>NC_133782.1:21106285-21406285 GCF_003597395.2 Chelonoidis abingdonii | reverse complement strand
GCTCCAGGCCTGCGAAAATTGTAGTGCAAGACATGAACTGATTCCCCCTGCTATAAAGATCTTTCCCAAGCAACCCGAAGCAAGCTTTTCCCTTCCCCTCAATTGAAGCCCCCCAGGAGCCTGGGGAAGTAGACTAGCTTCGCAGTGTGACCTGAAGGTTAACAAAGATCAAGGGAGGCGCACAGGGCTCAGCTGATCTCTACTGCCAGGGTACTGCACAGGGGGGAGAGAGGTAGTTTCTCAGAGAGCAGGGACTCAAAGCATTTAGGGCTAAATCCCAGCTGCCTTCCAGCGAAGTGTTGCAGTCACACACCCTAGTGGTTTTAACATCTGGGGTGTAATCCTAGCCCCATTGAAATCAGTCAATGAAATTTTGCTATTGACTCAATTGGGGCCAGGATTTTACCCCTGCTCTCTTAATGGCAGCCTGGTGCTAGCATAGGCAGCCCTCCTAGAAGTGCAGTGACCTGTCTGCAGTAATACCCCCCTGTTCCCACATACTGTAGTGCTATCCTTCTGTAGCTCTCAAAGCATTTTATGAAGGAGGTCGGTATCGTTATCCCCATCGTAGGTGGGAAACTGAGGCACAGAGCGGCGCCTGTTAACTCACTGGCCCAGCTACTCCCTGGGGCAAATCTGAGGCCCAGCAGGAATCAGACATGTTGAGGGTAAGAGGTGGTACCAATTTCACTTTCTCAGGCATTTCATGGTAGTGAGAGGATTCCCCTTGGGGCTGAAGAGAAGCTGGGTCCTGGAGGGTTTGATGCCCACAGGAGTTACCAGGTCTACTGTCCCTCAGAGCCAGCAAGAGATCTATTCACAGGGAAGGTGGGGTCACCTCAGGCGTGGCTTCCACGATGGTATCCCTCCCTGCGTGCTGCCTGAGCTGATGATGGCCTATTACAGAGTGAAGGCATCTGACACCGTGTCCTTTGTCCTTAAGGATTTAGCTATAATAATATTACATCATTCCCTAGCAAAGACCTCCTGATGCCATGTGGGTCTAAAAGGAGTTTCCCTTCCTGGGGGATAGTTACTGCTGTACGGGCCAGGTGCACTGGGAAAGGTTACCTTCAATCTGCTGTACCGGTAAGGCAGGATGGCCTCCCCAGTAAGGGGGCCTTGGTCATCCACTCCAAGCTGGTGGTTCTGAATTGGCTAATACGGGATAAAACCAAGCAGTTGAATGAAGAAGGAAGGACGTGTGGGTTCAGTGAATGGGGCTGGGAGGCGGGACACTTGTGTTGTGTCCTTGGCTCTCTGCGTGACTTTAGCCCATGTGCCACATTCTCCCCAGTGTGTGTAACGGGGATATGTCTTCTGGACTGGCAATACAGCTGATTCTGCTGTTCAGGGATGTTGTATTCAGTAAAGTTCGCTATGGTCCTGAGCAAGATGTGCAAGGGAACAGAGTTGTTCTCGCCCCACTCCACGTCAATCCATTTATTCCTACCCCCTCCATGTCAGACAGTCATACTGTGCCCCTCTCCCTGCGGGTTGGAGGCAGGGCAGCACTGGACAGCCAGCCTGGAGCCAGGGCCGCTCCACTGGAGAACCCCCAAGTTTCCCGCAGATTGCTATCTTTCTGCCCCAATACCAAGCATCCCTAGGAGACCGAATGGTCTATACTGGAGGTCCGGAGAGCACTCAAAATCTTCCTCAAGCACATGGAGCCATATCAGCGGTCCACAGCACCTTTCATCTTGTATCACTGCCAAAGGGAAGGAGGCTGTAACTCCTCCACGACAAACAAGGCATATATTGTTGAAGCTGATAGAGCCTCTGGAGTGAGTCCACCAGACAGCATTAGAGTCCACTCCCCGAGGGGTTCAGCGACCTCTTGGGCAGAAAGGTCTGGTTCTTCACATACAGAAATCTGGCAGGCAGCTACATGGCCATCAGCGTTCACAAAACATTACAAGGGTGATGTCCTTTCTTCTTCAGATGCGGCTTCAGGAGCAGGGTACTTCTGAATGTGCATCCCCAGTAGTAATCCAGGCTCAGCACATTGTTTTAATCCTTCCAGCCTAGGGCTGAGAACTACTTAGCACATCCCACAATGCAGCGTGTTGAACAGTGGGGTGAGGGAGAAGAGAGGAAACATTCCTTTTTACTTGTGAATTTTCCTTCTAACACCTTCCCTGTTTGACAATCTGGCCTACCTGGAGAAGGATTCACTTCGAGAATTCAAGTTGATGCTTCTGTTCTTTGTTTTCCCACATTAGCATGGAACATGCGTGTTTGCATAAGGGAATATTGGTCTGTTCCCTGGGGCTCTGTTACAGGTTCCCATGGTAGGTGACATAATAGTATATGCAATTAATAATGTTCATCTTTGGAAGCTGTCATTCTGGGGTTCTGCAGAGGGTGGTCCTGCCTCTGGGCTGGCTGTCAATCTTTGTTCTGCTTCCTGCTTGCAGTGGGAGGGGGAGCACCCTGCAGTACAGATTGTCAGATAGGGTGGATGTTAGAAAATTCACAGGTCAGAAGGCAATTTTCCATCTTCATCATTACCACAAACGCTTTCTTCCTTCTTCTAGATCCTTGGGGCACGACATCTTCCCAAAAACGGGAGGGGGATCGTTTGCCCATTTGTGGAGGTCGAGCTGTCTGGAGCGGAGTACGACAATGCCAAACAGAAGACGGAGATTGTGGGTGAGTACCAGGATTGGCTCTCCCAACGGAGCCATGGGCGAAAAAAATCTTGGGTGCAGTTTGTGCCAGCGAAAAGGGAGCCCTTGGTAGAATGTGCTTTGCTCTGTTTGTAAACGGTTTCCTTTCCTATTGATCCTGGTGTGTGATCTGACACTTGGGCATGGATCCTCACTAGGAGAAAATAGTGTGTTAGCGAACATGGGGGAAATTCCTCGGGAAGACCCAGCACTTTGTAGTTTTAACAGGAGTTAGGCTAGGCTTCTCCACGGTGTGTACATAGACCTGCCACTCTTCACCAGGATCTTGCCTCATGTTAGCTGCCTCTGCCTCCCCCCCGCCCACATGCACTTTATTGCGGCTCTCACCATTGAGCCTGCAGGCATGGAGCCAGCGAGAGGCTTGGGAAGCCTCATGCTCACGCTAAACATGAGTCCTGAATGTACTGGGGGCGCCGTTTGATGTGGTGAACAGCGCTGCACACCCTGCAAATAGCTCAAAGCTTCACTGAGCCAAGCAGGGGCTTTGTTCCGGTACTGCATGGTGTGAGCTCAGTGCTAATGGGGGACATGTCAATGTGAGAAGCACATTTCCACCTGCAAACACCACAGTTCCTCTAGAGACCAAGACTGTAAATGAAAGAAGCTAGCAGCACCCTCCCCCCCTCCCCACAATTTCTCTGTTGTTTCAGTGTGTTTCCTCTGGGTATTTGACAGCACCTCGGGGATAGTCATTTTCATGGTTTTCCCCTCTATAGACAGCTGGGGTGAAATTCACCACTACTCACTTTCCCCTCTGGCTAAAAAGATCCGAAGAAACCTCCATCAGAGGAGCAGAAATCCTTATCTATGTTCCCTTTGAAGGGATATCTTCTAATTCTAGTACTTGCTATTTAAAGGGGGGGGGGTGTGGAATTCCTGTCATTAGAGGTTTTAAAGAACAGATTAGACCAATGGTGGGGGGGGGGGCACTGTCAGAAAATGGCCCCTTTAAAAAAAAAAAAAAAATATCCAACATTAAAGAATTCCAGTTGACATTGTCCCTCCAAAGAGTGTAACCATGCCACATTGCAGGGGCTTGTTCTCCTAAGGGAAGAGTTATGAGAATTCTTCCTCGCCTCAAAGCATGCTGGGCTGCTCAGAGACTCTTTCAATGATTTGCTGTTTGTAGCTCATGTAGAACTGAGGATTGAATGGCAAGTTTGCTGGACTAGTCTCACTCCAAGGCACAGTGGCAGGGTTTTGAACTTTGTGCCATAACATCGAAGGATGTGTGAAGGAATGTTGGTTTAACAATTACGGCAGGGGAGTGGCTGTCCACTGTCCTGGGTTCACTCCCTGTTGTGCCATGGATTTGAGGCATGAAATGGGGCAAGTCACTTGAGCTGTCTGTGCCTGTTTCCCTCTCTGAGGTTTATAATGCTGAGCTGCATGACTGAGCAGATTGATTAATGAATGCTCGTAAATAGCTTTGAGAACCTCTCTTCTGCTGCTGGCTACTTTCTTTTGAGGCTGCTCTACAAGCAAAGGTGACTCTGGCTTTTATTTCTTATGTTTTGATTTCATGTCCTGAATATACAGGTAGGAGCTAACTGCAAGGCCAGCTAGAAAGGAAAGCTGTATTGTCGTGGTACCTAGAAGTCTCAGTTCTGAGCAAAGACTCTGTTGCGCTAGGTGCTGTACAAATAGAGAGCTCAAAGCCCAGCGCTCCTGGACAATTGTTGTTAGATTTGTAGGTGCCAAAGGAAACAAGATTTCTGGAAGGGAACAGTTTCCAGCGTTCACTCCAGACACTAAATGAGCCAGACTTCAAGTACATTTTTCTGAGAAATCAAATGGGGAGAAGCCGTGGGGAAGCTCCATCCTGCAGCAAAGGGAATGTTGGGGCTGGTGTTTGATGGTTTGATTGTTCTTTTAAATAGCGGACAATGGCCTGAACCCCCTCTGGTCCCAGAAGACCTTCAATTTCCAGGTCAGCAACCCCGACTTCGCCTTCCTGCGCTTCGTGGTATATGAGGAGGACATGTTCAGTGATGAGAATTTCTTGGCGCAGGCCACGTTCCCAGTGAAAGGCCTGAAGACAGGTAAAGCTGCATGCGCTTGTGTGTCCTTCCCGCTGTCACTCAGACTTTGTGGCAGGAGGACCTGTCTCAGGGTGGGTCGGCAGCATGGCAGAACACAGGGCTCACATCCCGTCTGATCTGCCCCTCTGTCCCTAAGTCCCCTAGTCACCATCTAGGGATGGCGTAGGCCAGCGGTCTTTGCTCCAGGTCCATCAACTCACCCGCTTTCGGGTTGCATCCAAACCCTCCTACATAGGAAACCAATAGGATTCTGCTGCAAGTGGGATGCAACCAACAGAGGGAGCTTTGCTCTCCTAGCCTCTTAACTGCATATTGTGTGGAGGGCTCTGCTGGTGCCCTGCTCCCTTTAGGGATGTAACAGTTATTTGGTTTCTGGGTTCAGGAGGGCACTAGGGGAAGGGTGAGGCCTGGCATCCCTTCAATTTACTTCTGTGGCCTGGGTGCAACAAGCACCCATCATTGCCTTGGGTCATGCTCACAGGGCTTGAAATGGGGAAGAGCTTCTCGGGTAGTAGGCAGCTTTTTAATCCGGCAGGAAAATGCCTAATCAGATCCACTGGCTGGAAGCTGAAGTTAGGCACATTCAGATTAGAAATAAGGTGCCCATTTAACAGAGGTATTTACCCATTGGAACCACGTAACTAGGGACATGGCAGACTCTGCATCCCTTGCAATCTTTAAATCCAGACAGGGATGCCTTTCTACAAGGGATGCGGTGACTCAGACAACAATTATGGGCTTGATGCAGGAAATAGTGGGTGAGGGCCTCTGGTCTGTGCTGTGCAGGTCACACTAGAAGGTCAGACAGTCCCTTCTGGCCCTAAAATCGATGAATTTCACCTCATATGCCAAGGGCCAGCATGAAGCCTCTACACCACTCAAGCTTCATTGACAGTCTCAACCTAAGGATTAAGTGGGCACAGGCGTAGTGCTGGCTCCTTTGCACAGAGGTGTGTTAGAAATGCCCCATCTGCTTTGTGCTACTAGAGCAAGCAGGTGTGTGCACGGTAGGGCGTGGCCATGTGCATGAAGCTTCGCTTGTGCTGTGCATGGCCCCCGTTAGCCAGCCCTCCCCTGGGTTTCTCTCAGTAACGGTTGTGCTCTCTTTGTATCAGGGTACAGAGCTGTGCCGTTGAAGAACAACTACAGCGAGAACCTGGAGTTGGCCTCCCTGCTTGTTAAAATAGAAATCTTCCCTGGCAAGGTAAGGCTGGTCCACTTGGTTGTCCTTCTCTGCAACACAGGAGAGTAGACACACTGGGCTTAGAAACCAAGGGCTGGTTGGTCCAGAAGGCTTTGAGCTCCCCTGGTGACTAAGGGTAAATCTGCTGTGCAGTGAGAGATGTGACTGCAGCACGAGGAGATGTACCTGAGCTGGCTTTGATCTAGCTAGCTCCGATAGCAGCAGCGAAACCGCAGCAGCACAGATGTACAAGGCCACCCTGCACCCTCGTTATGTACTCAAGCAGCTAGTCACCTCTTCACTGCTCTTGTCACTTGGGCTAGCTAGATCAAAGCTAGCTCAGGTTTGTCTGCCCATGCTGCACTCACACCTTTGACTGCAGCGTACACACAAAGTGAGACTGTAATTCATTGTTTCCTCACCACCTTACTAATCTTACTTCACAACCTGAGCTTCCCATCTCATCAGATCTCCCATCTAAGCCAGGGTAAGTCTGATCTGTGCTTGGAGGAGAGACCTCTGTTGAACAGCTTGGCACTCCAGGAAGCGAGGTGGCACTGCTCGCTGTGAGGCAGCAGTGACCCGCCCTCCATGCTGGAGATGCTATCTCCTGGGTGGCTCTTAAAGATGAGGTCCCGACTTCTTGGCGATTGTTAAAGAGCCTACTACTTTCTCTGCCACACCTGCTGCACAGTGGCACAAGCAGGATTTTGAATGGCCTCCTCCATTCTAAAGACTCCAGAGGTGTCATTCATTAGCCCAGAACATCCCCCTAGTCTCTCACAACAAAGCAGCTTGGTTTTTCCAAGCTGGTACCTGTGAGAAACCCACCACACAGCTGGGAATAACTGGCAGCCTCTGCTCAGGAGACAAGCATGGCACATTGTGGGCCCCTCTGGGGCATTGCCTGAGCTGGTTTTATCCCAGTGGGGTGAGGCAGGGATGAGCAGAGCTCTGGGGATGAAGCTTGAACAGGGCTGGCGCTTCTATTAGGCGACCCTAGGCAGTCGCCTAGGGCTCCAGGATTCAGGGGGTGGCATTTTGTGCGCTCTCCCACGGGGCACACAGGAGCTTCCGGTTCCGCTCCCCTTGCGCCGCCGAAGAAGGACCTTCTGCCAAAGTGCCGCAGAAAACAGCGGCAGGCAATTGAGCAGCTCAATGACTGCCACTGTTGCCTGCGGCATTTCGGCAGAGGGTCCTTTTCGGTGGCGCGATGGGAGTGGAACTGGAAGCTCCCGCGCGCCCCTTGGGGAACGCACAAAATGCCAACTCCCGAATTCTGCCTAGGGCGCCAGAAACTCTGGCGTCGTTCCTGAGCATGAACACACCTGCCTGTGCTGCACTTGGTTTTCATTGGATCCTCATGCTAAACCACCCATCTGAGCAGGTATAGTTCTAGCTTCTAGGCCCAGGAGATGTTGGTTTCTAAACTTACTCCCTCTGGGCGAGAGGAGAGGGAGAGAGGCTGATATCTCATCTCAGTTGGGCTGGTTCATATAGTTCTGTCATGAACAAGTTATGCCTGAAGGGTTGGTAATTCCCTTTCTAGCAGAAGGTCTCTTAAAAAACAAAATCTTGCCCTAAAGCCAATGTTGGTTAAAATTGGGGCAGATGTCTAAAGAGCATCAGCACACAATTGCATGCTCATTGCACATCTGACTTGTTCACACCATCTTTGTGTTTGCACAACTATACAGACAGTTCTGGTTCCTTGCAGCACTGTTACGCTGGTAGAGAATGTGCATGCAGTCCCAGTGCAGTGCTTTAAAAATCACTTCCCCTTGTTTCTGATTCAAGCAGGAAAATGGAGAAATTAACCTCTTTGGTGCCTCAGCCCTCCGAGAACGGATGGGAGACGCTTCAAGTCAGCTCCTGACAAACCGAGCCCGGGAAGGGTCCTTCGATGCCCGCTACCAACAGCCATTTGAGGATTTCCGGGAGCAGCTAGCGGACCATTTTGACAGCCGAGAGCGAAGGTAACGTGGTGGAGTTTTGGAAAGGGACTTGTTCTCTCTACCTTGAGCTCCTATAACGCAAACCAAGCATGGCCTTGGATCCAAGCTACCCTTGATTTTAATCAGTGCAGCTTCTATTGCCTAGTCGTCAGTTTTCCTTATCGTCTCCGTGATGCTGTCTGAGTGTAAGCTCTCTGATCTCGACAGCCCATGGAGACAGTTACCAGGAGTCCAGTGTGATGCAGTGAGAGGTTTGGTTTAGTGGCAGAGCTAAGGCAGGGGACATCCTACCATTCATGGAGAGGCACTCGAGCCTGTTGTCATAATGTAGGCCCTGCGTCAGGGCTGTTGCAGCACACTCCCCACCTGCCCAGTGTGCAACTTCTCCGCCCACCCTGATGCATCAGGTACCTGCAAAGCACCTGAGTTTCATATTGAAGGGTGGATGAGCAAGGTTCATCTGCAGAGTCCTGGCCTGCAAGACAGGTGTGTATCTCACAGGTTGCCATTCACGCTCTGGGGCAGGAAGGAAGTCCTCACCCTATTTAACACTAAGCGAGGAGGAACTGGGGCTCTCAGGGCAGGCTATGCTCCAGCTGCCAGGATCCTGACTGGGACCTGAGAACCTGAAAGCTCTGAGAGCCCTGGCTTAACCTGAGTCTCTGAGGATTCCTTTCTGTAAAGCTGGGAGCCTGGAATTCCTGGGACTGGCGTACATACAGGGTTTGGGGAAGCCCAGCCATGCTGACTGCCCTGGGGCTGAGGACATCAGGGCTTCCAGACTCCCGGCTCGACCTGCCCCGCTCAGGAGTCACACAGCCCATGGAGCCTCCTGAGCAAGGAGTTTGGAAGCCAAGGTTCCTGGCCAGTCCGCATTATGGGGCTGCACCAGAGCAACAGACCCTGGCAGCCCCAGCAGCAGCTCCATGAAATGGACATTGAGTGACTAGCAGCCATGAAACTGACAAGAACATCAGTTTCATGTTTTGTTTTGGAACCAGAAGATTTTGGTGTTTTCGAAACAACATTTTCTATTTGCTAAGAAACATCAGCAAAATGGGTTTCATTCAGCGGCACAGCCCACATTTCAAACCTGAAATGTCTCTCAAACCCCAAAACACAAGTTTCAGCCAGCTCTATCTAGCAGTTCTGAGACAGACGCCTGGAGCCGGGTGACCTTGCAATGACTGGGATTATAAGTAGCGCACAATTGCTTGTTAAGGTCTCTGCAGCAGAATTCATCTCAAGCCCCTCCCCTTTCCTCTCTTCCCCTGCAGGGTACTGCGAAGGACCAGGGTGAATGGAGACAACCGGGTCTAGCCCAACTTCGCCTGCTGAAAAGCACCTCTAGTGCTTGTGATTATCACGGAACGCTGTGAACTGGTTTCTATGGAAACGTCACTGCTTTGGCCTACTTTCAGGCAGCTTTTCCAGTTTCTCTGCTGGTGTGTGTTTGAGTGGAGAAATTAAAAAAAACTCGCCACCCAACCACCTTCTACTACCAAGCCCATAATGAAGTGTATTAATGTGCATAGCCTGTCAGCTATTAAAGCTGGAGACAAAACTGTGTCTATAATCAAACAAACTCCCTTTGAGCCTATATCCTGAGAATTCTAGATCCCGGTCCTGCTCAGAAGCTGGTAGGGAAGCTTTTTACAGCATTAACTCGGTGTAAATGTTTCCCACTCCCTTGAGTGACCTGCCTCTTCTCCCTCCTTTTACATGCCCCCATAGAGAGGTGCTTTCGTAAGAACCAGGCAGGATGCACCTCAGCCCTATTGTTGTATCAAAGTACCTGTATAGCCTCTGCCTCTGGGCCCAGTAGTGAAACTCAAAGTTTACAAGGCCCCTCTAGCTTTAAGTTACAATAAAAAAAGTCAGTGTTAAGTGTGTAACGTCTCCACTTTCTCAAGGTTTGCCTTAGCTGCCGAGTTCATGCTCCACTGCAGAAGAGCACCTTGTGGGCTAGTGGCCACTCTTCAGTGTCTTTCAAGCCAGCAGCTAGCTGTGGTTTTTGCGTGCAGTCTCTTTTACACCTTCAGGTGGACCTGGAGCTCGCTCACTCTCCCTGTCTTCATGTTGTCTTGTAAACAGTTCAGGGAGCGGGTCTGAAGAACTGTGGGTTATCACTCTCTGTCGCCCAAACTGCACATCAGGTAGGGAACGTGTGCTGCGGAGGCCTGCAGGAGCACTCCCAATTGATGGTGTAGCAAGAAAATGGAATGCAGAAAGCTGAGGCTCACCAGAGAAGCAACACGAAATACTGAGCCAAATTCAGCCCTGCTGGCAGCAGGTGCAGTTCCACAGAAGTTTCTTCCTACTTGGTGTGCAGCCACCAGCCTGGTGGTTTCTGGCAGTGCTGCCTCTAAAGGAACACTCCAGGCTGCTGAAACTCATGTGACTGAGTAGCTGTGGTTTAGGTTAGGAGCTGGCAGTTGCAAATTCTGCTTTGACTGGTGGCTTCTCCAGCTGAGATTTAGACAAGTTCTTGCCACCCTTATTTTGGAGGTGGCAAAGCTTTGCCTTTTCTTTTAGAGTGAGAGGAAGAAGAACTCTGGCCGAGTGTTGGCATGATCTGCATAGGGAATGTGTCCTTTTCCAAACAGAGTGCTCCAGGGCTAGCGATAAATGGCTACTCAACTGCACAACAGTAACTCGTACCTGCACTCTAGGCTGGGGCCTGAATTTAGGTTATTCCAACCTTCCAAAGGGACTGTATTTATCATGGGGGTGGAAAGATAAGGCAGGATAACAGACCATGCTACAGCTCCTGAGGCAGGCTGTATGCTCCACTGCAGTGCACTATATTGTGTTTGGCTCTTGACTGGTGTTACTTAAGAGCCATACTCCCCACTTAGCCTGAGGCTTGTGTTCAGGTCACTCTTTTAAAGACCAGAATGTCCAATAAAAGTCCTCGACTTATATTTTCCTCATTGTGTTTTGTGCAGAGGGGGCTGGGTAGGGAGAAATGGCAAAGCAAACCCTAATATGCCCTGGTATGTTCTTGTAACAAGGAGCACATGTGCAGACAAATAGCTGAAACAGCGATAAACATTCAGGGAGAACGTAGAGCGAGCCACCTAGGAAGGCTGCAGAGGAATATGGATCCTGCAAAGGCTGGACCAGGCTGCTTGAGAAAATTCTGTCATGCTGTTTTCCAGAGGGATGGCAGAGTGCACAATGCGTAAGTTATTCGATTCCATGGACCAATGCAGTCCTTGAGCGTTTGAGACCCTCCCATGCGCCCCAGGAGCTATCACTTTCTGTTAAGTCTATGTGGGGGACTTTACCAGCTTTGCTGCTGGGCGTTGGGCACTGCCAATGTGTGTCTTCATGCTCTGTTGGGCAAACTGAACTCCCAGGAGTAGCCAGGCTCGCTGGGAGGGGGTGACATCAGAACTGAAGGCAAAGCAGACCTTGGTGTCTCAATGGATTCTTGTTTTTAAAACAGGGAGAGGAGTTAGGAGATTGTGAGGTACAGAGTCTGGCAAATCAGATGCATCAGCGCTGGCCCATACTACCTTACTACCCTGTGTTTCAGGACCCGTTGCTTGTTGGAACAGACTAGCGATTGGAAGGCAGGCAGACTGAATGCTGTTAGCTGGGGTGATCCTAACTGGTACATCAATGTGAACTAAAACCCACACACCCCTCTCCTGCCTTCAAGGCTGTCCCTGCCCATGTGCTCTCTGGAAGCTGATTTACAGTCAGCCATCAGGTCTCTGGCTTTGGTGACACAATGGGGCAGCAGATCGAAAGTCATGGCCGCTTTTATATTTAAGTGGCGATTTTTACTGATGTAAATCTGGAAGCGTGTGTGTCTGATGCAGAGGACTGAAGTGACCTTGCCCCCGGATGGTCTGGCACAGCCAAATCCCTGTGGACTCCAGAGGGTTATCTGTCCTAGAGGCTTACCTCTGAGAAGAGTGCTTCCCCCTTCAGGACCCAGCTGCCGTTCCACCAGGCATGCTCGTCCTGTTGGACTCCACGTGCTGAAAGCTGGGCAGGACACCTCACCGGGCCCAAACCACTGGCTTTGAAAAGAGAGTTGTAACGAAAAGCCGCTGTGCAGCAGCTCTGGGCAAAGCGCAAGGTAACATGCCTGGCCCTTTAATCCCACCGTTCCAACTGATACAGACACCACCACACCGCTCCTGTTCATGTTTTATGCTCTTTATTTAGGAACATCTGAAAAGGTCTCATTTCTTTTCACCAAACTGTACAAGCAAGCTCCCCCCGCCCCTCTCCACATATACAAAAGTAAGGGAAACTTGTGGTTCACTTCTCAGAAGTGGCACTGTTGCTAAAGGGAGCTCTCACCCACAGAATAAGAGCTTGTAAAGTCCATCGCAGGGGCAAGTGACCCTAGTACTAGTAATAACTATAGCTCACAGTCACAGGCAGCTTTGTTTTTCTCTTTAAAACCTTCACCAAAAGTAAAAACTACCTTCTCACGCAGTTGCCATGTTAAATCTCCTAATTATGGTCTTAAAAAAAAATCCAAAATAACTCCCCCTCCTGCCCTCCTCCCCTACCCCCCTTACAAAGACGACAGCCAAGCCTTTTCTCTGTCCCTAGCCACAAGGCTACCCTTATGAAAGGTCCCATTGCAGCTCCAATTCTAGTTTCCTTTGGATAAATCCACATAGAATCCCAGGTCACTCAGCATCAGGATGATTTTAAACAAGACACCATATGTTGATTGCGTGGTCTGATGAGAAGCAGCGTGTTCCCAAAGCCTGACTTTTAGTGCCGTGCTACCTATATGGGGTGAAAAATTCCTGACAAAAATAATCAGATGGGGGCTGAGCAAAAGTGCAACTTTATCAAGAAGATTTCTACCCTGCTCTCTTCACTGGCACCAGCGAACAGCATACGGGTACTACCACCCATCTACCAGGACAGGAGAGATTTGCTTAAGGCCAGTTCAAATCAGTGACCAAGTGGCGCCATATGCTCTTTGCTGAAATGAGGACAAGTGTAATAGATCTCTGCTGCATCTGAAAGAGTTCAGTTAATTTGTTTTCCTGTTTGTCTTCAAGCTTTTGTGGCGCTAGTCTGAAATTCCTGGCAGATCCCGTTGCAGTAATGGACACAGCAGGAACTACCCTGGGAAAGAGAGTCAATCCCCTTTTCATGCTGGCTGCTTCAACTGATGCTTACATGTTTGAGGTTAGGTCAATACGGTTCCCTGTCTTAGGAACTGGTTTCACAAATTTAAAACACGGTTTCACTGGGAAGTAGGGAGAGACGAGTTTAACACTATCACTGTAACTATGAATACAGCCATGTGAAGGTACAGTATTCCCATCTCTCACCTGCTGACCTGTGCCAAGTTCTGAAAAACGTCTTACCATCTGAACTTAGCCACAACATTTCATCTTCTAGTCAGGCTCTATGATCAATTGTTCCAGCTTTATTTGGGGGACAGGTTTTTAAAGTTTCCAATCATCAAGAATTGCTGCTCTGTGTGGAAAAGCGAAACTGCTATTCAGTCTTCCAGATCCTCCTCCTCCTGAATGTATAGATCAAGAGCTGGCCCCAACAGCAAATACAAGAGAATGTGGTGTCTTGTCACTGTGCCTCTCACTGCAAGTCATGCCATCACATAAGCATTGTTAAACTAGATACCCAACCTATTTAGTTTCATACCACAGCTGCCATTGTGCCCTGTCTTTGCTGATTGATTCTCATGCTGTGAAACATTTGCCTTGGAAATGATACACAAAGGCCGCTGCAGAAGGGATAGACCATTCTGCTTTAAATAACTCAAACATCAGGTGCAAGCTCTCTGCAGATCGCTGCATTATAGCAAGGCTAAGCAAGCATGGAGTGTCATAGGGCTGTGTCCATCCCACTGTGCCACGTTTGGAACTCGGCTTCATTTAGGGGCCCGATTTGCAGAATTGCTAAGTGTCCACAGCTCTAGCTGAAGTCAATGGGAACTGTCAATACTCAATCTCTTTGAAAATCGGGCAGCAGCTGTACAGCCATCCCTCTCCAGCTATTTTATACCAGGGCATCACTATAGTATCCCCTAATTTTACTCCTTGTTCTCCGTTTTCCACAGTTTGGCTATCCCCAGCCTTTCCAGCCTGTATTAGCCCCCCAAAAGCAATCCGATAGGACATATTCTCTCCTGTTCGAGTCCTTGCAGTGCTGTGCAGCAAGTGGTCAGCAGGGAAGGGAGAGCAACCGGTGAAGCACTGGAATGGGTTACCTAGGGAGGTGGTGGAATCTTGTTCCTTAGAGGTTTTTAAGGTCAGGCTTGACAAAGCCCTGGCTGGTATGATGTAGTTGGAGATTGGTCCTGCTTTGAGCAGGGGGTTGGACTAGATGACCTCCTGAGGTCTCTTCCAACCCTGATATTCTATGATTCTTCACCACCACCTACTAGTACTGATAAGTCTGATTCAAACACTACACTTCTAAGAGTTACAGAGATGCAGCTTGGGGAGTATATTTCCAATTCACGATCAAATACCAAAGTTGTTAACACAGTCACCTGTTAGGCTGGACACCTGCAGGTAACTCAAATGCAGGCAGCTGCAAATGCCCTCTGTACATGAAGCACTGACTAACCAAGCCGCTATCCCAATGACTCCCTTGTGAAACTGGAACTAGGAACTAAGTTGAGGAACCAGGTATAATTAAATTTTATAGTGTTTTTGAAAAAAACATCCAGGATGCTAGCCAAAAAATCAGAGCCTTGTCTAGCAGATCACTGCTCTTAATAACTAGCAAGCCAATTCTATTCCTAGAACCAGGAAAACCTACGGTTCTTTTTAAGATGAGACATGACTGGATATTAATCTGGATAGCAGGTAACTAAGCACTTGAGTTTCTGGTATTAAGCCAGCCCACATCCTATACAGAAGCCTAATGTTAGTGAGATGGAAGCAACAACATAAGACTGAAGATAAAAAGAATTTTTACAGCTGTGCAACCATCAAATCTGAGTGAACATAGGCTCACTTTTAGCTGAGGGAGTTGGAGAAATTAGTTTTTAAAAATTTTCTCTCCTAATAAGTAAATGCTAGCTCACCACTCTATCTAGCCCATTCTCTCCTTTTATCTAGTCCAAGTGACAATGATGGTTGATTAGAGGATGACAAAAGTTAATACTGTCTAGGTGCAAAATTGTGGTGGTATTTCCTGCAACACCAGGTGCAGAAGTGCTGCTGATGGGACTGTCAAACCACTTCACAGTGACCAAGAGTTGGTCCACAATTGTTTCAGTTTCAGGTGCAAGCACACTTCTAATGTCCTGCAACAAATCCTATGTATTTTGGTATTAGTGCCTACTTCATGTCAACCTATTTAACAGAGGCATTAGATCAGGGGTTCTCAAACTGGGGGTCAGGACCCCTCAGGGGGTCGTGAAGTTATTACATGGGGGTTGCGAGCTATCAGCCTCCACCCCAAACCCTGCTTTGCATCCAGCATTTATAATGGCGTTAAATATATTTTAAAAAGTGTTTTTAATTTTATAAGGGGGGTCACAGTCAGAGGCTTGCTATGTGAAAGGGGTCACCAGCACAAAAGTTTGAGACCACTGCGTTAGATGAACCATGGATGACAGTAGCTCTCCCTTCTTTATAACAAACCCTTTTGGAAATACCAACTAAAAATGTGTTGGTAATAAACACGTGGGAGATTAAAAAGGAACCAGGCTTCTTTTGGTGTCTGGTTCAGAAGCTTTATCCCAGACCCATTTTATCACTCCCACCTTCACCATGCCCAGAGAGGTGCAATTCCATTCACTTTAGGAAAGCCAGGCTGCACGGAAGCATATTTGAAAATTCCTCTAACAAAAAAAGACTAAATAGCCTGATGTCTTTACACATCCACAAACAAGCATTTAGCAGCTTTAACCCTTCAAGGCTGGGTTTTTCTGGGTACACCATGGCCAAATTCCCTTCAGCTGACTAGACTTTTCCTTTTCCTTTTATTTTCTGGGCTACTGGCGGACTAAAATCCAGCTGCAAAAAAATTCAGCCAGTGCCTGGAAAGAAAGATTTCAGAAACCCATTCACAGGGTGATGATTGAACATTTCCTTCAGTGGCCTGGAGATGGCTCTTTCTAAGTGTATGCCAACAAAGTCACCTTGAAGGGGCAAACTGTGTTTCCAACATCTTTATATAGCACTCAGTAAAGTGTACCTTTTGAATGTACATCTTATGCAGTAAAAATTGTGCATTTGAACAGTACATGTGCATATTTAAATACTCCTGCATGTATATAGACACTAGAGAGTAAATGACTTACCAGTATTTGTTCTCTGCAGTTAACACTGTACATGCAGCCATACTCTTGGGTCACCAGATTCCCAGCAGTAGCATCAAGAGTAATGGTCAGTGCTAGACATTTCTAGTTCTTCTCCCTCCCATCTCTTGCTGTTTCAGGGTATACAAGATGACAGTTGCGGGGACTATGTAAATAGAGGCACCAGCAGCCATTGTGGAACAGACATCTCGGCTCATCAGAACGTAGGAGCTCAGCCTTGCAAATGTTGAGCTCACACCATTGAGAGGCTGGTTACTGTTGCTGGTATGCCTCTAACAAAGGTTTAATGTGACCTGTACAGTTGCAATGCTGTCTTCTGCATAAGGAGAAATGCTATTCTATCAACGCGGTTCTCTGAACTGCCACCGACTGAACTAACAGGTGTAGGTGTCCTGCTAGAGTCCTTGTGTTCCCGAACAATGCTATGACTAAAGAGAGCTACTCGTCTTAATTACTGAATAGTGAGGCCTTCTAAATAAGGGCACGAGGAAAGGGGAATGCTATTCAAGAAGATGACTTAAGGTAGAAATCAAATGCTACCTTTGGAAGAGACGCCAGGAGAGATTTAAAAATACCAACCCCTCTTTACAAACTGACACTGGATCAGGTCACTTAGAGCTTGAAACTCACCCATTTAATAAATATCTCCTATCACTGAGAATAAAGCCTTCCACATTAAGAACAATTACAGTAGAATCAAAAATAATAAAGAAGCTGCTTTAAGGCAGTAATGGCCCAAGACATTGTAGACATATACATATTAAAAAGGGATATAATTAAGTGAGCACTTAATATACCAGATAACTAAAAACTAGTTTGCAACGTATTTATTGTCTAGTTCACAGAAAGACAGGACTACAGTTGGAGAACTAGGAAGGTGACCTGGACCAATGAGTGTAGGTTAACAGCATTAGCACAGTGGGACAAGAGAAGGAATCTAATTCAACTAGTGTTGTAACAAGCAAGCTTCCTGTCTATAAAACTGGTTGCCTGCCTAATGGAGGCCTACTAGACAAGGATGACTTGAAACGTTAGCAGAAAGCCAATTTTTTGTCTGTATTTGTTCTCTGAAGAACAGTTTGTTCTCTATATAAACAATGAAAGGGGTTCCAGGGCAGGATGGAAACATTAAGTGCTAGTTCTCAGTAATTAACGTGAGGCTTGGAGAGTAATCGGCTGTGTTACATTCCACTGCCTCGCGTAAAAGAAATAAAATTACTCCAGGCAGTAGGGGGACAGATTATATCCAACTCTATCTCCTGACCTTTGCAGGATCCCGACCCCCACTGGATATTGGAGGGTGTACAATAGCTTATTCCACCCCTATCCCCAGCGAAAGAAATCTACATCCCCCCCACTGAATTCATCCTGTTCTTGATACGAAGACTGGCATGTTGCTTCTCGGATCTTCTCCTCTCTTGCTCTGACACACACACTGACACTCATGATGGTATCCACCATTCCCTGATCTAGCGACCCAAGAGTCGGGGATGTATGCAACACTGCCAACCGTTAGAGAACAAACATATTACAAACAGCTGAAGATAAAAATGTATTGTGCCATGATAGTCCATTTCTATGCAAAAAATACGTTTACACAATCAATGTCCAAAATTCATTACGCTTGTCGAGGCGGCTGTCTGCATGTCAAAAGTTGGTTCCATTATATGAATATGAAATCTGAAAGGAAACAACAGCATCCTACGTCACAAGAGTGAGAAGATCTTACTGATGCCCTGCTTTGGCCAGCTGGTGAGTAAAATTCTAGATTAGGCTGCAGAAGGCACTGCAGAGCCCAATTCTCTTGCTCTCCCTCTCTGATGTGCTGTACTGAAAGGTCTCATTACAGCAGTGCTTTTACACCACCACTCCCTGCTACTGAGATTTGTATCAGGCCCATGGATTTACACTCTTCTCAAATGTAATCGCAGATCCTTCAGAGCTGGAAGTTTAAGGTCAATCTGTTTCTGAAAGAGACAACATACGCAAGTGTCAGAATACACGTCACATGCTTACAAAATCAGCATGTAACACTGAGGCCTCTTCTGCTGGAAGAGCTTGCTTTGAGCAACAGCTGGTTGCATTGTAAAATGAAGCTACAGAACAGGATCCTGCTGTGAGGAGGAAGGAACAGGGCTGGCGTGAAGGCTAGAAATTGCATGGGGGCAGGAAGGAAGCAGTAGCTACACCCAGGCAGCTGTGGCAGTTGGCAGGATGCCACCTCCTATGGCAGAAGTTTGTGGTAGTTAAGTGAGTCCTTCTCTGGACCACCGTGTTCCAGAGATCTAACAAGATGGAGGATGGCTGCATAGGTGCTGGAACTAGCGGTACTGGGGGTGCTGCAGCACTCCCTGGCTGGAAGTGGGTTCCATTATATACAGGGTTTACAGTTTGGTTCAATGGCTCTCAACACCTAAGTTCCCTCTAAGCAGCTGTGTGCCCACGCAACTGCCTATTAAGCTCTGCACAGGGGTTCAGGGCTGCAGTGGGGAGAGGTGCTTCTCCCTGCCGATCCCAGCATGGACCTGCCCCAGGTGTGCTACGCCAGGGGAGTGGTGCCCCTCCCTCGCCCTGGCCCAGGCCCACCGGAGCTGCGGGGAAGAGGAGCTCCTCCTTCAGCCCAGCCCAGCCCAGCCCAGCCGGAACTGCCGCAGCCGGGGAGAGGCACCTCTCCCCCAGCCAGAGCTGCTGTAGCGAGAGGGCTGGGGGGTGAGTCCTCTCTCCCCACTACAGCCCCTGGGCAGCCTGCACCCCAAACTCCTCATCCCAGGCCCCACCCCAGAGCCAGCACCCCCACACCCCAACCCTTTGCCCCAATCCTGAGCCCTCTGAAGCTCCCAGCCCCACCCCAGAGCCTGCACCCCACTCACCCCCTGCCTCTGAGCCCTTTCCCATACTCCAAACCCCTCAGCCCCACCCTGCCACATGAATTTTGTTATATGCACCAATGTGAAGGTAATGTGTCTACATTACAGGGAAAAGTCGATCTAAGCTATGCAATTTGAGTTAGGTGACCAGCGTAACTCAAGTTGACATAGCTTAGATCTATTTACCGCGGGGTCCACACTACGAGATGTTGATGGGAGATGCTCTCCCATCAACTCCCCTGACTCGTCTCGATCCGGTGAAGCACAGGAGTCGACGGGAGAGTGAGCTGCGGTTGATTTAGCGGGTCTTCACTAGACCCGCTAAATCAACTGTCGATCCTCCGGTAAGTGTAGACAAGCCCTCATCAGCCTTTCAATCAGCACAAGAGCAGGGTCCCTTTAAAACCCAACCCTCCTCTAGAAATTGTGTTTAAAAAAAAACTTTGAAGGGGGGAAACCACTAAAGATTGGAACTTAATTCTTTAAAGGCCTCTAAACTTAGCACAGTTGCGTGGCAGGCAGGAGCCTGGCTTCAGCCTGATCTGCTGGGCCTCTGTGCTTTAGCGAGGTTTAGTTCAGAAAACTGTCCAGCTGCTGAGGATCCTCAAGGAGATGGCTGGGGCTCTGCTGGGTGAGGAGGGAGAGTGCATCCTCACCCATCCGGCAGCACTCTGCCAAAAAGGGGCCTCCCCGTATTACCTTGTCCGAAGAATCCATGTTGGGCTTAGAAGCAACCCTGTTTCCAGGAGGAGTCCTGGAATGGGTGTTAGGGCAGCTGGCAGCCAATGCCATTTCAGCACAGCTCCACTGGAAACCTCGCCTCTCAGTGCTCTTCCCTCAGATCAGTGTCTGACTTTCACACGGGCGCGTCTTGCAGTGCTCTATGTACTTTGTGCTTACAGCGTTTTCCATGCAGAGACCTTAAGACACTGTACAAAAAGTGTGTGTGTGTGGAGGCGGGATGGGACAGGCCCAAAGTCGCACAGCTGGGAAACAAACAGAAGCCAGGCCACCTGCCTCCCAGACAGTCGCCCTATGTAAAGCAATCCTCTCCTGGCAGAAGGATGGACTAGATTCTCTGCTTGGTTTTATCCCTGCTTAACTTCTGTGATAGGGTTCTATGTCTCAGCAGCGCTGGTGTCTGAACTCTGGGAGCTAAATAAAAGACAAGCATGACTAGAGGGGTACCAAGGGTTGCACCTTTTGCCCCATCACTCCTGACTTTCTTTTCTGAATCAGTTTAATCATAACCATGCCCTGGCTTTTTTCACCCCCTCCAGATCAGCTCTGCCACCAAGTAAATCTGTAACAATAAATCCTGGGCATTAAACCCCACAAGTGTCAACTGCTAGTCAGTCAATGTTCAGTGTCATTCTGACTTCGCTTCTTGGTGCTGGAATGACCCTATTTACAACAGGTAAGCTACGTGAAGCAGCCAAAACATCAATCAGTTTCTTACCAAGCTGAACTGCAGGTTGCTGGCTAAATGTATCAAAGAGTTCCGAATGGCCTTCCTGGCCACTGGGCTCCCAAGATTCGCTATTCTCAGATACCTCCGAACTGGCATCGCATGTCCCTTTTTGGCTTCCTGCTTGTTCACCCGTGCCCGAGTATCGATCTTCGCTTCCCGTGTCAGACACAGTCCGGGTTTCTTCGTCCGCCTTTACAGCAAACCACACCCTAACCTGCTGTGAATTCAGTTGAGTTCTCTCACACAAACTCTGAAGGTCATCTTCATACAGCATCTTGTGCTTTTTGTAATAGTCCTCTAGGATCTCTTTGCTAGCTGGGCTGATCGCCGCTAAGCCTGGAGGGAAGATACCCCGCCGGTAGTTCTCATACCATTTCAGCTGGCCATTTTTTAACCCATACCGGCTGTCCCCAAACCAACGAATTATCTCAGCCCGGGGCAGGCCTGTCTGAGCAACTATGGCGTCATATTCTTGATTTGTTGGTCGCTGTGTCTTTACGAACATTTGTTTAAGCAAATGCCGCTGTTGGGCTGTTTTTTTGAAGTTCAGTTTGGTTTTTGCGGGGGTAGGTGGCCTGCTAGAACTGTTGTCCCCTTGTTCATTTGCACCTACCTCTGGCAATTCATTTTTGTCATTTGACTCAGTCACTCTAAGCTTCTTCAGATTGATTTTAATAGGACTAACTTTCCGCTCCAGTGAAGTTTGATTGCTGCTTGGGGTGTCTAATGAACCATTTTCTCTTGAGACCCTCAGTTCATCTGAGGAGTCTTCCTCTTCTCCACAATTATTGTCAGCATCCTCCTCCTCTTGCTGGACCATTTCTTCTGCTTTTTTATTTTCCTCCATCGCCTTTTTTTTCCTCCTCTCTGAAAACCAGCTATCAATTTCTCTCCTGGTCATTTTTGTTTCACTCCTCAAACGGTCCACTTCTTCCTCTGGAGGAAAACGGTTTTGTGCAAAACTGCCTTCCAAAGCCTTGAGCTGCTCTGGTGCTCTCTCTTTGTATTTCGTTGGGGTGAAGTCGGGCGTTTGATGCCAGGACTGTCGCCTTGTTTGGTGATGAGCCACAGGCATGGCTGGTGTCGTAGAGGTTAAGTCAATCTCTTTTGGTGACACAGTGAAGGTAATGTCAGGCACGGAGTCAATAATTATTGTATTATCTCCAGCAAACATGGCTCTACTGCCTTTCATATTCCTGTAATGATATCTCCTATCACTAAACCACTTTCGAACCTCCCTAGTAGTAAGGCCTGTAATTTTGGTCAGATGCTCAACTTCAGTGTGGCCAGGGAACTGATTCCTGCAGAAGCTGTCTTTCAGTGCAGACAGCTGCTCGTGGGACTTCTTATTTTTGTAGATGCTGGGATCCATGAAAGCTTGTGAAGATATGCTTGGGCATGCAGTCAGCAGAGACTGAGCTGTGTTGACCACCTTCACAGCTGATGCGCTGCTCGAACACGCATTATTGTGTTGTGTAATGGGTTGGAGCTTGGGAATAGATGTCACTGCTAACGTGAGAGACGAGCTGCTTCCTTTTAATCCATTTGTCATTACTGGTTGTGTAACGAGTAACCCTCCCGTTCCTTCTGGTTGCCCGACCATGTGACCAGGCAGAGTGGCCTGAATGAGATGCTGGACATTGCTCGTATTTGCAACTAGAGGTGTATTTAAAACTGTGATAGTGGGCTGCGGTACAGACTGAATAACCGTGTTGAACATTTTTTTCCGTGCATCTTCTATCTCCTCTGGGGACCAGCTAATGCCTTGTTTCAACCTCTGGGCAGTAAACCAGATCTTAAGCTGCTCTTCTGGGTACTTGGTCACGACAGTCAAATAGCAAAGCTCAGCTTTTGTAGGATAGGGAAACTTATGGAAGGTATTTTTCAGGAAGCTGTTGGAATCCATGGCTGCATTGTATGTGGGAATGCTGCTCAGAGGAATCATCACTTTAGGAAGGGATTTGGACGTGGGTAGGTCCTGGTGCAGCTGCGGCTGCTGCTGCTGCTGCAATGACACAAGTTGTGCAACGCCTGCCTGCAAAACAGGCACGTTTCCTAATATGGAGCCATTGACTATGTGAGATGATTTTGCTGAGCTGGCCGTTGACTGGCTGGCTGGCAAAGACCCATTGGTGAATGAATGGTCACCATTTTTCATCGCCAAGTCATTGCCTGGCTGATTTGATACATTCTCCTTCAGCATGTGAATTTTTTTGGTCTCGGGCTTACCTTTCATTATCTTCATAATGGGAGTTTTGGTGATGATGATTTCAGCTTGACCATCTACCCCCTCGTCACAGAATTCTCCTGGAAGGTCTTGGTTGCTGGTGGCATTAGAGATACTCTGCTCCACTGTCGTATGATTATCCTGCTTAGCCACATTCCAGAGGAAGCTAGTTTCACCACTGTGGCACTCGGCATTGTGATGCAAAAGCCCTTTGTGGCTTTGTACCAGAAAACTGCACTCAACACATACAAACGAGGGGTCTTTGCTGAAGTCTAAGTGCTCAGAATCCATGTGTCCAAAGAAATGATTAACATCTTGAGATCCAAAATCGCAATACTTACACAAGTACGTATCACCATCCATAATACTGCGATGCCCATTATACAATGTTGCATTATTGCTGCTATTGTTAATAACAGCATCACCAGCTTCCGGAGGTTCAGGAGGCATGTGCTGTTGAGTTCCTTCATGATTATCTTCCACAGCATCTGATTCCCTCTCCTGCAGCACCATTGTTTTTACCGGTATCATGCAAGGAGTTGTGGATTTTCTTTTGCTAGCCATCGCTGCAACCAATCCAGGTAATTAATGCTTTAAAAAATAAAGCGCTGTTCTTTGCAAGTGTTCTGAACTCTAGATTCCAGCAAATCCATGCTGTCCAAAGGAATATTTTTCAAGTGTTGACAAATGTTTAGATTTGCCATTGAACCTGAGGAAGAGAAGAGAGAAGAGTTACTAAGCTTTGCACTAGACAGAACACATACACTTTACATTCTGATGGTAATTGTTATGGTACTTTAATTGCTTCACAAGACAAATCATTTCAATATTTAACTGAAAAAGCTGGCGATAATGAATTTGATTGTTTTGCTTTTTGTCCAAATGATTGTGTAGAAAGGAGAATTAGATATGTGAGCCATACACAGTCATAATATTGAGATTCCAGGCCGCAGTTGGGTGACTTTTGCTTTGACATTGGGCTGTGTCTGGCTGCTTATGGTCCAAATCACCCTGTTTCTTCATACAGGCTCCTCTCCCACCTCTGCCCTATCAATTGCTAGCAAGAAGAGGAGCCCATGAAAGCAGGCAATTGTAAGCAGAGGACTACACTGCGCACTAAGTCCAGAGGGGGCCTTGCACGTGGAAATGTCAGATGCAGTGCTGAGCAGAGGGGCAGGGCTACAGTCCGAGTGTTGCACTTTGGCCGTCCTTGCAGTAGTTCACCCAATCTACACCAAATCTGTTAGTGTCTTGTGTCGCTTTTTTTCTCTAGAATGGTTTTTACAGGGTCTGTTTAGTTTTCAGCTAGAGTTGCAAGGGAAGATGGTTCATCAAGAGAGCAACTGAAGCGTACACACTTATCTCTTAGATTCCCTCTCCTATGGCACCCGTGAATGCTGCACTGTTGTAGCTTTAAAGGTTCAGACAACTCTATTTAGTGGCATTTAGGTGTTCTTTGGGGAAGTGCAACGCCTCCACGACACATGGCCATTTTCCTGGGTGCAGGGGATCAAGGAGAAGAGACGTCACCACAGCATTTTATTTTTTATTTTTTTAAATCTTACTGTGTGTTGTCTTTTCTTCACAAGTTATAGTAATTCTAGATCAAGATAATATTCTGCTGAAGGCTAGGGCTGGACAGGTCTTCAGGCGCAATCTTGTCTCTTACCTGGTGCAGTCTGCAATATGCACACTGGATGCTCCATGCCTGAGCTCACCTGCCAAAGGCAGTAAAATGGTCTACGGTAGCTGGCATCATGAATAATTTGCCAAAACTGATCCAGATCAGAAGGGGGACAGCAAATCTGAAGCAGCCCGTTTCCCCTCTAACCCCTCTTCAATCTATTACCTACAGCACTTCTCTCATCAACACTTACTTGAATTTCAAAACCTTCTACATGGATTATAATATCCATTCTTTTCAAGGGAAAATATAGATTTTGCATACAAGAATAAAATAGTATTTTCCAGATTGCATGGTCACTTGGAAGTATATGACCACTCATAGGCGCTGGCTTTTCAAAGTGCTGGTGGTGCTCGACTCCCGGCTCTGCCCTCACTCTCCCCTTCCCCCAAGGTCCCATCCTTCCCTGCCCCACTCCTCCCTGCCTCACTTCTTCCTGCTCAGTTCTGCCCCCTCCCCCGAGCACGCTGCGTCCTCCTCTCTCAGCCTCCTGCATGCACACCATTAAACAGCTGATTGTGGTGGATGGGAGATGTAGAGAAGGAGACGGAGGCACTGACCTGCGGGGCCCACCGGCAGGCAGGAGGCGCTGGGGAGTGCAGGGGGAGCTGACAGTGGGTGCTCAGCACTCACTGTTTATTCCTCAAGGGTGCTCCAGCCCTGGATGACCCACGGAGTCAGCGCCTGACCCATAGTACCTACTACACAGAGACTTTGTGCCAGACTTTACCAAGATTTACAGTAACACAGTGATATCTATAAAAACACAAATTAAAGTGGATCTTGAAAACTGACTTATCATCCTATTAGAAGATCCAGGTAAGTAATTACTGTCAGTTATAAGCAACGTGAACTGGCAATCTACCAGCTTTCTTATCAGATTTTCTGTGCTGATGTCATGCACAGAAACATGGGTATCAGGTGAATAATTTTCTTAGTGGTTATGCAAAACCTGCTTTTACTTTTCTTTTTCTTTTTTAATTAATTGCGTCAGATATGGAGGAGGAAGGATCTTAATTTAAAGTTCAGCTGATGAACTAGCATTTAACTTCTGCAAGTTCATCAAAAATAAGTAAATCTCCACACCTTTGGAAAAATAAGCTAGCTATATAACAGAGACTTGATGTCCAGTCTTATCCTGAGCAACACTCATGAACAATTTAAAACACTCTGATAAGAAACTCTAACTTGTGCGGTGGTTTGAGATTACAAAATAGTCCTGAAATACTGTTAGTGAGCATTGAACTTGGCCCCAGAACTGACCGTGTGCTCTGCAAAAGCTGTAGGAAAAGCTGGAAGTCCAAAAGGCATGATCTTTATTTTTCTGTAGTGTGAATTCCATATTATCAATACCTGTTTTCGTGAGGTTTCTATCCCACCTTTTGGGGATGCCTTTTCCCTGTGCAAAGGAGCAGCAAGTGATTATTAGCACTAGTGAGCAGAATACTTAGGTAACCAAGTGTTTTGCTATTCAGCAAAGATCTGACTCCAATCGCCACCTACTCCCAATCCTAATTTCCTATGCCTCGTTATTTGACACATGTGAGGTTGGGACGACCTTTCTAAGTCAAGTCAATTAGGAATGGCAACAAAAACAGCCATAAAACTATAAAAAGATAATGTTAAAGGTAACTGTGAAAATTAGCCTTCTTATTTCCCAGCTCTGCTCTTTGTCTACCTACTCACTTTGCTGCATCAAGTTTTCATTATTTCTTCCTCCTGTTTGGCTCTGCGGGGCCAATTCAGCTGTGGGAGACAGATCTGGAGTCTCTTCAAGTTTGTGCATCTTCAGCAGAATTATTAACAGAGTTCTAGTTACAGAATCTCTATTACTGGAGATTATGCAAGAGCCAGAAAGATCCTAGGTCGTGTTTGCAGAGTTGGCAGATAATTAAAAAGGTGATTTTTATCTTATCAGCTGAGTAAATTTGATACAGAGTCATTGAAACATACAAAGAATCCATCTCATTGTGCCATTTTACAGTCACCTTCTAGAGCAGATAATCAGCACTGTTTTGCTAAAAATGAATTGCTTGACCCACCTGCAGAGGAATCAATAGCGCTGCTTGATGCTTATAAAGTGTCTGTATGTACTTTAGCATTTTACCCAAGCAAACTTTGCTAGGATCACAGCTGAGGACACATCTAGACTTTGGGTGTCATAAAAGTCATGTTTTGGTTCAGACAAATATTAACTTAATATAAGACGACAGAATGTAAATTTAGCTTGAAATTAAGGACGGTGGTATTTAACTAGACAAATGTAATTAAGTGTATTGTAAGTCGATTTCCTTAGAGCAACTACATAAAATTCAATAAAGACAAGTGCAAAGCACTCCACTTAGGATGGAAAAATAAAATGCACAACTACAAAATGGGGAATAACTGGCTAGGTGGTAGCGCTGCTGAAAAGGATCTGGGGGTTATAGTGGATCATAATTTGAATATGAGTCAACATGTGACACGGTTTCAAAAAAGGCTAATATTCTGGGCTGTATTAACAGGAAGGCATGGGAGGTAATTGTCCCATTCTGCTCAGCACTGGTGAGGCCTCAGCTGGAGCACTGTGTTGAGTTCTGGGTGCCACACTTTAGGAAAGACGTGGATAAAATAGTCCAGGAGAGGGCAATAAAGGGTTCCGAAAACCTGATTTATGAGGAAACATTTTTAAAAACTGGACATGTGTAGCCTTGAGAAAAGAAGACTGAGGGGAGGGGGGACCTGATAAGTTTTAACATGTTTAAGGGCTTTTGGAAAGAGGATGGTGATCAATCTTTCTCCCATGTCCACTGAGGATGAGCAAGAAGTAATCAGCTTAATCTGTAGCAAAGATGATTTAGATCAGATATTCAGAAAAACTTGCTAACTCTGATTGTTAAGCTCTGAACAGGCTTCCGAGGACGGTTGTGGAAGCCCCATCACTGGAGGTTTTTAAGAACGGGTTAGACAAACCTGTTAGGGATAGTCTCGGTTTACTTGGGCCTGACTCAGCACAAGGGGCTAGACTAGTTGACCTCTGAAGGTCCTGTCCAGCCCTACATTTCTATGATAATCACATTAGACTTAATTCAGATTCTCAGCTGCAACTGAGTCATGTACTGACTACATCAAAATGTTAAGAGCATGGTTGTGGTTCCTGTGCATTTTATAGAATCTGCTAATAATCTTGTGTGCATTTCCAGTGTGATAGGTAAATGGGATATCCTACAGATTCTATCATTAAACTAGGCAAACTTTATTTTTCAAGTGTGTTGGTTAACGTAATAGTGAATCAACCACTGTTTAAAAAAAAAAAATCAGTACAAAAACAGAACTTACCTCACTACCACTTTGGATGTTTCAGACTGAGTCATGCATTCAAATGGGATCTTTGTTTCACATATACTACCCTGCAGCAGACTAGCCTGTTGATGGAAAGTGGCAATGAAAAGTTAGCTGAATGAAATACCAGCACCAGAGTTATGAGAGTAACGAAACAATGACTTCTACTTCCATAAAGGTAGGCAATTGATGTTTAATATACTCCTATGTAATACATACATAAGTAAGCGAGCACAAGCCACTGCTTTACCTCCCAAGTACTGAAACACTTTTCCTTTGAACAGTTTTAATTAGTTTTTCTTTAAACACAATTCTCCAGGGTGAAACTGGCCCAAAACAGTCAAATTCACACCACATCAATTATTCTTGCACCAGAGCTGCTGATACGGTAGAGTAATCATTGCTTGTCTGCATACAGTGTTTGTACTAATTCAGTTACAGTAGAACCTCAGAGTTACGAACACCTCGGGAATGGGGGTTGTTCATAACTCTGAAGTGTTCGTAACTCTGAACAAAACATGATGGGGGTTCTTTCAAAAGTTTACAGCTGAACATTGATTTCATACAGCTTTGGAACTTTACTATGCAGAAGAAAAATGCTGCTTTCCATTTATTTTTTTTAATAGTTTACGTTTAAGACAGTACTGTACTGTATTTGCAGTTTTCTGGGGAGGTTGTCTCTGCTGCTGCCTGATTGCATAGTTCCAGTTCCAAATGAAGTGTGTGGTTGACCAGTCACTTTGTAACTCTGGTGTTCGTAACTCTGAGGTTCTACTGTATATCAGTTTCAAAACTGACAGTTAAAAATTGGCACGACCCCTGCAGCATAAAGGTGCTTCTATTGTTAAAGTTTGCTACCTCTGTATAAGCACTTTTATATTGGTATAACTCCGTCCACACTGCGGAGTTGCACAGACTTTTCACTGTACTGGTTTCTAAATGCACATAGTGAAATTGCTATCAACACTGTGTGTTGATCACGAATAGATTAAAATCTACTCAGCAAGTTATTCTTGGTTTTGCTTAATTTTTAGCCAGGCCTTTTAAGCCCCACCTTCTGCTGGCAGTGGTTTACACCAGCAATGTATCGTCAGCTCAGGCAGAGGCAGACTTCACAAAATAAGCTGTTCAGTAGACTGGTATTGTGGCAACTAACTGATGCTCACGTCTGGTTCAGCAGGCTGGTGTGGTAGGAAGACTGCATTTTAAAATGCTCAAACCCTAGGATCTAAACAATAGCAATTATGTAAATATCTGTATTAACTTTAACCATCGTTCGAAAAAAACAATACTGCTGCTTTAAGCATAACTGCTTTCTTCCATTCTCTCTGTCATACACAAACAACCCATTACATTGTCTTATTATTATTTTGCTGGCTTTTTGCATGTTTGTGTCTTTGTTTACAAGGAAAACAACGTCTAAAGACCAATTATAAACTGTTTTACAATTTCAGAGCTTACTTTGATATATATTAACAAAAGAAGGTTTCAAAGGTTTCAAACTGTGCACTGGTGGGTCTGAACTTTCCGCTTTTCTCAGCTCAGCTGGATTTAACTGGTTTGGTTTTAAATGTTTCAGTGAATTAATGAGTTAGGCTGTTAATGCAAAACATTCATCCCACATAATGCCAAGGTCCTCAATTAGAAGATTAATTTATGACCTTTTGCAACCCTTGTCCAGAAACAAAAAATTAATGCACACCATAACTAAATGCTGGAGTTATCTTACTGCTGGAATCCAGAAGGTGGTAAGACAACCACCCCATTCCCACCACTAGAGTTACAGACCTCCCAGCAGTCCTCGGTTTCACAGGACTGTCCTACTTCGACCCCAAAACCTCTTCTCCCAGTTGAAGGGAACATTTCCCATAATCAAGGCCACTGGTGGGGAGCAGTTTCCCTGGGGCCCCCATTTGAAAGAGCCCTCCAAACTGAGCGGCACTGTGACCTGGTGCAAGGGTTGCACTGTCACTTAAGCTTGTCCCGGCTGTCCCTCCATCTTCATCTACAGAGAGGCAGACAGGACAAACCAGTGTGGGGTTGTGTCCTGCTTTGGAGACTTGAAATGTTGGGAACTGTGGAGTTAAGGGTGTGACAATATTTACTTAAAAAAGATAATACACACAAGTATCTTCTTTTTAGAGTACTCTGATTTGGACACAGAAACTTGCTCTGAAATTTGACATAGCTCAGTCTGAGCACAAATGTTCTATTTAAAAAAAAAGAAAAAGAAAAAAGAATTAATGGTTTTCCTGATGCTTTATGGGCCTGTCAGCTACTTTCTCAAGGCCAGGCTTACTCCTTCTGTCTTGTTCAAAACCAAACACATGATTGGTTCTTTAATAATCATATTAGTTTATTTTTAAACTAAAAATGTGCAGGTCCCCGGTTCACATAGCCTTCCTCCTTTAAAACATATCCATAATACTATCTTTAAAGCAGGAAGACGTTTACATTTACAAAGTGTTTACTGTGCTCCTTTAACAAGCTACAGTATTTTAGTACTATAGATCCATAAATTACTTTGAAACAGTCTCCAGGTGCATCTCCCCAATATGAACCCAGATGTCCGTCAGTAATCAGCAATATAAAATAGCATGAATAAAGGACTGCTGGGATCAGCCAGCAAACATTCCAACCGTGGTGTGTATCCAGACCTAATAGACAGGTTACCCAGGTGTTACTAAAATGAAATGTTTTATGGAAATACTACCACTTTAAGAAGCAAGTTTATCCAGGCATACCAACATCTCTTAAACACTGGTCTTTGGTCTCACAACATGCTCTAGAGGCACGCAGATAACCTGGCATAACGGCTGTGTGTTACAGCTAACTATTTCAGTCCATCAGATAGAGATTGACCTCGTTTACTTAGGCACTTCTAGGGTGACAGAGGGACCACAGAGCTGGCATCCTACATGCCTACCAGCTGAGCAGGTTCCAGGATCTGTTCTCTACAGTTAGTCATTAACATTTGTTTTGCATCTGCAATCGGCCCATGACAAATCATGTAGGAGGTCACTAGTCAGATTAATTATCCTCCTCACTGCCAGTGCACACACCATTCAGCTGAGTGGGAGGGGGAGCTGGTGAAGACTATTGAATTTCCAGACAGATAAGCGATGGAAGGATAAAGTTAAGGCCAGATCTAAACACAACAAGCTGCTCTAGTTTAACTCATCAGTTTTTAAACTCTGTGTAGAGCAGGCCTAAAATAGATACAGAAACATCCGAGTTAACACCCAGAGGTGAGTGGAGGTATTTCACACCTCAAGGGTGAGTCCTGAGATTTCCTGTTGTCTGTAGCCACAGGTGAGGGCTCTCCGTTACCGCATGGTTCTGTAGTGCAGATGGAGAGCGAATATGTACCCCTCTTGAATTTTTCAGAGCTCAGCTTCCTGCACAGCAAGGATTTTCAAACCCTGAGACTAGAGTAGAAATACCTGCTCCTGCACATTGGGCTGTGAAGCCTGAGTAGCAGGTGACAGAATTCTTCCTTCCCTCCGAAGGCCCAGAGACGAAACCAATAATCTGGGCTTTGGCAGTGCCCGGGGGAAGACGACTCTGAATGGGATCACACTTGGAAGGTTATCTTCACAACCACAAGCACTAGATATATTGCTATTTTAGAGCTGAAAGTTCTGCAGAAACTGGTAGGCAATACCCCATGCACTGAGGTACGTTCCAACTCAGCACAGACCCTGGACGTTCTGTGTCAAGCCTTGTCTGGAATTCTGGATTATCTTTATCGAGGGCAGGGATGGGCAAACTAGATGTTTTTGGCCCAAGGGCCACATCGGGCTTGCAAAACTGTATGGAAGGCCAAGTAGGGAAGGCTGTGCCTCTCCAAACAGCCTGGCCCTCACCCCCTATCTGCTCCCTCCCATTTCCCTTCCCCTGACTACCCCCTTCAGATCCCCCAACCCATCCAACTCCCCCTGCTCCTTGTCCCCTGATTGCCCATTCCTGGGACCCCCCCCCCCTAACTGCCCCCCCGGGACCCCACCCCCTATCCAACCCTCCCTGCTCCCTGTCCCCTGACTACCCCGACCCCTATCCACACACCCACCACCTGACAGGCCCCCCGGGATCCTCTGTCCCTTATCCAACCTGCTCCCCACCCCCTTACCAGCTGGAGCCAACCACACCACTGTGCTGCCCGACAGGGGCTCGCAGCCCTGCCATCCAGAGCGCTGGTGGTGTGGCAAGCTGAGGCTGCAGGGGAGGGGGAAGAGCAGGGGAGGGGCCAGGGGCTAACCTCCCCAGCCAGGAGCTCAAGGGCCAGGCAGGACGGGCCTGTGGGCCGGATGTGGGGCCTGTACATCTTTGGCATCCACTATTAAGAGGGAAGTAAAGGGATGTGGGGGAGAACCACATCAAAGCTGACGTTGTTCTGCAACCCAGAATCTATACCCTGAGAACAGAGTCCTGTAACATAAAAAGGTCAGAGAACATTTAATTCAAGATCTGTTTAACCCTCTGAGGGACAGCTAATTACATGAATGTCTGATCAGCAACATTTCCTCTGACAAAGCACACCTACTTCATTGTGCTAACATCACATCAATTTAAAACCAGGATACCTGCAAAATAAATCATCCCTCCAAGCCAAACCATCAAGGCAATAACAGCTTGTTTGTATCTTCTTATTTTGCATTATAAACGCACCCTAGGTTCTCCGTGGTTTCAAGCAACATCACACAAGTCAACATTTGCGCTAAGGAATAAACAAATAATTTTTCTTTACGCCCAGTGTTCAGGGCGCTTTGTAGTTTAAGCCCAGCTTTGAAACTGGCATTTCCCACTGCCAGTTTACAGGCAGTGGGAAATGGCTGACTGAATCATTGTATTCATTCTCTGTTAGTTTGCAGAATAGAGTAGAATAGAGCTATTCTCATTTGGACAGGTTGAACAAAGCCATTCATTTACATTTTGGTCTGTTTAAGCGCAACCATATTTGGTCATGTAAAACAAGTGTTTAGGAGGAATCTTCTCTGTTACTTTGCAATCATTTTTGTTTACCCATTTCAAGCCGCTTTTATTCTTACGCCACCATCAGCTTATGAACTGCAATGTGTGACTGTGATCAGGTCCCTCCAAAAACATCAACAACTTGTTAGTTGTGAAGAAACTTACACTCTGTATTAACACTGCGGATTATCTTCTGTTTTTCAGAGGAACACGCAACCAAGAGAGACTATGGGCTAGAAAGAGGTAGCTGTAACAGAACGTAATTATAGTATAAAAATAGGTCACTGGAATAATATAACCTTTAGACTACTGGCAACATGCCACCGTTTGAGCCAGCCTGCCTGCCATATTTCCATAGAATGTCAGTATTAACAAAACAAAACAAGCATCCTCCACATGTTTGCATGCTTCTGTCTGAACATTCATTCATTCACTCCTTTTATTTTTTCCTCATTTGTATGAGCTAAGTACAGACGAAGCTAAATGCTACACACGTCATACCATTGGACCTCTTCAGAGAAGGTCTATTGCACATGGGCTTCATTACAGATTAGCTCGTAATTGTTCTATCTTTGTAATCTGACAAGGCAGCAACACAATCTATTCAAAGTGGCACCAGCACTCCAACAAGTGTATGTTGGCACACTCATCAGTGCCCCAGAAGTTGATGAACACACCTAGACCTGTTTGTCAAAAAACAGGTTGACTCCTAAGGTGATGGAAATGGGGACTGTTCTCAATAATCCTTGTAGTGGAATCATTAAGTATCCAGAACTCAAGAAGACAAAATTTGACTTTAATACCATTGGTTCCCCAACCTTTTCATTCTACAAACCACTCCATATGAGAAATATAGTCCCAAAGACTCACCTCCATGCTCAACTCCAATCCCCACACTGTTCAGTTTGCAGAACATTTCATTCTGGGGAACACCAGGAAGACTTCTAGAGCTTACTAGTCGCTAAGGACTATAGTCTGAGAACCACTGCCACCAGTGAGAGACACCAGATGGTGTTTGTCATACAGATTCAAGAAATACATCATTTCATCTACATCCAGGCCATCACCTGTGGCAGCATTATTGCTATGAATTCTATTAAGTGGGCCAATGCTATACAAAACAGTATGTGAATGCTTATAAATCCACCAAGGCTCTGATTTCTGTCATTTGAACTTACTGCACGTTGCTTTCTTTTGTTTGTATACCATAGAGTTGTATTTTAATCTAGGATAATACTGTTTAACGCTGTGCTCAAGGCTCGCTTAATGTACAGCAATTTCTAGCCCAGGTTGCTTAGAGCTCATAATCAGGTATAAGAGCTTAATGGCTCACAAATAATTTGGTATGTAGTGCAATTTCAGCTTAGCAGAGTCAGCTCTCTCTATAATATCCTGGTAGTTTAATATTACTGCACAGCCCTATCTGTGAAAAAAGACACATTAAACCCAATGTTCCCCTACACATTTTCACTCACTGACTGTTGTACACCATATTCAACATTAGAACCACCACTCACCAAGCCAAGAGGAGGGCATCTGATTCCTTGTCGGCTGGCAAAGAGCTCTGAAAGAATTTTTTCAGCTCTTAAAGAAGGATATCGAGATCAGATTGATCTTAGTCAATTTTTGGATTTATGGTAACATCACTTGGATCTTTTAAGAGGCAGAGAAAGGATGGGCGGCAGATGCTGCCAAAGGCTGGTTGACCATTCAAAGATGTAAGCACTATCTGGCCACTGAACACATGAAGGGCATCAATTTTGCTTTATGACTGTGCTATCTCTCTGTACAATAGGGACTCAACATGGTCAAAGTTTCCAGGCACTACTGTAATATTAGTGTCAAACAATACTGGGATCAACTTTTACACCAGCAATGACTGCATTCAAGAAACATGCCAATGAAACCATGTTAGGACTCGTAGAGCCCTCCCACTGAGGCTCCAACTCTGCTTCAGACATATGTTGATCACAAGCTACCAAGTGGCTGCATAAGGCATGGAGGAGAGGTAATTCCAAGAAAGTCATTGTGCGGAACAAAGAATTATAAGGTCCAATTTTTTAAAGGGGAAATACCAGCTTGTTACATTTTAGTACTTAAGCATGCTACACAGATACTGATGAGTTTACTTTCTGCAGTGCAGACTGTTCCCTAATACAGCTCTGTATCTCCTTCCCTAAAGTGTTTCAGGATTACTTTATTTATCTTGCACTTTTGCAATATGCTGGCACTAGCTTAGCATCCACTAGCATTTCCAAATTTACTGTTACTGTAACTGAAAAGCCAAGTGCAAACATTTAAGCTCAAGCTATGGATTTTTCTCCCCCAGAGCCTTGCTTAACGAACACTCTTCTGCAGCTTCAGCATGGTTGATCTCCTTTGCAGCTTTTTTTTTTTAATATGCTAGTTTGTGGTAATGTGTTTTCTGCTCACTGAACTGGCTCATTCTTTCAATTGAACAAACTGTTCCATGTTAAGGAAGGAGTTGGCTAAATTTTAACAAAGGATTTTTTCCCTTCTGACTGTGTTGCAAAAGACCCAAAGTCAGTTCTGAGCCAAGTTACAAAAGGTCAGAAGAGGACAGTCAAGCAATGGGTGTAGTTCCTGTGTGTCATAAGCCGGTAAAGGAAATGGGTGGGGACAAAAATGCATGAAATTTTGACCTGAATTAATATGTCTGTCTAGTTGTCAATGCAGAATGGGCTTTTATCCAGAAATACACCTGTGGGCCTAAAAGTGCACTGCTTCTATTTTAGAAGACCAGGTTTGTTAGGAGAGTTTGAGCCAAATTAATGTCCATGTCTTCATAGTCACCCATCATTGTGTGTGAATAAGACAGAGACAGCCCGACTTTTAAATTCTACTGGTAAAAAGAAAAGGCAGCCCTATGCTTTTTCCTGAAGCTATTTTAAAGCCCTACTGCTTTCAGTTCCCTCGGTCAGCCAAATGAGCCTTCACAAGGCAAAAAATTCTCATCTGTTGCTATTCGAACAGCACAAAGCCTGAGGAAATGGCTTTTGTTGTGGAAAGCCTGTGGAAGTTGTGTTGTGCTGAAACTACCGCAACACCTGCAACTTATGGGCAGCTTTGTGGTGCTGCAGATTCTCATGCAAGGTATGCAGAGGCTCACCTGCCTGGCTGCTCTACATGCCCAACTACCTCCAAATGCACAGGTCAAACACAGAGGTTAACTGGAGCTTTGCATGGGCCATGAGGGTAAATTTCACCAAGGATACAATGCTGTTGTTGTTTTTTCCAGTTGTGAATTATGAGTGGCCAAGTGGTGGAAAAGCAACACTATGTGGGACACTGGCAATGTGGGAGCTCAGAGGAAGGAACAAAGCTAATTTCCTAGCTGCTTTATAATAACACAAATCTCCAGTGCCTAAGCCTCAGCACCTCCTTTACATTTTCTTCTGATTTTTAAGCCAAATGTTAAGGAAAGCTGGAAAATGATTTGCCCTCTCTTCCATTGGGCTCCTACATGGTTAGTGTCACAAATGAGATCACTGTTGGAGAAAATTGGGTGCAGTTTTCTGTCAATGTTCATTATTATTTATAGGAGCCCTATTCGTTGACTAGGTGCTGCATAAACAGAATAAGACCATCCCTGGATTTCCATTTATTATCAATGGGATCTGCATTGGCTGCCAGCAGTTAACATCTCAATGCTTAAGCATTTACAGGCCTCACAACAGCCCTGAGTGGTAAGGATTAGAGAGGAATCACTCACCATTGAAATGCTGCCACTTTTGGGGTAGAAAGTGGCAGGTATTTAATAATGTTCAACAATGCTACACAACAGCTGAGGACAGGAAGTGAAGAATGCTGCATCCAGCTGAAACTGAGGAGGGAAATTAGGGACATAGTGTAATTCTAGAACTGCAATTTGGTCCCAATACCATGAATTAACATGCCTACTCTTAAAGGAGTGCCAGAGGAGTTTTGTTGAGTGTGTTAAATAGTCAAGATCCTGGACTTGAGACTCAGATGAATGAAAACTTCAGTAGGATAGGACCAGGTTTTCAAGCACTCAACTGGAACTAGATTTTCAAATAAGCTCTGCTTCCATTTAAGCACCTGAATAAGGGCCAAATTTCTAAACGTGCTTGGCATCCAGCTGTTTCCACTGCAAACACGTAATGTCACATGATCTAAAGAGCTCAGCACCCAAAAGGCTAAGCAATTTTCAAATCTGGCCATTTATTCAGGTGTCTAAATGGGGGCTCAGCACTTTGGGGAAATCTGGCCCCAATTGGGAGTGCTGAATTTTTTGGAAAATCTTGCCTACATTGTCTAACATCAGGTTGTTGCACTGGTTCATCACTGACTCTCTGAAACACCCATACCACTTCCTGCAGCACCCATGTGGATCTTTGAGATCTCCCATTCATGACTGACTTGGCCAGAGCCTACTTTCTGTGCTTGTGGTCCCAACAGATCTCCCAAGAACATATGATGGCCTCGCTCAAGACCAATGACTAATTACTCTGACTTTATACCCTAATCAATTGACAGTGGATCTTTTCATTGGGACAGCAATCAAGAGAAACTGGACTGTGAATGTTTTCTGCCTCTTTAACAGTGAGTCTATATTTCTTTGAAAGTTGATATTAAGGAGCAGATGGATCTGGATTTTCATTTGAAATCCCAACACGTAAAATCTTGGATCCAGCAGCATTGGAGCCAAGAGGACTCAATTTCTGCTTCACTTTTCTTTTGAAAACTGTTTCTCATTTAAAATACATTTGTTGATCCACTGTAATTTGGACAGTACACTGTGGCTAGAACAGAGCTTGAGAATTATTGACACTGTGAACCTTTCTTGACAAAGTTCCACTCTTTCTCTGGCCGTTTAGAATGGCACTTTGAATGTATTATCCTTACACAGGAGACTCAATTATTTTTTATTAAGATCCCTCTCTTTTGTAGAGGTCAGCTGTGAGATAAAAGCAGCCCAGTTATTTGCTGCTTGAAATGAAAAGATTTTCCTTAATATCAAGACATTTCAGTTAGCTGAAAGTAGTAGGCATCCTTCAGTCTCGAGAGACCATGGGGATGCGCCCCTGAGAGGTAAAGAATTTACTAAGTTGGTTTTATGGCAGCCGCGAACGTGGCTGAAGAGACCCACTTGAGAGAGACAATCTCTGCCGTATCTGTCACATTTAAAGGTGATGTTTCGACCTTTTGGGCTCTGCCTTCTGCAAGCTCTTTTCTCCTCTGCTAAGCTGGACAGCTTCCTCTCATGACCCTGGAGGCCTTTGTTAAGCTCATTTCCAAAGGCTGCAGTCCTGAGTGTGATCTTCCCAGTTGTCCACATCCATGTCCATTTCTTTGAGGTCTCGCTTGCACACATCCTTGAAACGCAATTTTCGGCATCCTTTGGGTCTTTTTCCAGATGCCAATTCACTGTAGGGAATGTCCTTTAGCATATGCCCATCAATCATTCAGCACACATGTCCAAACCAGCAGAGGTGTCTCTGTTTGAGGAGTGTTTGCACGCTGGTTATACTGGCCTGGTTGAGCACCTCAGTGTTGGTGACTGACCCTCCAGGAGATTCAAAAGATTTGACAAAGTCAACACACGAGAGCAGTTAAGCTTCTTTTCCTGATGAGACGATAAGGTCCATGTCTTGCTCCCATACAAAAGTGTGCTCATAACACATGCATGATACACACAGATCTTTGTGTGTTCTGTCAGTTTGTTGTTTGCCATACCGTCTTGTTCAGTCCAGACATTGTTGTGGCGGCTTTTCCTATGCGGATGTTGAGTCTGCTACTGTAATGAGAGTAGATGGTACTAACTGTGGCTCATCAAACCCACTGCCTTGTGGGTAGCCCGGGACGGTGTAAGGCTAAAGGAGCAACCCCTGACAGAAGAGCCCCACTGCCTTGTAGTTTAAAGAAACTAAGCAAATTGCACTGTCTTTCTCGTCACCCCCAATGATTTGATAGGCCTCTTCCATGTGTAACTGCTGGAATTTCACCTCATCTAAAAATGACTTAGCAGAAAATCAGAGAGACTAAGCAGAACAACTTCTGAAAGCCAAGAAAAGCAGGACTCCTGCCCTAGTATTCTGTAGTGCCCAGCTACTGTGGGTTGATATGGCCAGTAACTAGGGGGGGAGGGAGGTTTTAGCCTCTGTGGCTTCACAATCCTTAATAGTAAATATTTAGCCAGTTTCAAGTACTTTCCAAACAAAACTCTACCAAAGGTGCTTTCAGCTACTATGTACAGTCCTTGCCAGGGCGTTCTCTACGGCCTGTCTGAAGAAAACAGTACAGTGTAGGGGATCTTCCTTGCCGACTCTGTTACGAACACCAGTACGTAATGGTGAACTAGCTAAAGTAGACATTTTACTGGTCGGTTTGCAACCTTCACAATGCTGGGGGTATTGGAGAGCACTCTCTATGGCTTGTTCAATATCTGAGCTCTCTGCTGAGACTCAGCAGGTGGTGTTCCTTTCTATAAGGACAGGAGCTCACTAAGTCATTCAGTAACTGTTTGATGGAAATATCTTTTGGTAGCTATATGGGGTGGACAAGGGAGACTTTAAAGAGCTATGACAGCCTATTTAAAAGGGTTTTGTTTTTCCGAATAGAGGTCTCCCTGTAAACCTTACTTCACACTATTGATGTAATCACTAAACTTGTGGATCAAGATAATGCCTTAATATGAAGAATTTCATTTTAAGAATTCCAGGCATGCTGGAAGAATTGTTTCCCAGTCACTGATTAGTATGCACACCCGTGAATTGCCAACCGTGCACTAACCTCCACTTTGTATTCTAAGCTTTATACAATAGAGTATGTTATTTTAATACCTTTCAGACACCAGTTTGGGGAGCTCAGAGTGCAAGTTGAAAGAATTAAAATACAAATAACACCATATTATCCAAGTTTGCTATATCCCTGAATATGTTTAAGGTGTTAGATGGCGTTAATATTACAATTTCCCCTTCCACTAGTGACACACATTCAAAGCTGCAAGTCAAATCTTAATCTGACCTGGCAAAACCAAAAATTTAGGAAAAAGTAACAAAGGAAATTACTATCATTATGCAAATCCAAATTCATAGAATTTCTATGCAGTTACCCATTACAGACTGGATTTATCATGTTAAAATAACTCCTGAAGAGGAATGAAGTATTGCCCAATTACTGTCAGATTTTATAGAATCTAGTTTCAGGGGGTTTTCTATATGTTTCAAAACTAATGTACAAATTACATCTAATTATGGAAATACCAGGATTTTTTTTTTTTTTACATTTACCTGAATGCAAAGGTACATCTATAAAGTTACCTTAAAGAAAAAAAGAGTAAACATTTTATATCGATATATCTAAAAGTATATCCTAAACTAGTTTACTTTTCTCCTTTACATCTCATTCTCTACCCCAGTGGTCCCCAACCTTTTCATCTGGCAGGCGCCAGACGAAAGACCGTAGCGACGGTCAAGCATCCGCCGAAATGCCGCCAAATTTCTGCAGCATTTCGGCGGCGACGCCTCTCGATGACATCACTTGTCAGCGGCAAGCGGCATCATCGACAGGCATCACTGCCTAAATGCCGCCGAATTTCAGTGGCATTTCGGCGGATGCTCAACTGCCGGCCAGGACATGGGCACACTTAGATGCACCCACAGGCACCGCGTTGGGGACCCCTGCTCTACCGCATATGAAAAAATGACATTTACTCACCTGTAACCAGAGGGTTTTTTTGATAACCTGTTAGCATTCCCAATCTTGGGATGTACCAATCTTGCAGCTTGGCAGGCACCTTGATCTGACAACTATGCCCCACACGTGCGGGCCCAAGGTGCCTGCTGAGCTGCACTGACCCAAGAGTGGGAATATGCAGAGGCCACTCAAACGAGAACAAAAATTTTCCATCAACTCTCTGCTAGGCAGGTGAAACTGCATCAGTTACAGCTTCTACTTCCTTTGAATCTTTTGTGGAATGGGTATGCAAGTACAATGTAATTTACAAAGTCTATCCAGTAATTTCATCTTTCAGAAAGCCAGATGACTCATTCTAAGACAGAATCAAGAAATTGTCTGGGTCCACAATGTGCCTGGAATCCTTGTCCCTCTAGAAAGAAAACTAATTAGTCTGCTAATAGTTGTGTTATCTACCCAGATCAGACGTCCTGAAAGGTCACTTGCAAAGGCTTTTGGGAGGATAGAAATAGAGAATGGGTTTATACCAATTTTGCTTTTTTAAGATGCATAAATAAGGCCTGAATGCTGGGTTTTATTTAAAGTCTATTTCCCTGCTTGTCTATAATGGTGGTGTTGGTCCCAGGATATAAGAGACACAAGGCGGGTGAGATAATATCTTTCATTGGACCAACTTCTATTGGGGAAAGGGATAAGCTTTTGAGCAGATTGTTTTGTAAGTTAGACTAGATTGACTGGAGAACTAGTAGGCCTATGACAACATCGCCAGTAGGAAGGAAGTGAACCTCAAGTGAGAGAGGAATGCATTTTTATTGACTGTTTAAACTTTTGATTTGTTTTGGTCTTGTTATAACTTATTTAACTAAAATCCTTGGGAGAAAAACTCTATTAGAAGTCCCACATTCCATCCCCTTCAATTAAGAGTTGAAAAGGAATTATTCCTCATTTACACTACTGTAAGCAAGAGACCAACCAGGCCATGTTTCTTCTCATCTGATGTAACTAAGGTATTAGCTCTTCTCTCTTCATGTTAGATTATCCCTTCAGCTCAGGGCAGGCCATAAGACTATCCCTTATTTCTCCAGAATGTAGTGAGACTACCTTTCATTTAGCCAGCCTAAATCACTCCATGTTATCAATTGTGCATATGGCGCAGTATAGATGATTCGTTGTGTTTAGCTTAAGTGACAGCTAACAGCATGATAAACTAAACTCCAGCAGGATTCTGCACAGGAGCATTCTGGAAAAGTGCATATGTAGTGTCAAGTATCAGAGGGGTAGCCGTGTTAGTCTGGATCTGTAAAAGCAGCAAAGAGTCCTGTGGCACCTTACAGACTAACAGACGTATTGGAGCGTGAGCTTTTGTGGATGAATACCCACGAAAGCTCGTGCTCCAATACATCTGTTAGCCTATAAGGTGCCACAGGACTCTTTGCTGCTTATGTAGTGTCAGCATGCAGCCCACAAAATAAAGGAATTCAGAAAACTGGCAATGGACTTCTGGAGCCTTTCTTCTCCAGATCACCAGTACAAATCTAACCCAGGTTAGCCAACATCAAAGGAGGCCCCTATGGGAAGGGAGTTGGTGGTCTCAGTGTGATTCCTAGTATACATTTGTCCACAACAGCGCGAAACCCGTCTCAGTTACAGTTGTCAGTTGTAGGCTATGTCTCCACTGTCCACCTGACAATGGTGCAGCTGTGTCGTTGCAGCTTTGCTGTCGTAAGGTGTGATGTGCACTGCTCTTTATTGCTGAGAGAGAGCTCTCCCAGCGACAAAATAAACCCACCTCCAATGAGGGGCGGTAGCTGTCAACGCGCTGTCCACACCGGAGTTTTTGTCATTGAAGCTTTTGTCGTTCTGAGTGACAGACATTTTAATGTGGAAAGTGCTAGTATAGACATAGCCTTAGAAAGAGGCCAAGGAGATGTGGGATTAACTAGCATGACAGCACAGGGAAAGCTGGCTGCTGCTGCCGATCCAGTGAATAAGGAACACTCAGCAGTCTCCATGGCTAAGAAACTATCACTTTAACCTGCGCTAAATGAATGAAAGAGAGATGGTAACAATGTAAATAAATCAGGGTGTTACTAAGGTTTGCAAGGACAGGTTACATTCCCAACTATGCTGCCACAACCTAACTATGCTACTATTTTATTCTAAATCTGCTTTACGTCTGAAACCCTGAAGTATAAAGTTATTTAGCTACTGGCCGATTTGCTTGAGCTGCCAAAATCCACTCAGCGTCTGGGGCTGAGGGAAGAAAACACAATTGCTTTGTTTTTCCAAGCAGCTGCTTTCTTCCGGTTTGGAGAGGTGAGAAGAGAGCATGGAAGTATCTTAATGAAACAGCACCAAAGTGACAGCATGTCAAGTAGGATAAAGCACAGGAGGGTAAGAATTCCCCTCTGTACAGAAGCCTGCAATGGGGTTCCTGTAATCACCTGTAGGGTAAAGATTAAGGCGATGGATGTTGGATGCCTACAATATAAGGAGGAAGGAGGAGGGAGAAATAGCAAGTCTACAGGGCTCATCTCTGGTCAACTAAAAGACACTCAAGATAGCTTCAATTCATAGTAAAGCCCTTCAGTGTAATACTCTTTTAAGATCAACCAGACAAATCTAAATCAAGCAGATCAGTCAAGCGGCCAATGTGAGGTAGGGTAGCCAAGATCATCATAGAAGAGAGAGGCTTCCAGCAAGACTTCACTTAATGCATAATCTTGTCAACACCACTTTGCATTGGTAATTGGAAAGTAGCTCGGGATATTCTGCCTCCCAAATCCTTATACCCAGTCCCAGGGTTATACGCAGAACCCTGAGGCAATCTGCTTCTACACTGAAAGGATTTCGGAGTCACTAGCCGCAAGGCTCTACATTTAGAGCCTGCTGCTCTATTCTATAGCTGCCATCCTCTTCCCCACCCCCATCCTAAAGTTGGACAGATCTATCTCAGCAGCATTCTGAAACTGCTAGGTATGACTGGTGAAGTGGTCCCAGACAAACAGAAGATATCTTGATCTTGATCTCTTTGATTGTAGAAGTTTCCGCCCTAAGCAATGGTATCACAAAATCCCTGGGCAGACTAGCAGAAAAGCGATTTCATTTCCCAGCACTGAAAAAGTTAATTGTCCCAAGTCTGTGCCTTACTTTTAATTGCTTTTATCATTTTAAGATACAGTAAACATCAGTTCACTTATGGCCAATGCAGACTGCACAGACATACAAAACTAGCAAACTAGCAATGGAGGCGTCTATGCTAGAGAAATTGTTGGCAGCTTCGCTTTTGTTTTCAGGAGAATTTCCACTAACCACTCCCACCCCACTGTCAGTCAACTTCTTGGTCCAATCTATGCTACCGAGTTAGGTCAACATAAAAAAATTAATTTTTCTAGGAACTCTCTTTGCGTGGCCTCTGCCATGTGATTTTGGATGCTCTCATTCAGAAGTGAAGTGGCCTTAGTTCACCATAGCTCAGTCTTCCTTAAAGGCCACTTCACTTCTGAATGAGAGCGTCCACATGGGTTAAATGCGCTTTAACTTATGCACACTAACTTCACACCTTTAGTTAATTTGTCTCAACCTTTGTGAGTGCCCCAGTGAAGACAAGCAGTCGGATGAAGGGAAACCTCTCTTTGTAGTGAAGAACTCAGCCCAGAAAAGGAAATGGCGCTTTAACCCCCAAGGTATTTTTTAAGTTATCTGGGAACCATCTTCAATGTAACTGGGAAGACGCTGAGCACAAGTTGTTAGACTGAGCTGTACGGTTATAAATTGCTAACATTTCGGCACAGGTAAGTATTCTTGACCCAAGTGTCTGTATCAACCCACAAAAAAACACAGAGGCCAGATTTGCAAAATGGTTCAGCACCTGAAGCACCTAAAAGAAATGACTGGGAATTTCAATGTGACTGCAGCACCCAATGGCTCCCATAACTTAATAATGTCTGAAAACCTCACCACTTCATATAGGTGTCTCAATAGCAGCTGTGCTCCTTTGACCATCTGACTCCAACTGTGAGGGCTGAGCAGCAGGTCTGAAAATCTGGCCCCTGGTCCAGTTCCGTGTGGGGCGACAGCCATTCATAAGCACTTCAGAAGTTTGACTTTAGCCATCCGTCGGCATGTTGTAGTGAATGCCAGATGAGGAAGTTATTGTCATTCCCTGGATATTTTCCATTACATGGCAGCCGCTTCTCCTGTAAGTGCAGGTTGTCTCATGAAAACAGATAGAGATCTAGGTGCTAATAAACTCACTGCCCTCCAATAGTCTCCATCTCTGGGCTTAAATCTGGCCCTGAGGATCCAGCCAATCGATCTGAGACAGGATTAGACAATATAACGCCTCGCTCCTGTAAAGCACTTTTCATCAGTAAATCTCAAAACATTTTACCAAGGAGATCAATATTATTATCCCCATTTTACAGACTGGGAAACTGGGAGCAACACAAACATGAAATGACTTGCCTAAAGATACTCCATATGTCAATGAGAGGAAGAGAACCCAGGTCTCCTGAATCCCATCCAGTGCTCTATTCATTAGGCAGCACTGCCTCCTCCGATGTCTGGCAAGCCATTGACGTTTGATGCAAGGAGAAAAAAAATGAGCAAAAGCACCATAGGAAAGCAGCAGAATAAACCCCAGAAAGAAAATGCTAGGTAGAGGTAAGTGCAGGAGAGACCATCATTTCATCTCTCCTGTACCACACATAGGTATTTCTCCTGCCATTTGCAATCTACTTGGAGGCCACTCAGGAGTCTGGCCACCAAATTTAAAACTTAAGGAAGAGTCTAATAAATTGACAAATGCTTCTCCATTTGAGAACATGAGACTCCGCACGCTTTGCTATGGGTGTGTGTAGTGGGTCTGGATGGTAGGAGGGAAGACGATTTACAGGTCACCTTCAAAATTATTCAAATTCCTCCACATAATTTTTCCAGTGAGACTACAACAGAGTTACACAAAAAACAAAAGCTTTAATGCCTCTTATATACACACTCTCTTCAACAAGTTTTGGCCCAAAGAAGCATTCTTTGCCTTCCATCTAAGGTATTTATACGGCACATGTTACCATATCATCTGAGCACCTCGCAATTTGTAATGTAGTCATTCTTACAAGGACAGCGCTATTATCCCAGTTTTACAGGTGGGGAACTGAGGCACAGAGAGACTAAGTGACTCAGCCAAGGTCACACAGGAAGTCTGTGGCACAGCAGACAATTGAACCCAGGCCTCCCAAGTTCCCTAGACAATGGATCTCCTTTTCGAGGGAAATATCAGAGGCAATTCTATTCATCCTCAGTTTCCACATCAAAGCACTAAGTAACAAAAGAGTATCCCAAACTGAACAGGCATAGACTAAATTATCAAAATTTTTCTCCTGTCCAACCTAATGTGCCAGTAACGGTGTTTTAGTGAAAATGTTTCTTTTAAAAAAAATTCAATTGCAATGTTGTTGGTGTGACAATATGAACGACTCCTTCGGTACAGCAGACAGAAGAAATGCAAAAGAATGTGCAGGGTGCTGGAACAATTTGTATAGTGGGGGTGCTGAGAGACATTGAACCAAATTGTAAACCCCATACAGGATGGAAACCACTTCAAGCCAGGAGGTGTGGCAGCACCCCTTGTTCCTTTTACCTTTTATAAAACTTTAGCTCATGGTGGGAGATGGGCAGGGCATTGTTTTGTTTTGGAGGGTTGCCTTTTCTAAGCAAGAACATGACAGAACAGTTCATAAGTTTAATCTTGGCATTATATCTTCATTTATAAATATGTACATTCACTAAAGAGAATATGATCATGTCAATAGCAGGCCAGACTTCAATAACTCTGCATCTCACTGGCCGTTTGAACATACCCTTATCTTGAATGTATGCATAACTATGGTATTGACATGCACAAACTATGTGTGTAAACATACAGAGTTATAGAAAAAAGCTTGATAAATACATTTTATTCTTGACCTTTTAGCCCCTAAAGGAAGTTTGTCTGCAAGCTGCAACTACTGAGTTATGAAGAAGCAAGCACTCAGGCTCCAAACGGTACCCTCCTCCATTCATGGAAATTAGCGACAGAAATCTCTACTAACTGCTGCTGACTACAAATGCACATTACAAACTCAGGGGAGCATCTTCAGCCCTCCTGCGTGGATGAGTTACAACAGATGACACTGGGTGTTTAAAAAAACATCACAACAGCTGAGGATGACCCAACTATTTCTGTGAACATCTTAAGGATACAGGTAATTTTGTAAATGATAGAAGTGCTGGGCAATAGATTTAGAAAAGCCCATATAAGACATCATTGTGTATTAGCATAACATAGGATACATGGTGAAAAGTCAAAATAACCAAGTTGGGTCTTGCCAAGAAACTTCTGCAGTGTTTTGACCACCAGTGGCCTAGCATTTTACTAATTATTTTTTTCACGTTTTGTATAAGTTATTTAATTTGCCAGTATGCTACTACCCCTGTATCTCAAGCAGATTTTTCAAAAGGTAACTGAAATGTCTGCTTTTGTTGGCATGCATTGCAAGGGAAATCTCACCTGTGTTGCTAGTTGGAAAAACCTGGAGAGTATTATGGACACACACATTGTATGTGTAGGCTTGAGGACAGATAAAAAGAGGGAAATATCCAACACCTTGTGGTCCGTTCCGGGAACAGCTCTGCAGTTTTAAGGGGATGGTTATGACAGGCAATGAATTTATTCCGCATTGTTTCAAACCCACCATCTTTTTAAAGATCACCAAGATTCATTTTTATTTTTTAAGGAAAAGCAAAATGTAGTCTCCAGTAAGATTGTATTTTTAAAAATAGGTTTCATTCCTAGTTGGTAAGTGTGCGGCCAGCACATTCTCACCAAAAGCAAAATGATGTTTCTGTCCTTTATACCTGGCAAAACACCATTCCGATGCAGCTGTTTAACTAACAGAATACTAGCACTTTTGGTTAGCAGCCTAATAGGTATAACGGCAGTCCCTGGTCCACTTATGTGTCATAGGTCCTCACAAATAAAGTATGGCGTCACTCTTACTCATTTCCCCCCATTGCAACTGAAGAGCAAATTCCGTGTTTCAGCCAGAGCAGCCTACGTCCAGGCTTTCAGTCAAGGATCCAATTACACACTCTGAAAGTATCACAGGATTTTAACATCAGATGTCATATTGTAATTATGATGCCACAGTTTGATAAAGATGAATATAGGTCATCCCGTCACAAGAGCGATCTCAACAACTTCCACAGCTATGCCTCAAATAGGGCATGAGTAATCCAACTGAACTGGTAACCATGGGCCTACTAATACGTTGCTTGGGGACCAAGCTGTAAGATATAGCACTAGAAAAGAAACCCAAAATCAAATGTTTTCGACTCCCACTTATTATTTCTGTTACAGTAGCACCGAGAAGACCAGGGCTGCATTGTGCCAGGTGCTGTATAGACACTGTGTGAAAGACAATCCTTCTCCCAAAGAACCTACACTGTAAATAGACAAGACCGATGGGAGTGAGGAAAAAGGGGGATGAAGTGACTTGACAAGGTCACAAAGCAGGGTCAGTGGCAGAGCCAGGATTAGAACCCACATCTCCTGACTCCCAATCCAACAGCCCATCTACTAGACCACACTACCTCTGACTCGCTATTAATTTGCCTGTAGATAACAAAATAATGATGGCTTTCAAATAGTTCAGTTTCACCTCAGGCATCACTGCTGCTCTTGTTTTGCTTGTTTACAATGTGCACATGCATCATCACCCTGAACAATCCCATTTGTTAGTACAACCCTCTGGAATGTTTGGTACTTTAAAATGGGCAGGTCTAACCTGCAGTGTTAGTCACACCAATATGAGAAATCAGATTAACAGTAGAGAAAGCACAACTAAAAGAAATGGAATGGATATCCAAGCCAGCTCCGTTCCTTTCACTCTTTAATACAGGTGTTGGAAGAGGAGACTAAGCAAGACTGCCAAACTGAATTTTATAATAACTAGAACTAGAAAATAATAATTTATCTCAGAGCCAAGCTATGCACTTTTAAACTCTATTCCTAGGAACAGGTGTTGAGAACTAAGGTTTGCTCAAAAGAAGGTTCGCCCAGCATGTTTTCCCATGACTTCAATAAATCCTGCAGACCTTCTGGGCTTTGTACACAACGAGACTATTTAAATCTAGTGTGGGGAAGAATTAGCTCATGCAAAACGCAAATAAACTTGTTTCACATTTGTAACCTAAGAGAAAAATATAAAGCAGGCTGAATGCATATTAATACATACATGCTAGTATAATCCTTTGAAAACAGAAAGAAATTATAACAAACTATTACTTTTTGTGAAAAATAGCAGAGTTCTAAGAGCACGGACACCAATAGTTTATTTCCTTAAAGCTGCTTAATGCAAGAAACCCACCATGTGGCAAAGCAGGCTTGTCATCAGGCAGAGAGGATGACATGTTCCTACAATGCCTCTGAGCTATCTTTATGAATAAATGCATAAGTAGCTAACAATGTTGTTTTCTGCAAACGTAACACAAAGGAAGCCACTCGGGTCACATGAACTCTTTCCATACAAGTCATCCAACTAGATTTTTCATTATTCAGTGGAGAATACCAGGAGATGTACACATGGCTTAAAAATGTGTCTGATAGGTCCCACCCTAAACAATTCACCACCACAAACAAAATTAATAATGGTTGTGTTAAGCTGCAAAGGAATGTTATCCCATGACTATTGCCAGCTCTGCTGTTTATAAGGTAGGACAATTCAAAGTATGTACACGAGGGTACCAAAGTTCACTGTATTTGCAGGATCACTAGTGTAAGGTGTTTGGGAATTTGATACACACATAATGGGTCAAAAATCTAGTCAGGCAAACTTTAAGAGGACTGATAAGGGCTGCAGCTGCATCCCAATGTATCATTCACTAAAATCATTGAATACTACAGGGCCGATTAATTTATCTTTAAGGAGAGAAATTGTTAACAGTCTAGTTTTAGAGCGTGTCAGGAAAGCGATAGATTCAATAACAATATCAGCCTACCTGCAATGCTCCTAACAAGGAAATAGCTTCCTAAAATAGCATGTGGGCTATCTGTCCTGACTGGGTGGTGAAGGGCAGATAGGGTGGAAACGTTCACAGCATTTCAAAATCCCCCAATGGCGGCAGGAGATGGTTATTTGTTGCGTGAATGAGTTTAGGCTGAACAAGTCAGGCTGCTGGCTTACATTTGCTCATAGACGTTTAACAATAAATTTAATAGATTCTGCTTTTATGCATCGGAGAGATTCTGCTTTGCTTCAACAGAGGACTGTTCACTAAAGCTCTGCAATACTGAGACAGAAAACAAAGTGCAATTATTGGCTCAGGCCTCTTATCTGTGGCTTGGCCAAATACAGGTAGGAGCAGTGTTGATAGACTCAAAGACTTTAAGGCCAGAAGGGACCATATGATCATCTAGTCTGACCTCTTGCACACGGCAGGCCACGGAACCTCACCCGTCCACTCTCGCAATAGGCCTATAGCCTGCGCAGCTGAACTACTGAAGTCCTCGAATCTTGATTTAAAGACTTAAAGTTACGGTTGCTGTAGTATAATCTCGAGGGGTATTTTTGGAGGTGGGGTTGGGCAGGGAGTGGAAGAGAGAGGACTGATAAGTAAGTGGCTGTGTTAAAATCATCCCATAGAGGAGCCTCCAACACTCCCCAAATACATCTTTAGATCCCACTCTGTGCCCTTGCTCGTGATGCAGAATCTGCACTCAGCTGCCTGCAGCCCCAGTGCCAAGAAGGATTCATGAACAACACAGCCGAATAACGTGTATGCATTTGAAGCTAACTTTGTCCTGTCAATAGATACAAATTTAGGGGCAAAGCCTTTCCCCAAGCTCCCTTGCGAGCACAACCAGTGTGGCTGCATTAGGGCTCTGGCCCCTGGGTGGAGTGTAGCACAGCATCCCTTTGCTGAGTGCTAACATACAGGCCACAGGAGCCGCATGCGCCACTGCGTGAAAAGGCAGGAAGGGGAGTGCAGAGTCCTCTCTGAGCGCCTATACCTCAATAAAAGAACGTGGCTGGCCCAGGTCAGCTGACTCAGGCTGTGGTGCTAACAACTGAAGCGCAGATGTTTTGGCTCGGGCTGGAGCCTGGCCTCTGAAACCCCACGAAGGGGAAGCCTGGCCTCCAGCCCGAGTCTGAACGCCTACACTCCTATTGTTAGCTACGCAGCCCAAGCCCCAACAGCCCGAGTCAATTGACCCAGGCTGCGACTCAGTGCCGCAGGTTTATTTATTGCAATGTAGACGTACCCAAATGTTTCAGCCACTGGGTTACATTAGCTTCCAAGGGAGCATCTCCCAGCAACTCTATGGCCCGGAAGTAGGACTCATTCTCCCTCTGCCTTTCATTTTCCTTCTTGCCAGGACCTCAGAACGGGCGCCCAGGCCAGTGACTGGGCATTTCAGTATCTCATTCAGTTACGAATTCAGAATATATACATACCCTCTAAAATTAATACAGAGCTACTCAATTTTCACTCTAATGCAAGAAAAGGGATGTAGATTGAAATACGCCATGTTTCTCTGTTCAAACGAACCCTATGCATTCACACATGGTTTTATGTTAACGTGTTTAGACACACAAACTATAAAATTCCAAAACTGCTACTTGCCTGTAAAATGTATTGCTTTCCAGCTCTTCCTCCTTACTTGTATGCATTGTTCAAGTGGCAATAGTCCCTTCACTGCAGTCAAGATTCAGGGCTCTAAGAAACAAGAGAAAATATTATCCCAAAATTTACTACTGTGATTCCAAAGGGAAATATGACCTTCTTCTTATAAATAATAATACAAATACAAACTAGCCTGGAGTTTGAGCTGATTGCGCAAGTCACTACACATTCACAATGCCTTCTGCCCATATATAGACTGAAGTATAAGCAAAGTACCCAATAATGTCTCCTTTAATTTCTCATTTAATTAGAAAGGAGTCCTATTTATTTAAAGTCAGTTTAATAAAATGGATTAGTTTCTGAGCACTCAGCTAGGTACCAAGATTTTCAAAACTGCATACAGCAAGATGAATATGAACCGTAAAATGACAATGCAGCAGCTACAACAACACTAGTTATCTGTAGCTGTTCAGTTAGTTTCCCAAAGTAGCTGAGAGCCATAAAGATTAACCAGCCAGGAACATGTTTAAAGTAGCGATCCCAGCAGCCTAACCAACAGGGCTGCAGCCTGTAGCTAAATATAAACCTGCAGTTTTACTTTTAGCTTTGTGCTTTCTCTCCCTGCTCCATTTTCCTCAGCTGCTGTCCAGTCCCATACGCTCCCTGCCATAAACAGTAAACTCAGCCCAAGATATTTCATAATTTGTAAACATATCCTTATAGAGGGATCAATGACCAAATTGAGGATTGGAACGAAATAGATAAAATTACATGTAAAAACTGTCCTAGAAAAAGGTGTGCTAAAAGTCATATCAGGATAGGAAACCAGAAAACCACACTAGAATTTACCAGGAAGGAAAATTCACACTTGCTAATTGCTAAAGCTTTGGGGGTGGGGGAAACTGTCAGCAGCCTGGCTAGTTTCCTAGTATTTAACGTATCTGTTGCAACCTCCACTAGAAAGCCCCAGCAAAGTTACTACAATCCAAAGCACCTCTGTCTTCTGCAGCAGGCAGCTGTTCCCAGCCACAAGTCCCTTGCCAAATCTGTGCTGTTTATTAAGCTGCTTCTTTCAGGTTAGGATCTGCTGAAGCTCTGAACTACTTGGTTTTGATCAGAGAAATGTATTTGATGAAGTGTAACAGTCATTTTTCCATCAAGACGACCAGTGCAGAAATGTGTGTAAAGTGGCAGTGGAGGGGATTTCCCATTTATTGTATGTTAGAAGCTGCCACTAGCACCCCCACATTATCAAAAGCGGACAGCACACGAATACAGTTAGAAACAAACAGGAGCCAAATTATCTGTGTAGATCTGGGAAGATTGATCATTCAGACCCTATATGTGACAATATGATTAGATGGTCTGTGGATTTTTAAGCATATTAATTCATTATCCATACTATTCACAAAACAACCCGTGTATGGAATCAGACATCTCCCTTTCAATAGCATGGAGTCACTTACGGTGTCCTAGTCATTTGATAGCATATCAATGGCCTTTTTCAGTTTAAATACAGAACCATGTATTGTAGAATTAAAAAAAACTTACCCATTTCTTCAAAGGGTATTAAGCAGCCCACAGAAACATACTCTACACCTATCCCTTTATCAACAGCAACTTACGTTCCTGCTCTTAAAAGCAAAATGATTTCTCTACTGCAGTTATTCTCTGTAAAGCTTGTTTGATGCCACCATTCCTGTGATCGTATGACTCCAACTTAGACGTGGAAGTTACTTTCACTGTATCTAAGGCCTCCTCTCCACCCACTCCAACTCACAGGGTTCGGATGACTGTTTGGTAACTATAACAGCAAAGAGCAGTTTGTGATGTCATAGAAACCTTTTTGAAGGCACATCAGTTTCCTGGGCTGTACTTCATGGGCTAGATTTTTTCAAAGGTATGTGTGCACATGCATTCAGTAGTTTTCAACCAGGGGTACACATACCCCTGGGATTATGCAGATGTCTTCCAGGGGCTACATCAACTCATCTAGATATTTGCCTAGTTTTACAACTGGCTACATAAAAAGCATTAGTGAAGTCAGTGCAAACTAAAATTTCATACAGACTGACTTGTGCATACTGCTCTATACATTATACACTGAAATGTAAGTACAAAATTTATATTCCAATCGATTTCTTTTATAATTATATGGTAAAAATGTGATTCAGCAATATTTCAGTGATAGTGTGCTGAGACACTTTTGAATTTTTATGTCTGATTTTGTAAGCAGGTAGTTTTTAAGTGAGGTGAAACTTAGGGGTACACAAGACAAATCAGACTCCTGAAGGGGGTACAGGAATCTGGAAAAGTTGAAAGCCAGTGTATTAGAGCATAGATCATGACCTGTGCACACAAAAATGGACAAGCATTTTGTAAGTCTACCCCTATATCTGACAGTCACAAAAGTAACACAAGGGGGTGGGATAGCTCAGTGGGTTGAGCATATTGGTCTGCTAAACCCAGGGTTGTGAGTTCAAGCCTTAAAGGGGCCATTTAGGAATCTGGGGCAAAAATCTGTCTGGGGATTAGTCCTGTTTTGAGCAGGGGGTTGGATTAGATGACCTCCTGAGATCTCTTCTAACCCTCATATTCTATGAACAAGTCAGGGGGAACCCACTTTAAACTCTTTCCAAATGCCTTTCCTGCCTACATACTTTTTTTTATCAAATGTTTATTTTTAACCAGTTAGACTTCAACACACTTTGGGAATGAGCAAATGTTGAATGTCAGAACCTTGACATAACAGAAGACAAAATTTTATATGCCAGAAAAAGTTTCATGTGAATAACAAGAGACAAATACTAGACTGCTGATCAAGTGCTTTTTATTCTAGTAGCCTGCATATAAGGATTCTGTAACAACAAGCACAAGGTTGAAAATCTTATAGGCAGCTTATGTGTAATTCTTTCTGTGATAGTAGCAATTAAATAGATCCATAGTTTTCACAGATCCAAGCTTATCTTTACAATTATTCACTGTCCATTTATTGTACAGAATATCAATACCAGTCTGGGTCCAGTTCACCTGCAGACAATAACCATGTGGCCAGATTTTAAGAAGTGATTAGTGATTTTGAATGCCTGGATTTTTGGGTGCCCAAATTAAGAAAAGGAGCCACATATTCAGAGAGTCGGTGCTTAGCACTTTCTGAAAATAAGGTACCTTTTAAGGGGTCTCAATTTCGAGGCACCAAAAATTTGAAGCCTCCCAAATCACTAGTCACTTTTGTAATGTTTAGACCCCAATATTCAAATATGGCAGCGTGAACCCTTACCCAGCATGCTTATAAAACAGTACAGGCCAGTTCTTGATAGAAATACAGAACCCCAGGTAAAAAAAGAGGGACCTTTGCTGCTGCTGTGACAGCTAAACACCCTCTTGGAGAGTCTGGGCTAAAACTGCAGGCATGTGAGCAGTGTGTGACAATGACCAACAGTGAAACTGTCCACACAAAGTATCGTCGAACGGACAGAGATGACAGTTAATGACTAAACTCTTTCAGAGAGAGAAATCGGAAAGGTTCCTTCTAATAATACATGTTCAAAATTTTCCAGTTTACTGTGACTCTTTATATTAATAATTTCTAGAGAAGCCCTATTACCTACTAAGAATACTCTCCGAATTGCCAGCACTACCTATCTTTGCTGCTCTTCCAACTAACCGCAACCTCCTCCAGAAAGCAGCAAAGCCGAGCAGATGTTTGATACGTGAAAGCTAAGTAATTACATCTGAAACCCTTTCACGGAAAGGGACAGGTGAACCGGTTCCTAAACATTTCAGCCAGAGCTTCAGTCATCTGATCTAACATCCTCAGGAATTGAAAAGTCATTCTGCTTCCAGGCACCAGTTTCATTTCAGTATTTTCTTGGATGGCTTTCAGTAAGCTACATGTTTTCTTATGACTGCGTCAGGCACACTGACTGCTCAGCACAAAGCATACTGAAGGGGAACCTAGAGCTGAAGCAGATACTTTGTATGCATACTGGGGAAGGTAGCACAAGAACAATTTCTCCAAGTCTCTTTCTGAAGGTCAAGCTGCCAAAGAGGGGAGCGACACTTGTGGAAGGAAACACTTTAACTGTCTGATGGCCTCCAGGAGGGGTTTTCAAAATGCGTTACTTTCTTCCAACTGAGTAACAGTTCCAGGGCTGTGGAGAAGCTACTCCTCTGATCAAGCACTCTGGCAATAGTTCTACTTCAAAAAGGGAACTGGATGAATGCCTTCTATCCTACAGTGGAGGGAATCACCATCCTAGACTCACTGGCTGGGCTGCTCCCTCTCCTACGCTTCCTAATGCCCATAATAATATGGGGGCGGATGCAGGGCTTTGGAGCTGTACTCCAGCTCCGCTCCAGCTCGAGGCAAAAACCTGCAGCTCCACTGCTCCAGAGCTGCTCCGGGCTCCGCTCCAAAGCTCTGGGCAGATGGGGGTGTGTGTGTTTAGAAGTTCTGCTGAACTCACCCCGTTACTGCAGTCAGCCTACTCCAAGACAGTCATTTGTAGTGGTTCCTATGAAGTACCTGGCAATGATTGTCTTGAACTAAGGGTATGTCTACACTACAGGATTATTCCGATTTTACATAAACCGGTTTTGTAAAACAGATTGTATAAAGTCGAGAGCACGTGGCCACACTAAGTGCCACATTAACTTGGCGGTGTGCATCCATGTACCGAGGCCACACACCGCCACATTAACTTGGCGGTGTGCATCCATGTACCGAGGCTAGCATCGATTTCTAGAGCGTTGCACTGTGGGTAGCTATCCCGTAGCTATCCCATAGTTCCTGCAGTCTCACCCGCCCATTGGAATTCTAGGTTGAGATCCCAATGCAAAAATAGAATTGTGGTGATTCTGGGTAAATGTTGTCACTCAATCCTTCCTCCGTGAAAGCAACGGCAGACAATCATTTTGAGCCCTTTTCCCCTGGATTGCCCTGGCAGACGCCATAGCATGGCAACCATGGAGCCCGTTTTGCCGTGTCACTGTCACCGTATGTGTACTGGATGCTGCTGACAGATGCGGTACTGCAGTGCTACACAGCAGCATTCATTTGCCTTTGCAAGGTAGCAGTGACGGTTACCATCCCTATCGCATCGTCTGCCATTGTAAATTGGCGATGAGATGACGGTTATCAGTCGTTTTGTACCATCTGCTGCTGTCATGGGTGGTCCTGGCTGGCCTCGCTGAGGTCGGCGGGGAGTGCATGGATAAAAATGGGAATGACTCCCCAGGTCATTCCCTTCTTTATGTTTTGTCTAAAAATAGAGTCAGTCCTGCCTAGAATATGGGGCAAGTGTACTAGAGAACCAGAGAGCACAGCCATTCCGTGTCAGAGCCCCAGAGATCCCACAGAAATGATGAACTGCATGCCATTCTAGGGGGTGCCCCTGCAACAACCCCACCCGTTGCTTCCCTCGTCCCCCAACCCTCCTGGGCTACTGTGGCAGTGTCCCCCAATTTGTGTGATGAAGTAATAAGGAATGCAAGAATAAGAAACACTGACTTTTTAGTGAGATAAAATGAGGGGGAGGAAGCCTCCAGCTGCTATGATAGTCCAGGCAGGACATTAAAGGGTGAGGGGGGAGAGAAGAGTCGAGCCTAACTGCTGCTATGAATAGCGAGGCAGTACAGAATTTCTTTAGACATAAAGGAGGGCTGAATGATGACGATGGATACAGTATTATTGTAAGTCTGTGGCCCCGGGAGGGATCTGGTGTCAGACGTGCAGCACCGCGTCTATCCAGAGCATGCATAAACATACGGTGACATTGAAAAAAAAGTGAGAAAATATTTTTTCCCCTTTCTCTCAGGGGAAGGGTGTAAATTGTAATGACAACAATATCCCTGAAAACCCCGGAAATGTTTACCTAGCAGATGTGGAGTCACAAGAATGCAAATGCTTTTCACCGAGCTGCAGGACTGGGGATAGCTGCGAGCTCTCAGTACCCCCTCCCTCCTTCCTCCATGAGCGTCCAATTGATTATTGGTTTCAGTACACTTGTCACACAACAACTGTGCTGGGACTCTGTATCAAATAGCCTGGAGATTTTTCAAATGCTTTATCATTCGTCTTCTGTAACAGAGCTGATAGAACAGAATTTGTGTCTCCCCCTAGCAGCGATCAGATCATCTCCGTCGTCCATGCTGGACTCTTTGGATTTGGGATGCTACGCCACCCCTGCTGCACGTATTCCACAGAGCTCCACGCTGGAAACAGGAATTAAATTCAAAAGTTTTCGCGCAGGGGCTTTTCTGTCTAACCTGGCAGTGCATTCGAGTTCAGATTGCTTTCCAGAGCGTCACAATGGGTGCACTGTGGATACCGCCAGATGCCATACCGTCGATTTTCGGCTACTAACCCTAATCCGACACAGTAATACTGATTTCAGCGCTACTCCCCTCGTCGGGGAGGAGTACAGAAACCGGTTTAAAGAGCCCTTTATATCGATATAAAGGGCTTCGTTGTGTGGATGGGTGCAAGGTTAAATAGGTTTAACACTGCTAAATTCGGTTTAAACGCATAGTGTAGACCAGGCCTCTGTTCTGATGTTCTGTTGAGTTGATTGACTTTCACCCTTTCCATGCCAAAAGGTTAGTCTGCCAACAGTAACTGCAGTTCCACGATGGCAGTTCTATTTCAGTGAGACCAAGGGGATGAAGGATTTCACTTGTCTACACATTTCTAGCAAAGGTAAGATTTTCAAATGCGGGTGCCTAAAGTCAAGCACATAAGTGGCTTGATTTTCAGAGGTGCTGGGTACCTGTAGCCCCTACTCACTTCAATGGGATGTGTTCTGAAAAATCAAGCCACTTATACTAGGGTGCCTAAATACTAATTTAGGTCCTGAACTTTAGATCCTCACACTGGAAACGGTTAGTCCACGCAGTTAAGTGCCTGTAATCTTGCACTTTTAAAACATGGCTAGGTGCAATCTGTAGCCAGCTAGCTAAAACTCACATTTAAATATTGAGCATTATGTTTTTAATGGTCTCAAAAGAACAGCGAGCAAGAACAATAAGGTAGGCCCTTTAAAAACACTGTATTGTTTCTCATTTTTCATTTTGGCAAGGGTGGTGATGAGTGAAAGGTGGCAAGGGACAAGCATCCTTAAACCATTTTAATCATGGTGTCAATGGTATTAGGTGCTCTAACCATAGAAATTCCTGCTCACGTGCACAAAGGCTGCACTGAGACAGGTATGCAGGCAAGGAGAGGTTCTCTTTCTTGACATACTGGCAGGAATTATGAGGATTTTCCATCTTGTGCTAAGACAAGTAGGGATCATCTGGTCTGCTCTTGCCTGTGAGGTACAGAGTGTGCAGCTGATGCCATAACACATTTTTTGTACAAAGTTGGTTTCTTGCTGGCATTGCTCACAACTGATTTCCTGAAAACTGAAAGACTGCATAGGGAGCAGTGATGTGGTATATATCCCAGGCTTGAACTAAAAGAGCTGACGAGAGCTCAGTTAAGGCACCTGGAGGCTGGGCCAGGCCCAGCTGTTGATGAAGCCCAGCTGAGGGAGATGCTGGGTGGTGAGAGCATAAAGGGAGGAAGTCCAGAGGAGATGGGACTACTGGGAGCAAAGGGAAGAACTCTACATTGGTTGTCAGAGCATGGAGGAAAGGCCTAGTGAAAGGCAGGAATACAGAGAACCCAAGAAAGGCCTGTGGGAAAGGGCCTGAAGGAAGGTCAAGGGAGGCAGCAGATAATCACCAGAAGGTTCTGGGACTGGAACCCAGTAGACAGGGAGAGCATGGGATCTCCTACCTGCCACTGGGAAAGAAGATACAGCAACATCCTGATACAAGGAGGAGGAGGGCTAGTGAGTTTGGAGCCAGGCCTCTAGGGACAAAACCCAGGGCGGTGTTGCTCTGCTCAACAGCAGAGCCTGGGCTGGGGTGAAGAGTCTGTAGAGCAGGGAGCCATCAGGGGCAAAGAGTTATGTTTACTTGAATTGAGTTTATTGTCCTTTGTTTACCCTGGAAGGAGTTGGACCAAACATGACGTGGCTGGAGGCCTGGGCCAGAGCAGCGGTCGGCCGGGGGTGAGAGGAAAAACTGCTATGCCATGCCCAGCCACAAGAGGACACATCTGCGGTGAGTCAACTCTTCTATAGAGGCACTGTTTGAATTCTGTTAGCCTACACTTTTTAGGCTTTTTCAATAACTATGTATTTCTCAGCCACCCTGTAAAGGCTCATCTCTCCAGAGGCACACTTGTTTGCCAGAAGCTGGGAATGGGCAACACGGAATAGCTCACTTGATGATTACCTGTTCTGTTCATTCCCTCTGGGGAATCTGGCATTGGACACTGTCAGAAGGCAGGATACTGAGCTAGATGGACCTTTGTCCTGACCCAGTATGGCCGTTCTTAAGTTCTTAAATACTGAAGTCAAAACAGCTCTCTAGCTGATCTAGGGAGACTATCCTGAGTTAAAATTCCAGTTCATAACTTACCCAGAGCTGGGAATTCACCCTCTTTAGTACTTGTTAGGAAAAACAGCTACTGTAGAAAGAACATCCTCAAATGCACTGGATTTCTCATTTCTAACCCAAGTCTCCATATGATTTAGTGCCCTGAACAGACTGTTCCTTCAAGGCATAATGGAATAGATTCATTAAACGTCATGGGCATTAAATTGCATTTTGGAACTGAGGAACACAAAATAGTTCTGGGCAGTCCCAGTTTCTGCAGGAACGAGACTGCAGACTTACATAAGATTTTAGTGACTATATACACTGAATGATCTCAAGCTTCCTATGGAGAGAAAATAGCCCTCTTGTGCAGCAGAACCCCAGAGTTTCTGTGGACACAAACTCGGGAGAGGACCTTTCCTCAGCTTCCACTAATGGAAAGATGTTTTCTTTCAACCAACTAATAGAACCAGACATATAGTTTATTTTCAAGCAACATCCTCAACCCCCAGGGACTCAGACTCACTATTTTCCCCAGAGGGGCCAAATCATGCTCCTCTTACTGACTTACAGGAATACTCATGTAAGGTAACAGGTGGTTGGTTTGTTTTTCAAACACACCCAAGTAACTTTAGAGCACATGTCCCACTGAAAGTCGATAGAACTTGTGCTCCCAAGTCACTCAGGTGCTTTGGAAACTCTTATCCAAAAAGGCAAGCTCACTACAGTTCAGATCCTTCCTACTAATTTTTGCCATGGAGGGACTATACTTAGCAGAAAATGTGCTCAAAGCAGCCAAGCCCTTGACTGTATCATTCCTTCCTCCCACCCCTCCTATATGTATTCAGCATGTTTGGGGCTTTGGGAGTTTATAAGTGGACATGTTTAGGTGGGGCTAGGGAGTGTGAAGTAGGGGGCCTCTTTCCCAGGCAAACATGCAGGAAAATATTTGCACTTAATGCTACCCCTGTCTGCATAATTCTTGATCCATGCAATCCGATCTCCTCAGGGGACGGGGCTGCATGGGAAGAGGGGAAGAACTCTACAGTCCCTTTCCAGGAGGGCAAGGCAGCTCTAGATGGAGCAAGACTACAAGGGAAATGAGAAGACATTGAACGGCCAGAAACACAATGCTTCTCGCAGTGAAACATAGAAGGTATCGGCAGGAGGGGGCCCCATTTGCCCCATAACTGCAGTCTGCAACACAAGCAAACTAAATCCACAGCTAGCGCATCTTGGACATGTTTATCTGGGAAGTTCTTGGCTGGGGAAAAACACTATTGCAAGTTCTGGGACTGACTTTGCCTTAGTAATTATCCCAGTAATGAACATAGACATTCTGAAGAACAAACCAAGCAGTGTTTTCTCCAACACGATTCTGAACCTGAGAGCACATCCTGCACGTACCCTGGGGGGTGCAGCCATTGCTACCCATTCACTTGGCTGCTGAAAACAACTGGGAACCAATATTTATTGTGAATGCTGTGAGAGAACATTTCAGAAAAGTGGGAATAAGAAAATCAAAGAAGACCATTCCTGAGAGCTCTGAGCTCTGGCAGTTCAATACCTTTGCGCACAAGACTGTATGTTGCAGTGAACTGGCTTCAGCTAGGTTGCAGTTAAATTTCTAATTGAGCGCTTTTATGTCTTGTTTGGACTGCATGCATTCTTTGGCAAACTCTTTACACACAATAATATTAAGATGAAAAGCTCAAAATCCTACAAGAAGTTTCCTCCATTCCCTGAGAAAAGGGGGAGGGGGGAACCAACTCAATATACTCCTCAGGCTTCAACTCTACAGGAAGAAATCAACTGACCACAAGAAAGGATGCTGCTACAGCACAGGCAAAACCTTGAAACTCTTGTGTCTCATGTTCTGAGTACACTGTAGCAGATATGACTAATAACATAAAAGATTCCCTTACAGGATCAGCTTCTTCCATAGACTAGGAAGACCATTTCCTATCTTTACTTCAAGCTCTTTGGGACAGGAAGTCTTTCTGTTAGTGTACGAACAGTGCTTAGCCCAAAAGGGCCTGATCAGAGTCTACAGGTGTCACTGCAATACAGATAATGCTATCTAACACTGAATTCTCCATGCTCATTGACTTCAGCTTTGAAATTGTGATTAGTTAAAGCTAAGTGATCTTATTTCTGTATGTCGTGTTTGCTAACTTAATGGTTACAAAAAACAAGCCCCACTTACAATTTTCACACTTTGCACAGCATCTTTTTAAGCTAATTAAGAAGGGATGTTATCAACTTGAAATCTGGTCAATTTCAAAATATGAGTTTTATGTGATGTTATAGTCACATTTATTGCTGCTGTGTGTCTAAAAACAAAACAGGCAAACCACATGGGAAACTGACTAACTATCCCCTGGGAACAGTGCAACTGACTATACAAAGTGCTACCAATCACACACAAATGAAAGATAGAGCAAAATGCTTCTGTCTTTCAGTTAAAAATAGTAGGGAAAGTGCAATTTTTAAGCAGACAGTGTCTTTAAACTTTGTCATTGGAGATGATGTCTGAAAACAAAGCATTTTTGTTAGTGTGTGGAGGGGAAAAGGTTCTAGGTTTCAAGTTTCTGCTGTTTAGACGTATATTGCTTCCCAAATCAAAAGCAACTCAACTGAACAGTTAAAGAAAAGATGGACTCAAACCAGAACATAAACAAGAGCTATGTGCACCATAAGCCCTCCCCCCCCCCGCCCAATTTACACATCCTTTGTTGTTCCAACAATCCCTTTGACACGTGGAAATTCAATCACTTCCTTCTTACTTAAAGTTTAATGGATGAACTGACCTGTCTTTGATGTGGAAACCTCAGAGCAAGCCTGCTTTCTCTTAACATTAGAACAAGCTCTATATTAGCTGCTGCTCCTTTACCCACCTCCAAATTATTAGTAGTGTCCTGATCCCATCTCTTAAAGGGACACAGTTTGGTAGCTTATATCTAAGACTTATGTTCTATAGAGAAAATAAATATTTCAGGATTAGTTTGTGAGAATTTAAGCATTCCCCCACTGCAAAACTTGCAGCATGGTCGCATTGTGCTAGTGCAGGGGACCCTAAAAGCAAAAATGGTTAGAAGCTAAAGGGAAACTGAGCAAACTTCATGTTAGTAACACATTAAAATATATTTGCAAAATGTCTTCACAGACAACAAACGTTCCTTTATAAAAGGACATTTCGTGAAGCTTCCCTTTTTAAATGAATATTGTTATGTGATAAAGCTTACTCAGCAGGCTTGATATTCCAGTGCCATTGCAGTGTTGCCAACTCTTGAGATTTTATCATAGGTTTCACAATGTTTGGTGGGTTTCTTAAAGCCCCAGCTTCTGGAGTTGTGAGAGTCTCTGCTTTCATTTAAAAAAAAAGTGAGTTTTGAGTCCTTATGGTTGTGACTCATGGTTTTTGAATGCATGGGGTTGCCCATGCTCTGAATCTCAATCACAGAGGTAACCATAGAACTTCTTAACCCTTTTTTTTTTTTATTCCAAGGCCAGTGCAGTTCTCCTCTAAGTCAGCACAGCACTTAAGCATGTGCTTTAACTATAAGCATCTGAGCTGTTCCATTGAAATCAATGGGACTGAAAGAACAACTCAACTGCTCTGCTGAATAGGGATGAGATTATTCATGTCCTGGTACAAACATGTGTAAGTGCTTTGCTAAACTAGACCTCAGAGTGCTACTACTTCAGGAAAGAGAGTGTGGAACTGTCCAGTAGTTAGGGCTCAAAATCCTTACTGTATCTATCCTCATAACACCCCTGTGAGGCAATGTAGTGGTATGATCCCCATTGTACAGATGGGGGAACTTAGGCACAAAGTGGCTAAGTGGCTTGCCCGCGTCACACAGGAAGTCTGTGGCTGAGCGGGGATAATCACACTTACTGACCTCACAGGGATGCAGTGAGGATTTAACACACTAATGACTCTGAGGCAGTCCAGTACCTCAGAAAGCTAAGACATTACACCTGCAGAATGGACACAGACCAAATTCACAACACAAATCCTGAAGAACAGATTGCCAGTGAGTCTGGACTTTCCAGCACTCTTCATTGAAATGTGTACTGGGTCAAGATACTATACTTCAATCTGCATCATTCTTATCATTTATATGGAATCTGTCCGGATAGGAAGGCCCAAAATGTGATCTGTTCCTTGTCCTTCACCCCAAACTTTCTCTTCCAAATCCATCTACTTTATGTGCTTTCCACCCCAAAACAACTGTTTTAATTCTGTTTTTGTTTTTCTTCCATGCTGGAAATATGATGACACTATCAAACCACAGTATTCATTTATGACGGAAGGGAAAAATAGTTCAGCAGTGAACCAATTTCAGGGTAAAACTCCCATGGGGTGTAAATAAACTTGAGGAAACCAATTTAAATTGAAGGGAAAGAAACAACTTGCCATTGTCAGCACTACTAACTCAAAGCGTTCATAAACCATGAGTTGGGCCCCCAAACTCACAAGATTGGATTAAAAGTCATTTGATTTTTAAAGATAAGGTGGGGGGAGTTATTTGCCTTGGGCTTTTTAAGGCTTTAGGGTTCATGTTTTTAAGCTTTTCTCCACAAGGGCTAGAAACTTACTTTAAAACAAACAAAAAGTTTCTCACAGCCATGTCATTCCAGAAGCTGGGGCCTTATGGCTAGCATCAAATATCATGAGGTTTGTGATACCATGGCAAGAGTTGGCAACAGTGCAAGATCATTTTCAAACCTTTTGCATAATTTAAAACTAGTTCAATTATGGCCTCCGCCAAAGCCTGTGTCAATTGGAGTCTTTCCACTGACAGCAATGGCTTTTTGGAGCAAACCCTTCATTTCTGTTAAATGCATGGCTAAACCCTTAAAATAGTGGGAGGGGGTGTGTTACAAAAACACCAAGAGAATCTATTAACTGTGTAAATATGCTGCTGGGGGCGAGGGGGATAGCTCAGTGGTTTGAGCATTGGCCTGCTAAACCCAGGATTGTGAGTTCATTCCTTAAGCAGGCCACTTAGGGATCTGGGGGGCAAAAATCAGTACTTGGTCCTGCTAGTGAAGGCAGGGAGCTGGACTCAATGACCTTTCAAGGTTCCTTCCAGTTCTAGGAGATAGGTATATCTCTATATTATTATTATTAATATTATGTACCCCCATAGCCACCTTCAATTCTAAATCTGCTTCATGGAGTCCCCACAAACCAATATAAATATTCTCTCTGGTCTTAGGCTAGTTTCATACCTGATCTAGACACCTAAGGAATCAGTCAACTATAATTAGAGGCTTGTTGCACAAGATTTTTGAGGTGCATGCCAAGAAAGGTACGGAAAGTAAAGGAGACTTTTGTGCAAGGTACGCGTAGTACACACACAGTGACAGTGGCTCACTTTGTGAGCCTTTCTGTTTGTTTATAAAAGCCACTTTGTTTACTCCCCTCAATTGCCCTTTCTTGTTCTCTCTCATAGAAACTATTTTGAGCTTAAGTTACCTACTTTGGTTTTTTTAATGACGGGTGAGTTTTAAAAAATCATTTAAAAACAAAAAACAAAAAAAAACAAACCTTAAGCTTTATTCAGTTTATAGTAAGATTTAACAACTAAATCTTTTCCTTTACAGGAATTCTTTTTTCAGAGCAGGAGGTGCACATTCCTTTGTTACTGAAGCGCTGTTGACATTATCTTTTATTTTTAGAAAAATCAAAATATTTGCAGGGGAAGGGAGAGAGGAGAATCAAACAATGCCAGGGCTTCTTTGAATCCATTACTAACATAACTAAAAGCATGAAAAGCAAACAGCCAAGTGACAGACTCACAAGTCTCTCTCTTTTTTTTTTTTTTATCATTTGAATGAAAATACTGCCCTGGAATTTTACATTTTTAAAGTAAGACTGCATAAAGCATAAAGACAGGCCTGACTTTTTTGACAAAGGTTGACAATATTAGCAATTCACAGTGCTCTAAATCTTTGGGAGGCAGCATGGCTTAAAGGGTAGAGCCCTGGACTGGGACACTGGAGAGTTGGTTTCTATTCCCAGCTCTGCCACAGGCCTGCTGGATGACCTTCGGCAAGCCACTGCACTTCTGTGCCTCAGTTTCTCCATCCATAAAATGAGGGTAATAACTGACCCTTCTGTAAAGTGCTTTGAGATCAATAGATGAAAAGCTCTATGTAGGACTAGGTTACTGTGATTATAACAATTTCATATTGTGACACAATTCCCATCTTCATCATCCCAAACATGCATTACTTTAGTCATGTGACTAGTTTCATTGACTTCAATGGGACCACTCATCTGCCTAAAGTGACAGACATCCTTAAACATTTGCAGGATCAGGGCCTAAATACATGACCCAACTCCCTCATCCTAGCCCTCCCCAAATGAAAAACATTCTTTCTGGCCTCATAACTGTTGTTATGATACCACTTAGCAAACCTTAAGTTTAATTTTTGAAACTGAACCAAGTGCCCCAAAACCAGCACCACAACTCAGCATTCAGTATTAGCATCTAAGCTACCATTTATGTTTTGCTAATTATTTCTGTATTTGGAAGACAAATCAGGAGAGTCAGATATCTATTCTACTTGTTCAGGCAGCAAGTAGGATTGCTTCCAAGAGGCGAAAAAATTCTGGTTCTCTATGAGCATTTCATTTGGACTCGAATCTGAGCATTCAAGCAGGCAGGAGTCCTTGGTCAGCCAGGTTTTGAATTGCTGTATTTGGGACACAATACCATTACTGATACCACAAACTGAAGAGATGATTCCTATCATCTGCAGCCTGTAAGGCTGTGTTGTGTGTTTGTTTGTTTTTTATAGTGAATAGTACAAGTCTGCCAGGTATCTAAAGCTAAATGCTAGTTGAAAACTTGAAGCACAAGGTAACAGGGAGACAGTGGTAAATAACCACTAACACATTCGTGTGAACTTCATACTGTACTAAAGGACCATTAAAGTAAGTGTACCTCGGTTGTATTTACACCCAATCATCTTGACAGCAGCCACACCAGGAAAGGAAGTACAGGAGAAAATAGACACTGAAGCTAAAAAGGGTTTTGATACAAGAGTATTATGCTTTGTACAGTCAGTCAGAGGTCTTTTACGTACAGTCCCACAAGCACCACTTCTCCTAGGAGGTGTTCCATTTAATTTATTTCATCCATTGTCTAAAGACTGGGCTGCTAAGAATGTAGCTGTTTGGCTGCCAAGTTTTCATAGCCATTAATTAAACTATTTTAAGTCTAAATTCCAGTTTAAAACCCTTTCTATTTCCTGGAAATACTGATATGCTAAACACCATTTTCCACCATCCTACCTCACTAAATTTCTAATGCCAGCTTCAAGGAAATTGAACACATCATTAAAAACAACCCTCTTATTACCCTCACAGATTGTTTTTAAAGAGTGTCACTTTATTCTACTTGTTTACTTCATTTCAATCAGTTCAACAGTTTTTGTTTTTGTTTCTAGCAAGTTAATATACATGTAAGTGCAGCAGCATCCTTTGTATTTACTTATTTATTTATTTTTAGAGGTCCACAACACTGCAGGGGAACATTTTAACTAAAAGAAATCTCCATGTCTCTCCCAACACCCACCACCTTCTCCCCTGAAGGAAGGAAAAAAGTCATTGAAATTTTAAAATGCTACATCACCTTTTTATATATTCTTCCAACTTTTGGAACTTTAGCTCACTGATGAATGGAAAAGCAGCAGAAAAACATGTGCAAAGCGGTATTTCTGAGTGGTAAGAGGAGGAAGAACAACATCTTGCATGTCCTGTGAAAAATATCTTGTAGTTTCTCTAGTGTGTGGTGCATTCTCTTGCTTCTTTCACTAGTTTTGCCCTTTTCTCTTTGGCAAAGACGTATTATTTCTCTCTCAAAGGCAAACATCCTCCCCTATGGAAACAAGTACCCACTTTCAAAACAAGAGATTCAACTATTGTCAAATCTCAGCTACTGAACTAGGAACACTGATTTTCTTGGAGCATGTGCAGGCAAGTGATGAAAGCAAGTACAGCCTGTCCTGTTTCTGTAAGCCCTTAGCGGCTCTGGTCTTGTGACTGAGAAGGGAATTAAACTAAATTGAGTTTGCAGTTTTGACGCCCTGCCCCAGGAAGGGCAATGTCGGGGAGCAGAGGGACAATACAACCCACAGTGCCATCACCAGCAGTACCCAGAGTTTATTTTGTTCAGACATAGTCAGCTAAGATTCATTAAGCAGAAGTTAAAGCTTGTCTCAGTTGTCAGCACCCCCTGAGGAAAGAGAGAACAGTAGCTCCTTGAGCGTCAGTTCCCATCCATTCCACAGAAGATATCTGTGTGGAATTCAGGAACAAAACTACCAGGGCAAGCTCTGAATCACACATGGGGTCTAGATGGGCATTAGCATCTGTGAAGCATTGACACTCAAGCCTGGTACAGTTCAAGAAAAAGGCAGAGGTCTCTGCCTCCTGGACCGTACAGTCTAATAAATCAAGATCAGACAAGATGCACTGAGGACCCCAGAACATGGTTTTTAAATAAATCAAGGTGGAACTGGCACTATAACTTCCAGGGGCTTAAGACTAGCTCCGTGTGCTAAGACTAGTTACTCCTAACTAACCCACCATAAAGCGAGTAGTTCTACTGACTTCATTCTCATACATAAAGCAATACACCCATTTACATCTTTGCAGGACTGGGGCCTAGAATACTCACCATGCATATACATAACTTCCCTACCAGTGAAAAGCAGCTGTTCAACAGCGCACCCTACAGCAGTCATAAGTAGGAGGTAAAGAATACCTCTTCCCTCTGCAGTGCCCATGGATGTTTTTGTCAGGCAAAATACAATTGCAAAAATTGGAACCTGCTGAAGATTCTGGGGATAACAGCCCTACTTTAAAACAGAGATGCGGAACCAATTAGCTTCAGGTAGTCATGGCCCTGATTTTACATCGCAGCCAAATGACAGCACTTCCAGGAGCAATACAGTGAGTCCTCTCACTGTGCTGGGACATCTGAGTCAGCACTGACTCACAAGGAAGAATGCCACTGAATCCTGAATACTTCCCACTGCATGTAGGTTTTCCTAAGAATTCTCCCACATAAACAGCAGCCAGATCTGCCCTCTGCTTAGATGGCAGCTCAAGGTAGCATAGATGCACACAAGGTAATTTTGTTTTCCATACTAGTTGTGAATACGAAATGAGTCAGTGTTACTACTAAAAACTGCAGGTTGATTCATTCTGATTTCTACACAGGAACAGCATGTGTGAGGTTTATACGAAGCAGGGCAAACACTTCTAAACATAGTACCTGTTTCACATCGGTAACAGATCAGAAAAACAGAACGGTGAAGTGTCAGTAAAGAATTTTAGCTCACAATGAAACAAAGAACAGCATTAAAGCAAAGACCCCTCCAAATTTGTGGCAGTTACCACATTACACTGAATTTCCTCCTTCCTGCTTTTAGAGAAACATTACAATGCTAAATACCCTTAGCACTGAGAGCAGCCTGATATTTAAGGCCTCTGTTATATTTCCATGGAAGATGGTGGAGGGAGAGCATTGTAACAGGTGGATTTTGGTCTTGATGAATTGTTCATATGCATTTCCTTACACTGTTTCCAGCCCAGGTGACTGTTCCTTCTGTATCAATGTGACTGAGGTTGTTTTAAACAGATGTACCACAAATTAACAAAATAGCCTGGACTAGCATTTTCCTACTTGCAAATAATTTCAAAAAGGGGAAAATTTCAAAAGGGGATCCTAGATTCATGTCCTGATAAAAACAGTATAACTACATACTGCACGTGCTTCAGGGGGACATGATTCCACACGAATACTCATGCAATTAGAAACGTGCTTAAAATCAAATTAATGCTAATGTGAAGAAGGAACAAACTCACCATGCCAATGGTCATGGAAACTCTATTCCAAGAGGCTTTATTGACACACATCTGAATTGTTAGCAACATCTCCAAGATCATTAAAGGTATCATGTACACGTATTCAAAAGACTAGGTAAGGTGGTAGAAAGATAATGATGGGAACCAACTACACTAGTTTACTGCACTGATGGTAAATAAATGTCTGTTTAAATAACACCAGACAAGGCACAAATGGCCCATTTGCTATTAACAAAAGATAGTCCCTGAGCCAGCAATTGGCTCAGCATGGGAGGTCCTTGGTATTGAGGGAATGGGGCTCTGCATCAGTACAAGGTGTGAGCAGGGGATTTGGGAACTTACTCTTACACACTGGACCAAGACCTCAGCTCATTAAATACAACTATATTAAAGAGTGTCCAAGATGTATTGTTTATAATTAGTTTAATACTCAAAATATGCTGCAAAAATTATTAGTGAAGCACTCTGGAGACCCCTACCAATACTCTTACGCTGAATGGAGTTTGCGACGAAATTCTAGCCAGTAGACCAAGCAACAAAAACCTAAACCTTAAATGCTGTTTGTCCAGTTTAAACATCCTTGTTTGTCAAAATATAAACTGACAAGAGGTTCAAAGCCCTCTTCACAGAAATTTAGATGCTGACTGATTCTTTACCAAAAAAAAAATAAAAAAAAAAATCAAGAGAGTAGAATTAACTTCATAGGGACATTTGTTTAAGTGTTGCTTTCACACACAAAATCAGTCAATCCACTGGGGTGTTAACCAGGTAGTTCACTTATTTTAAAATAAGAATGTCTTAGAAACGTATGTCTCTCAAAGACTACTACGAATTGGCCTCCTGCTCCCATTGCAATACATCATACTGCATCTAAAGAGGCAACATGAAAAAAAAGTAACAGATGCACACGTGCGCACACACACACGCACACACTTACTTTGTTCATTTGCAGCAGCATTTGGAGTATTTCTCCAAATTCTCCATTTCTAGCCTGATTCTTGCTTACATATTTATACCTGCCTCTGGAAATTTCCACTACATGCATCCGACGAAGTGGGTACTCACCCACGAAAACTCATGCTCCAATATGTTTGTTAGTCTATAAGGTGCCACAGGACTCCTTGCTGCTTTTACAGATCCAGACTAACACGGCTACCCCTCTGATATTTGGAGTATGTGTAAGATGCTGTTCAAAACAATCAGCTTGTAATCAGGAAAATGACTTATACCCCAATTGCAACTTTGCCCCACTGAAATCCATTCAGAACGCTGCAGCAAAGACCTTGTTCCTATCCTGTCATCATGACCACACCATGCCTCTCTTTGCATCCCTCCACGAGCAAGCCTATGTTGTCCACTTGTTCACTTTTCAAACAAGCGCAGCATGCTTTCGCCCAGGCCGTCCTTCACACTGCGGAGGAGCTCCCCATAAACATCCACATTGGTATCTCAATATCCTGCTTTAAACTCTCCTTTGATGTGATGCCTACAAAACACTTGACAAAAGTTTGGCTGCTGGTGTGGAGACCAAGGCCCACCATGCTGGCCAATACTGTCTCACTGTTTCCTTGCACATCCCCATTCCCTCTCTCCACAGTCTGTATCCAGCCGCTGTCTAATTGTACAGTGAGATGGTAAGCTTTTGGGACAGGGCTAGTCTTTTTCCTCTTGTTTGTACAGCAGGTAGTACAACAGGGTCCTGGCCCATGACTGTCACTCTTAGGCGCTACTGCCATACAAATACAATAACAGAAATTGAACTGACCTCCTGTAACACTTGGATTACACAGAAAAGGTTTGATTTGTGTAGGGTTTCGGCTGGATAAGGGCGAAACATCAAATCAGTTGCAATGTGCAGCCCTAGAGACTTCTGGTTAGAGGGTTTTTGGAGAGGGCTGAGGGTATGCTTCCCCAAACTGTGAAGGGGTGGAGAGGCTCTGTAGGTGCCTGGCTGGCTGAGTTCCCATTGCAATGGTGTCCTTAGCTTCTGTTTGCTAGCAGCTGGAAATGAGGTATAGGGAACGGATCACTTGATGATTACCTGTTCTGTTTATTCCCTCTGGGGCACCTGGCATTGGCCACTGGTGGAGGACAGGATACTGGGCTAGACAGACCTTTGGTCTGACCCAGTATGGCCATTCTTATGTTCTCATGGTTCCTTTAATGCTGCTAGAATCTTATTTACTGTGTTGTGAACTCTCTGAGGGCACCCACAGCCTTAGATAAGTGTTATTATTATCTTCACCAAAATGAATAAAAGTTGGAAGTATATGAAAAATGGGGAGAGAATTGGGAACACAAGACAGGTTGTCTATAACTAAGGTTTCTAGTTTGCAGTGTGTAATTGTCTAAGTCAATGATTTAGTTTTAGTAACATGAGCTTAGCTCTTAGTATGCTTAGATAGGGCTCTTCCTAGAACTACTGAAAAAAAAAACTGGAACTGTCTAATAGTCAATGCCCCTGGAGCTCAATCCTCCAAAGCACTGGACACCCTCACTTCCCAGAGACTGCAATCAGTCAAGGGCATTCAGCATATAAGAGAGCTCAGCACCATGAGAGACTGGAACATGTGATGAGGTATACAGACCCCACGGTGACCAAGAAGGGGTTAATGAGAGTCTGTGGCCCCAATCAGCCCCATCTCATTGCACATGTGCAAGGTATTAAGCCTGGAGGGAGGAGCTAAAAGAGGAAATGCCCAGCTCATTGTGGTGGCTGAGTGGGACAGAGAGTAAACCTCTTGAGTTAGTGCTATGAAGGAAGATATGAGTGGAGTCAGAGCCTAATGAAAGACTGCTGGAAGGAAGTGCCTAACTGAGAGCCTCTCAGATGTCAGACCCTCCCTAGGGCAAGTAGGCCTGATGCAGGACCTTTTGTTCCTCATAACTAGTTTAGCTCCTGTTTGTTTTGAGACCTGCAGAAATGTTAGCCTGGGAAGAGCCTAGCAGACAGGTTTGCTGTACAATCCCTGGTAGGAAGCAGTGCCGCGCAGTGCAGCAGAGGGTCTGAATGAAAGACCTTACAGGGTCCCTGGCTGGAACCCAGACTAGAACACAGGTTCAGGTTCCCCTAGTGGCCCACCTAAGTAGGGGAGTGAAGACTCCAGAGCCACTGGCTGGAAGGCCCATAAAGGCCAAAGTTGGGTTGAGGCTCTGGTGCAATGTTGCCAGGCTATTGTTTTTGTTAAAAGGGGTAGGGCTAAAAGTGACCTGGCTGGAGGTCCAGGTGACAGGGCCAGAGTGGCTGTCTGCAGTGGGTACCGGAGGAGGAGAGCTGTTACACCCAACCATGAGGGAATGCACCTGTGGTGAGTAGGCTTTGCTGCAGACCACTAGTGAGCACAGGAACCTTTTAAGAGCCCAGTAGCTCTTTTGGAGGTATCGCACACATGCAAGCATATGTACACATACACAGATAAGAGACTAACATATTGCAAATCCAGCAGAAAAAAACCTTCTAATTTATATGTGGGATTTTTCCCACTCTTGTTGATTCACAGAAGTGATATCGCAGTCATACATTCAAAAAAATTACATTCAGAGCAAAGCGCTAGTCCCTTTCAAACTGTGTGGATGGTGCCACTCAACCCTAAAAACTAAACACTTCACAGCTGGACCAGTGAACATGACCAATTACCTCCTCAGAAGGGGGAGGGAGGGAATCTGGCAACAGCCTTAAAAATTTTAAAACCTCTGAATTATGAGGCTGCAGTTCCATCATAATGGTTCATAAGAACCTTACGCAATTCTGGATCAAGTTACAGACACACATTTCAATTGCTTCTTTGTACTATAAGCAAATGCAAAAATACTATATTCGGGCAACTTTAAGGTTATCCAATTTAAATAAAAAGCCTGCAATGAGACTTGAGGTTCCTTCCTATAGCATTAGCAATGCACTGGCATTGCTCATGCTGTATATTTGATATAAAAATTATTAGCATTATATATTATGCATACCAGCAAACAATATGCTTGATAAGGAAACCAGTAGGAGACAATGCTATGGAGTCAGTTTCCCATTCAAGCATTAGCACAATGTTGGGACTGCAAAGAGGATTGTTTTGTTCAAAGCACTTCCTACTGGAGAGGATTTTTAAAAAGTTTCCTGGAAGTATTTCTATTGGTCTTAAAGTGTTACAGAGCAGAATATGTATGTGGGTGTCTCTAACGTGACCCTGGGTGTCCCTGACAGAACACTGATTCACACACACTTTGAAATCATCTGAGAGCAAACTGAGCCCTTGTATCTAAGGGAGCAATTAATCGGGGACTGACCTGAGTATTCCTCAACCAGTAAGAAAAGGGCTAAGAGAGATGGGGGATGTACTTATTTCCAAGTCAGAGCTGCCTCCTTCAACTGAAAAGCAAGCCCCCTTTAAGTGACTTCTGCCCTCCTAGTCTCAGTGACTTTTCAAATGCTCATTACTTAAATCAAAATTATCCTCTCTTAGACACTGCTCTATATTAAGGACTATTTATATGCCAAGTTCCAGCAGTTAAACTTCAGCCATCTCTGATGTAATCATATATGTTTGGACAGGGCTACGACTTCTTAAAATACCTTCCCCCCACACACACACACACTCCATTCAAAGGTAGCTGGAAGGCTTTTCCCCAAGTTTTCCCCAAAACATTCATCTTTGCAGAGAGGTCAAACATGGAAAAATTTCATCCCCATGGATGAAACTTTTTGGGAAGTTATGAGTGCAAGCATGGATGAAGCAATAATGGAAACATTTGCAACCTTAACACTATCAAGTGCTTTCAAGCAAATGCTAAAATACATAAAAGGCCTGTATGTAGCTTGTTGGATATTGTTGTCATTCAACAAAGAGGCAATTGAGAGACATTGGGAAAGTATAATACGTACATCAAAAGGTACTTTGAGGAATGTAAACAGTTTCTAAAATTAAACTTAAGAATTTTGGTGGATAATAGGGAGGAGGGCAGCCAGTCAGGTGACCAGGAATATATTTAAGGAGGGAGATCAACAGACAACATGGAGCTCAAAGCAGAGAGGAGAACAAAGAAGCCAAGGGGTGTGTGTGTAATATATGCTAGATGAAAACAAACCAAAACTATAATTACACCTTGAGGAACCGGTGACAAAATGAAAGTAAAGCTACAGTGGCTTGTTTGTCATCACTAGTCCCTCTCAAGTCACTGCCTTCCGAACGTATAATCGAGGTACATCAAATGATTTTTATGTCCAATTACTAGAATGAATTCACTGCATTTGAATCAGTTTGTACTTGAGATTTTATAATTGGGCACAAGTTCCAAATAACAAAAAGGTGAAGGACTTTCTTCATTTAACAAAAAAAAGGCATTTTTCCTAAAATACCCACCCAGACCGCCCCTCAGCCTGGCAAAGGAATATATGGCAGGCCTTACACCAGGCCAAAGGAAAGCTCTGTCAGACCAGCAGGGGAAGCTGAAGGAGGCCCAGCCCTTACACTACTGCTAGCCCAAGCAGCCCATGCTGGCACTCTGTGGAGAATGAGGAGGAAGATAATGTTAGACATACTAAGATCCTGCTCCTGCAACCCTTATTCTCACGAATAATTGGTATTTCACATGCGTAAGGGTTGCAAAATCAGATCCTAAAGATGGGGGTAGTGGGGAAAGGGGCTCAGGGAAAAATCCAGAAGTGGAAAACAAGAGGCAGGGTGAAATGCTGGAAGAAATTGAGTCCCCTCTCCCGCCCCCGCAAAAAAACCCCACCATAAAAACATGTTTGCATGTACGATTATGAACAGCTAAAAATTATGACAGTAAGATGGGAAACATTATTCCATCTCCTGCCCGCTGTCTGCATAAGTTCCACAGGCTCTGCATAGCTGTTTGTTTCTATATTCACCAGGCTGCATCTAAACTTTAAAGCAAGCATCTACTGTCTTATTTGTATTGGAATGGGAAATAATAGCCTGATCCCCAGATAAAGTGGACATCCATAGCTCTCATTGAATATAGCAGCAGTTACAGGGTGTTCATGACCTCTGGGGATCGGGCCTCCAGTCTGGAAACTATGTAACCTATGCAGATGAGGCTAAGAACTGGAGACATACATGTTGATTTATTTTCACAACATTTTCCGTAAACTGTGCTGAAATAAAAATGCAAAAGCAACACCCACTTTGCTCCTACCCACAGAGGTAGATCGTGATTCCAAGGCAGCAGGGGTGTCAATATAGTAGTATAATGATAAACTAAGTGGCACAACATGCATTCAGAACAGACTGAAACTTTCTGCCTTCCCCTCCTGAGCTACATATCAAATGTTGCACAATATATCCATGTCACAGATCCAACCTAGTTAATATAGTTATCATTAAATTGCAGTTCTCTTCTATGGTAAATACAGTGTTATCTTTAATTCCTTTGCTTTTGTCTGTGGTGGCTCTTTAAAAAGACACGGAGGAAAAATTAAAACAAATTATGGTAATTGAGAGTAAGATGTTCCAGCTAGTGAGGTAAACTTTTGGCTGCTTTATATCCATGGAGAATAGCCCGTCAAAGTTTCTTAGGACACTATGATCTTTGGTTGGGGATTGTGTGGAAATAGGAGGTGGTCAGAGACAAAGTTTACTTGGTGTTGTAACAACCCTGATCTACTGGAATAATCCTGCAGTGGCAGAAATGAGAGACACACAGAGAGAGAGATGAGCTAAAACACAGCTGTCTTTTCCAGCTGGGATTAGAAATGGAAAACCTCACTATAAAGAGCTTGTTGAAAAACTTAAAGCAAACTACAAACCAGCCCCCTCTCATGCTCAGAACTGCAGAGTGTTTTTGAAAAGGCAGGTGTAAATCTGTGCAGTCACTTTTCAGAAATGTTAACCAGACACATGAAAGTGATGCAAGACCCCAACCCTACACACTTTCCATCCAGGATCCAGACTTGATTTACTCAACTGCACTGGATGTCCAGTATCCTCTACAGCCAGATGCCTGGCTTGAAGCCTCCAGCACCTCACTAGACACCTGGCTACACTACAAATTCAGAAGACCCAATAATGAGTTGGCTCAGTTGAGAGCACAGACAGGACTTTAATCTAACAACCGAGGGGATTAGATTGGCTGGGGAACAACATTCCAAGAAAGAAAGAAATGGTCCTGTGGTTAGGGCTCAGCAGGGAAGATCTGGGTTCTTCTATTCCTGTCTCTGCCACAGATTTCTTGTCACCTCTTAAGGCCAGATTTCTAAAGGTATTTAGATATATCTAAAGATGGATTTGTAGGGGAGTTGTGTGCTTCTGAAAATCTTGCTAGAAGCCTGCTTGTATCTTTAGGCTCCAAAATACCTTTGAAAATCTGACTCAATACCTCAGTTTTCCTACCTGTAAAAGGGGGATAACCTCTCTCACACACAGAGGTGTTCCAAGGCTAATTGCACAAATGTCAGTGTGACAGTGATATCACAGCAGCATGGAAGAGCCAACACCTCAATAAACCCCAACCATGCTACAAACTGGAACCAGGCCTTGACCTGACCAGGAATGGCCATGCTATAATTTGCTCCCCAGACCTGGTTCTATTTGTAGGCCTTGAAGCAATCCAGAAATAGACATAAACTGGCACTGGAAAAACACAACCTCAAAACAACTTAACTGCACAGAGTGCTGGGAAGGGCTAAGGTAGAAGTACCATGGATGTGTTTTGTTAATTGACTAAATGAAAATGCCAGTCTATGATCTGATTAAAGCCAGCACCAGTTTACAAAACTGATCTTCTGGACTGATGCTAGGCTGAGACAGGCAGGGATCGAGGGAGAACACTCCATGGATATATGCGCCAGGGGCATGCATATGCCACAGCCCACTACACCCCTGTGCTAGCCCTGTCCCATCTTTACCAGTATCATGCTGCACACTCCTCTCCCCAACACACACACACACACATATGGCAGCATACAACTCCGACCCCCTCCTTGGGCCTCAGCCATGCAAATCGGCTGCCAATGTCAAGCCAATACACACTTGTTTGTAAACATCCAAAGCCTCTTTTATTCCTCTCCATCCCCGCACTTTCACCATCACCAGCTGGGAGCTAGAACACAGCAGCGGGGAGCAGCAGGGAGGTGCCTGGGCAGCCCCAGGAGATCATCTCTGCACCCTTCCCTCCCTCTCCCCCAGGGTGATCCCTTCCCCCAAGTGCCCGGGGCTCTCCACCGAGGATGAGAACTCCTACTGAAGGGAGAGTGAAAGAAAAGGGAGGGAGCGAGCAAAGACAGGGAAGCGAAGACGGTTGGTGGCAAAGAGGGGAGTAGCCAGGGCATGGTCAGCTGGGGGGGGGGGTGCTCTAGTCCTCGAACGGATGGGGTGGGGGGCAAAAAGCAGGCACAGAACAGACAGGACAGTCCCCAGGCCAGGTGATGGGGGGGCGCAATTGAGAGATGGGATGGGTCAGGGAGCAGGAGCTGGGGATAAGGGTGTGACGGGGGCAATAGCCAGGGAATGGGGGCAGGAGTCGGGGAAGGAAGAGCCGTGAGGGAGGGTAGAAGGCTGGGGGGCAAGGGGATGGGGTGGATCCGAGAGCAGGAGCCGGGAGGGAGGTTGGAGCCGGGGAGGAGGACAGGGGGATGGGGGTGGATCGGGGGGTGCAGGAGCCGGGAAGGGTTGGGGGGGGGAAATCGCGGGGGGGGGGGCAGGAGGAGGCAGGGGGATGGGGTGGATCGCGGGTGCAGGAGCGGGGAAGAGGTGGATCGGCGCGGGGCAGAAGCCAGGAAGGAGGGCGGGATGGGGTGGATCGTGGGGCAGGAGCCGAGAGGAAGAGTGTATTGTGAGGTGCAGGATCCGGGAAGGAGGGCGGGGCGAGAGGTGGGATGGATGGGGGGGAGGAACAAGGAGACCCCGGTGTCCCCGCCCAGCGCGGACGGGCCGGGCCGAGCGAGGCGCTCGGGACTCACCTCCGGCGGCTCCTCTGTCCGGCTGGCTCGGTTGCGTCTGGCAGCAGCGGGCAGCGCTCCCGCGGCGGAGGCCCGGCTGTGCCCGCGAGGCGGGCCGGGGCGGACGGGACACCCAGCGGGGCTGCCGGCCGGACGCTCCAGCACCAGTCTAAGGGGGGGAAGATAGGGGGCGGGCCCAGCAATATCAATATGCACGGAGGAGGGGGCTACTCGGGCGGGCGGAGGAGCGCGGGGCGGGCGGGCGCAACACACACGAGGATCAGAAAGAATGAGTAACATTCGGTGGTAGGGGGTGACGTAATCGAATCGGAGTCGGTCCTGCCTGGGGCGCATGCGCAACTCTCGTGGCGTCGGGGCAAGGTCCGTAGGTCTCTGTCTTTTCTCACGTGGCTCCTCCCGTCTGTTCCCTCCCCACCCCTTGGCCTTTTCCTTCTCCCCTCCACTGCCCTCTCCGTCTCTCCCACTCCCCCCAGGCTTGGCAGGGCAGTGCCATGGCAGAGAGCCAGTGCCCCACAGGGCCTGGGGTGAGCCATGCTCCCTGCAGCGCCCCACAGGCACTGCCCCCGCATGCGCTGCTGTGATGGCAGACGGCAATGAGCAGTGCCCAGGGCCAGTTCTTGCTCTGCAGCCTCCTGCCCTGCTGGGGGTGGAGTGGGGCCCTTGACTTCATTGGGACATCTTGTGTAAGGTGAAGGACTTGGCCCTAACGCCAGCACAGCTCCAAATAGTACAGCAGGGCCCAATCCCCACCTAAAGGCCCTGACGGCGTAGAGAGAATGTGAACACTTAGCCATCCCCAGGATGGGGGTGGTATAAGAACCCGAGTGAAGAATAGGGTGCTGATGCTGCCGAGAGTTGCCGCTGGGCCCAGAGCAGTGGGATGTTGCACAGGTGTAATGGTATGCTTGGAAATAATCCTGTGCATGCTGGAGCAGTGGTCTACCTGCCCATTCTGTGGTCTGCTTCGTAAGACTAAAATCTATTCATGGACCCTCCTTCCCCCCATCCGTCCAACTGTTTGGTTTTCAAAGTATGTTCTGCAAATCACCAGGATGAACTCTACGACCTGCTGGTTACCTATGGACTTGAACTTAAGACCCACACAGCTAATGGCCTGATCCTGCAAACACCCATATAAGCAGTCCTGCTATCAGACTATAAGAGTGAGTAAAGTTTCTTATATGCATAAGTGTGTGCACGATCGGGCCTCTTGTGATCCCTTTCATCCTGAAATGCTACTAACTCACTGGAACAATATAACATGCTTTTAACTACTGAATATATCTTTTATTTGGCACCCTACCATAAGCCCTACCCCCCTTCAGACCAAAATAACATACTTTGCTTCATGTATGTGGGTGTGTCTCAAACAAAAATTATATCAATGGACTTTCTGCACCTACGCTGTTCCATAATCAGGGTGGCTTTCTAGCAGCATCTATCTGTTTAGCATACACCTGACTATACAGGTGGAGAGTTTATTTATGTAGCACCCTAACATGTGCAGGTGGTTAACAGAAATATAAAAATGCAAGTCTCTGTCCTGAAAAGCAGAGCATCTTAAGCGCTGACCTGCTTCCCTTGAAATCAATAGCATTTACCTCAGTGAAGCAGGGTCAGGGACCAACCAAGACAGTTTACAGACACGGGAATGGGGAAAGGGTTACAATACTTGCTTAAAATTATATTTGATTCCACATCTAATTCCCACTTTTTATTGGTTCCTAGCTCCACATCAAACTGTTTTTTAATCCTAGCTTCTTGTTCTGAATTGGGGGGAAATTTTAACCCTTGCTTCTTTCCTATTTTATTGTATTTTATTTTTAAATATACATTTGTTAACAGCTCAATCACTGGGAGGACCAAGCACAGATCACCTACAGGAGAGAATCCTGAATCTGTAAAAACTCCAAGATGAGAATTATATTAGCTCTTCACTTCCTGTACAATGCTGTGTGCACCCTACTGCTTTTGAAATAATTGTAGAACCTGAGCCTGCACTCAGATCTGTGTGGGTGACCCCTTGACCTCATGCAAAGCCCAAGGGGAGTTGACAGGTCTCCACAAGGACAGGTGTCTGCCTGTGCAGACCCCACTGCAGGGTTCAGACTTTAGGATGAATTCCAGCTCCATTGAAAGCAATGGCAAAATTCTCATTAATTTCAGTAGGACTAGGGTTTCATCCTAGCACAATGGGTCCTGGCCCAGGCCTGGGGCTCCTAGATGCCATAACGGTGCCTCTGGGTAACTTTACTTATAAGAGTAGCCTCGTTGGCTTGAATGGGACTGACTAGTGACTACCCATATGAGTAAAGTTATGCACAAAAGTAACTTTGCAGGATCAGGCCTCTAGCAAGCTGCTCTGTGTGCAGCGAGGACGCTCAGTGCAGTCCAAAGGGCTCTGTTGTATTAATTTAGATGGAATAAATGGGCCCAAGGAGTTAAAGGCGTTAACGTACAGTAGACCTCAGCCTGCTTTACCACCCTGGCAAACACACCATTCAACATCCTTTCAACCCTTTATTAAAGATACAAGGGGGAAAAAGGCAAACTAGTGAAAGCATCTGAAATGTAACATATTTTAAAAGGCTTTTACTTTAACAACATCTCTTTAGCTCAGGGCTAGGCAACTTATGGCACATATGCCAAAAGTGGCATGTGAGCTGATTTTCAGTGGCATTCACACTGCCTGGGTCCTGGCCACCGGCCCGGGGGGCTCTGCATTTTAGTTTAATTTTAAATGAAGCTTCTTAAACATTTTAAAAACTTTATTTACTTTACATACAACAATAATTTTGTTATATATGTTAGACTTATAGAAAGAGACCTAAAAACGTTAAAATGTATTACTGGCACGCAAAACCTTAAATCAGACTGAATAAATGAAGACTCAGCACACCACTTCTGAAAGTGCAATACTGGATCCCATTTTATTTGCACATCTCTTAAATGTGTATTTCCTTGGCAGATCCTTCTCCCCCTCTCACTATTCCAGTCTGACTTGACCTTTCCCAGGAATAGAAAATAAATAATAGTAATAAACCCCCCACTGTGCTAACCCCAGTGGTTTTGCTGATCCAAAGTATATGACTGAAGGTCATGGCATGACAAGCCTTCAGAAATTACAACCACCTTTCAACAAATTACCTGTGCTCTGGTTGGTTTCACTTTCGCTGCATGGGAATTTTACAATGCTGAGGACATTCTTTCTTTCCTCCCTCCTATTATGTGCTGAATCACCTCTTTCAAAAGCCTCTGGAACTCTTTGTTGATCCACTGAAGGAAATCAGAGCCCCTGCGAAGCCAGCTGAGGAGAGACAGGAAATACAGTGCTTTGCCAGGCTTCCCCGCTGCCTGTCTCTGTGGTTTTAAATGCCTGCTTATCTCTTCTAGGAGGGAGCCCCTTGATAAAGTGCTTGGGAAATCCCTTTCACATCCAAACCCTCCTACTCTGGCTGGGGATTCCCTGTGACTGGCCACAGGGTGGGAGAGGGAGGGTGTCACTTACATGGAGCCGACTGCTGCTGTGTTTTCTTTCCCCTCACTTCAGACAGTAGCAATGCGGAAGCAGCAGCCACAGCAGTGAGGCTAATCCAGCCCTCTGGCTCACTCACCAGCAGCCTTTCCTGAAATGTGCCTGGTAGATGGAGGTCAGCTCTGACTTCTGTTACACATCAGATCATCAGTTTTAGCTAGAGGTGGGCCAAAGAAGGGAAAGCCCCCCAGCCCTTCTAAACTATCTGTTCCTGGCTCTGTTTTCCACCCTGTGTTTTCCTGCTATGGAGTAGATTTTCTATGGTTTGTGTTTTTGTTTGCTTAAGTTACACCTCTACTGCGCTACCTACCTTGGTCTGTGGCTATGAGACCTTTGTGTGGACACCACTTCTAGGACATCACAAATCAATCACTGTGCCCAGACAAAGTCATACAGTAAACCTTGCTAGTTAAGGGTAGGATCCTGCACCACTGTTGTCTATGGGAAGTTTGGACATTTTATATGGATAAAAGAAAACATCCACAGTTCCAAGATTGAAAGGAAGGATAACACAAGTTTGCCAGGGATCTAAGCCCCTAAGTCAACCTCTAGCAGAAGGGACTTCTCCAGTGGATAGGCTATTCCATATTTACCACTTCACAGTTTCTTGCACCTTTCTGTAAGGCATCTGGTACTAATCACTGACAGAGAAAGGACACTCTGCTAAACCGATAACTGGACTGCTCCATCCTGGCTCCTCTTATGTTGCTACTTTCCCCCCAGAGAAGAACCACAATAGAGTTAAATGAAAAGGACTCTGGTAGATGTGGACTCCTGGAGAGCAGGCAGCTCCCTACTCTTTGTGTAGTGAGCAAAGAGGCACTGAAATATACTGGAATCCAGCAGACAGAGCACTTCTGGGATCAGGATTCTTTGTAGATGTTTCAGTGGCTTGCCCATTTACAAAAACAAATCTGCAGAGCCAGGGTAGTGTATGCCCACAAGCCACACCATGCCACAACTAGGATGTATGACTGTAGATCTACCTACCTTGCCAGTGTCATTTCAAAGGCAGTCAGGAGATTGCAATGGATTGCCAGGGTAGCTGGTGAATCAATGCAAGACTTTTATGCAACTTTGGCCTAATTCTTCACTGTCAGCGTTTACACCTTGCACCGTGGAGGGTAAATGTTACTACCCCTGGTGTCCGTGAGCAAAGAATTTGGTTTAGATTGTTTTACACCCCCTTTGGACAAGGGTAAATGATGACACAAGGAGCTAAGCAGTGGACAGTCAGGCCCCCTTATCTTCACTTCTCAGGGTTCCCTTTCTCTCAGTTTCAACTTTGTCTCCTATCCTAACCCTTCCCCCCCACCCCCGTGCCATCTGAAACACCCCTCCACTCTCAATACAGCCCCCGCACACAGACACACACACTTTTTCAGAGCCCTCTTTAAAACTCACTCCTTTCACAAGCCTTTCTAGGCACCGACTCAGGCCTTCATTTTCATCCGAGCTTGAATGTAAGCTCCTCCTGGCAGGGGCCACGTCACCATATATTTCTGCAAAATGATAGGTGCACTCACAGTGCTCTGTATCGTTCACTAGCCTGAGTCTTTCTGCGTGTTTTGCACCAAGCAAGATTCAGCTGAACCCCCTAGATCAGATCTTTCTTTGCTCTCTGTTCCAAGCCAGCTCAGCACATTCTGCACAGGCCATTTGGCTGTAGACAAACCATGTTGCTCTGGGTTTGTTTTTAATGAGTTTGGACGAGCAGTGGGGGAGGAGTATTTTCCAGTGTTATGGAACAGTGGCAACAGCTCACCAGGAGAAAGAACTTTTGTCTGGAAAGAAAAAAAAAACCCAGAGTCTCCTTGTGCTCATTTAGCAATTATTTGGGTTCTGAATGTACAGCTCTGTTTGCTGACGTTGGCCAAGTGGGACCATGGGCTCCTTAAGAAAGCATCTTGCTGTCAAAACAACTTCCCTGCCCCTGCAGAGTTTACAGACTTTGTTTATTCCTGCATCTGTTTCTAGCTTGCTAGCCCTTCAGTGCCTTTCCACAGTTCCTCCGGGCCATCTTTTCTTGCCATCTACCTATTCCCTGCTTCTGGACCAGAAGTGCCTACCAGTTCATACAGGCTGATTCAGCGTGTGAGCCTCGCAGTGACACGCTGCTTCCAGTACCAACAGAGGCTCCTCATCCTGTGTAGTGACAGGTCTTCAGAGGGGAAATGTCACAAGTGGGTCTGATGGGCAGCTCAAAGCCAGGCTTGAACAGTTGGGACAATCCCAGGGAAACAGCAGAGGATAATTTAAGGGGGAGCAGAGAGGAGGCGAGGCTGAGACCACCCTCCTCCTCTGAAACATCCAAGGGGTTCATCGTAAGGCCTCTCCTGACATCTTAATGCAGCAGCTGTTGTGGCAGGGGAGGGGGAAACAGAGCTTCTTTTAAACAGCTTGGTTGCATCATTCTCCCTCTCTTGAGTTTAGGAGGCAGAATGAGAGCAAATGAAGTGAGGTCCCTGCCCTCACTCACAGACTTGAGTAGCTCATCTCTGCTCTTCAGGCTCATCAGAGAGAGGCAGAATCCTGATGAGAGACTGAATCCCTCTTAGGTGCCAAACTCAATTCAATCTTCACTCTGGAGCTGCGACTAGCACCTTGACAACAATACTGGTTATTAGTTATTAATTAAATCATTTTTCATTTTCTCTTTGCATTAACCTCATTGCTACTTTGTCGCACAGAGCATAAGTGACTAAATGAGCATAAGTAAGCAAGAGACTACAGCAGGAGACTGGTAGTCAGTAGTCCTGGGTTCTGTTCCTGACTTTGTCACAAATTTGCCATGGGACCTTAGTCAAGTTGCTTCACCTCATTGTGCCCCAGAGACAGCTGGCACACAGAGAGGTGCTTCTTCTGGAAAATGAGGATATCAGGGCTTTTCTACCTTGCAGGGGTATTGAGAGGCTTAATTCATTCGTATTTATTAAGGGCTTTGGGATTGCTAGGTGGGAGGTGCTACAGCAGTGTGGTTCTATGTCACAGGCGACCTGCACACTGGATGGTCTGTGCTGAATGCTCCATAAAGCAGCAGGGTAGAGCGGCTGTCAGTGGATGGTGAGGGCTTCTCATTTTCAACTCCCCCACAGTCAAGCAGACTGAGCTTCCCTGCTGCTCCAGCATGTAATAAATGCCACAGTGTCCAAGCAGCCCGTGAACTCAGCAGGGCACAGGGCCTAGTGCACAGGCTAGGGGAAGTTTGCCAGGACATAACAGTGCTGCAAATAGTTATTGGTTCTCTTTTATTGTTACTCCTTTAGATACAGTCTGGCAGAGAGCACATCCGCCTACTGCCTTGCTCTGCCAGTCTGTGCCTGTCACACAGTGTGCCAGGCTGCCACCCTGCCACACACAGCACAGTGCACTGCCTCATTTCGCCATATTCATGCTGCACTGTGCCACCCTGCCACTCCCCAGAGCATAGCATGCCACGGTCTCACTATTCTACCACCCTGATTATATCACCGTTCCTTGCTTGGCTGTTACTCAGACCACAGCGTGCCTATCCCAGGCACAGTGTATCCTTTCATTCTGCTGCTCCACCCAACTCAACATGCCCACCCAGTGCAAACCAGAGCCCGGCATGCTCTTCTGCTTTGCCACTATGCAGCGTTCTCCTAGGGAAAGAAAACCAGAGAGACTCTTATGGCTAGGGATGTCCTGGAAACTGAACAGCACGTGTACCCTGCTGGGTCTCAAAATGCATAGGAAAATTTTCCTCTTCCTACATGCATAGGTGCCAGCTCCATGGGTGCTTCCCACCCGTCAGTGCCCCACCAAGCAGCACCTCCCTCTCCCTCCCAGCGCCTCCCACCCACAGCAGAACAGCTGTTTTGCAATGTGCAGGAGGCTCTGGGGGCGAGGGGGAAGAGTGAGGGGGCAGCACGTGAGGGGGAGGAGGCAGAATGGGGCGAGAAGAGGTGGAGTGGGGCAGGGGCGGGAAGAGGTGAGGTGGGTGTGGGGACTTGAGGGAAGGGGTGGAGTGGAGGCAGGATCTGGGGTTGAGCACGCCCTGGCACACTGGAAAGTCAGCGCCTGTGCCTACATGCAAATCAGTGTTAATTGAGTCTAAGGCCCGTAGCAACCACTATGATCATGTGGTCTGACCTCTTCTAAAACACATGCCCTGGAACTGTCCCACAATAATTCCTGTTTGAACTAGAGCAGATCTTTTAGTAAAACATCGAGTCTTGATTTTAAAATTGCCGGTGCATGGAGAATCCACCACAAGACTTAGTTACTCCTGGGGGAGTTCTGCACTGCTGCGCCTGTGCAGAATTTATGTCCCCTGCAGATTTCTTTGCTTCTCCACAGAAAAATGACTTTCTAATGTGGAAGCAAAGGGAAGCCACAAGAATGGTTATACGACCCTGCCCAGCAGTATGTTTCAGGTGCCCAGGGCAGCCGGCAGAGAGGTAAATCCCTGTGGGGCAGGGGGCGGGACTGGAGAAGACCCAGCTGGTGGCTCCTACCATGCACCTAGCTCAGCTGCTAGTCCCAACTGGGCAGTGGAGGATGGGACTTCATTTTCCCCTGCATGGCATCCAGGGCCGTGTCAGACCCACCCTCAGTTTTCTCCCCCCACTGTGGGAAGCTCTGCAAACTTTCCCCTTCTCCTGCTTCCTGCACCCATCACTCCGCAGCTGCAGGGAGAGGGATCACTTTACAAGGAGCTGCTCCCCCATCCACCCCACCCCTGTGCATCCAGACCTCCTCATACTCAGATGATCCTCCCAGCAAGTCTTGGCCTCCCCCAAACCCAGAACACCCTCCCACCCCGATATGCCCCACTCTGCCTGCATCTGGACCACCCCGACAAGCCTCCCACACCTGGATCACCACCCTACTGACCCCCAACCAACTGCACATGGATTCCCACCCCACTGAGCCCCCCACACCCAGACACCCCCCCCGCTGAGCCCCAATCACTTTCACCTGGACTCCCCTGCAGAGTCCCATTACCATTGCACCCAGAACCCCCAACAAGCCCCTGTGCATCCAGATTCCCCCCACACCTGAATCCCTACTGAGCCGCCCACACCCAGATTGCCCCATGCAAAACCCTCTCAACTCGCACCTGGATCCCCCCACACTAAGACCTTCCACACTTGGATCCTTCCTTGCTGAGCCTACCTGCCCACACCTGGTGCACCTGGCATGACGGGAGGGGTCCTGGGGTGTTTGTGGGGCAGGCCCAGTCCTTGTACTGTGTCAGGGTTGGGTGCAGCCTCACCGCCAAGTCCCTGTCCTGGTGGGGAACTGCACAGTGAGCTTCCACCTCTGTGCAGCCAGTGGCCTGTGCTCCCCAATGTCATGCTGGAGTCTCCACATTTATTTGACAAATAAAATTTGCAGAATTTTAAAATTTTGTGCACAGAATTTTTATTTTTTTTTGGCACAGAATGCCCTCAGGAGTACTTGGTAAATTGTCCCAATGGTTAATTACCCTCACTGTTAAAAAAAATGCTGTTTAATGGTTGAGTCAGGAGAAAATGCAACATGCGGGATCTCTGCTCAGCGCCTAAACAGTGGAGCAGATTCTTCACATTCGCTGAGCATAAGTATCACCATCTCTCTTCAGTAAATTGTTAAATAACTGCAGGAAGGAAGGAGACACTTGTTTATTCTTTAAAAACCTCCTATGAATCTCTGCCTGGGCTTTTCTACAGAGTGTGCATAGGTCTCTGCTGTATGCACCAGAGGATCCTTTGTTCCTCAGGAATATGGTCTAGCAGCTCAAGCAGGATGCAAGCAAGGAGGCAGTGTGGTCTAGTGGCTCCAGAAGCTGTTCAGACTCAGAGTTCTCTCCCTCATTGGCTTGGACATGTTACTTGGCTGCTCCAAGCTTTGGTTTGCCCATTTGTAAATTGGTTATTACGGCCTCTATCTCTGTATCTCTAACACACCTGTCACCATCGTGTCCAGGGTGCTAACTCCCTCCCAAGAGTTGCTGCTGGGCTTTAATGCACTGGCAGGCACTTGGATGAAATGTGCTCTAGAAAGGCAAAGCAACAGCAGTGCTGGAGTTGCTCCCTTCTGTGGGACTCTCACATGCAAGGGGCTGAGCACCCCTTGCTCCCGTGGCCAGCCGTAGGAACTGAGGGGGCCTGGACGCCTTACGGTGTCACGTCCATGATTTGTCCTTACAAGCTCGGCCTTTGTTGCAAGCGGCACCCGCTTGGTCAAATACAGAAGTGCAGAGCTGCAGGACGACAGCTAGGAGTCACTAACACTTTCCCCAGTGATTCACCCACGAGACCAGCAACATCAGCATGGAAACGGAAGGATACGGACCAGTCTTTCTGAAAGGCAAAGGGGTGCTGTGTCTGCCAGTTCGGGGCAGGGGCTGTGCGCTATAGCTCGCCCAGTGGCTGAGTGCATTAGGGTCATTTGCAGTCAGGATTCATTGCAGACGGCAGGCCAGACCCTGCTTCTCTTACTCCCAGGCGTAGCCCCCTGGATTTCAACAGGAGTCTGCTCGCTGCATCAGGCTAGCTGCACACAGGCTAGCTGTCTGTAAAGATTTGTGAGCTCTTGAGCAAACCCAGCCCTAGTTTTCGCAGAGCTGGGCATATTTTCCCTTAAACTATGATGGAGTGTCATGAAACTAGAGGAGTTCAACTGGGTTTCCTCTTGAGTTTGTTTTGGGTGCCTTGGACGCTGAGCGTTAGGGGGGCTACAGGCTCGCATAGGCCAAGTCAAAGGATGTGTGCACAGATGGACCCCTGTGAACTGAAATGGCCAAGTATTTTGAACGGTTCTCATACACATCCTGTAATTTACCACAGGCCAGGCTCCGAGCAGGACCGTTGTGGTCTGTGGCCAGCAAGTCTGCTACGTGACTCTTCCCCCGCACTTCACTAGCCCAAGCAGCAGGAGTGCTGCACTGCTCTGCTCTCAGCTGGGAGCTGCTTTTAATGGCTCTCGCAGGGGATTCAGTGAGTGGTGTTTAAATAGTTTAGGAAGGCATTCAATGCGGTCCAAAATACACTAGAATGTACTGACTAAGGTGTATGCATGCGCCTGCCCCTAATAGCTAGGAGAGGAGAACCCAGTAATAGTTACTGATAATTAACAGCTTCTCCTTTAGTTCAAGGGATGGAGCTGTGTGTTTGGAGAGGGTGGGTTATGGCTGGGGTATAACTGATTGCTATGACCTCTGTATCTCTCGAGCATGTGGATTCATCCAGCCTTGCTATGTAGAGAGTGGTCTTTTGGGTGCTTTGTTCAGAAAAAGTCACCTGTGGACTCAGGTCTTTGGGAGTAAAATATTCCCTTGTGCAGTTCATTCAGATCTCTTTTCTCTGCACTGGAGTGACTAGACTATCATCTTAGCTGCCCGTAGTGTGTGGTTCTGGGACAGTGGCAAAGTATCCAGCTCTGGATCTGGAAATGATGCATGGCAGCAAATCCAGTTGGTAGACTGGCAAGAGAATATGCGATAAACAATCCACCTTTTCTTTAAAGCTGTGCCCCACATTTTCAAACATTCATTCAAATCCTGCTCAGCAAAAAGCAGCGAGAGACGGGGCTGGGGAAGGTCAGGTGAGCTGAGACAAGCTTTGTTTTCTTACTGACATGCTGATGGGCTTGCTGCCGTCGGATGTTTATTGCATTGCTGGACAGGGTGTGCGTTATTGGACAATAAATGCCTGTCTAGGTCAGTTGTTAGCCAAGAGGCTGAGAGCCAAGTAAATCAGCTGCGTGGGTGTGCCGTTGTCGCACCCTTGCCATTATATGGAGAGCTACGTCACTCGGATTATACCTTAATTTGTATAGAAATATCTGCATTTCTCTATTGGAAACCCTGCTTATTACATCTGTCTCTTCGATACAGGTGTTTGCAGGGGGTACAGCCCAGACTGGGGGAGAGATTCTTTAAGGTGGCCCAATGAGGCAACTAGGAGCTCAAGTCATGGACCAGGACCCCGTTGTGCTAGGTGTGGAACAAACACAGGGGACTGCCTGTATGCTGCCTATCATGATCATTGTAGCCAAACCCCTCCTTATCACTTCACACTGCCGAGATTTTATTTAGCACTATTCGTCTGTAGACCTCAAAGTGCTTTACAAGGGAGGTCAGTAGCATTATCCCCCTTTCACAGATGGGTTCACTGAGGCACAGGGCGGTGCGGTGATTTGCCCAAAGATCTCCTGAGTCCCAGCCCAGTGCTGTATCTATTGTACATCACACAGCACAACAGACGAAAGGGTAAATTGCAGACCACACTAGCCCCCTCCCATTACAAAAAGGGCCAGGGATCTTTAATATCCACATGGAGGAGACAGGAGCTCTGTTTATAAGGACTCATGTGAGAGACTCACACCAAATAAACTGCATACAATATACTTGATCTGTCCCAGAAAGGTGCCTGAACTGAGAGGCAGCATGCCAGCCTGTGAGCCTCCCCAGACCTCACTCGTAGCACTGCCACGCCGGTGTTTTCAGCTCAGAATCTCTCTGTGCTCATCAGCCCCGTGGGCTATCTGCTACCTCAGCCTGTGGCAGTTCAGATGGGTGCAGGCAGTTGGGCCCCTGTTATTAATCCTGGTAAATATACAACCACCACCCTGGCTATTTTGCAAGACAGTTTGCTTATGTGCAAAGTGCAATATCCTGCCTGTGTGTTTGGTTTCCTTGTTTCTCTCTCATCTTGACTCTTGCTTCCTCCTCCTCTGTCTCTGATCTGTGCCCCCCTCAGGGCTATCCCTAATGCTACCTCTCCAGCCACTACCCACCCTGCTCAGCTCCCATCTTTGATCCCTTCACGGCCTTTCGGGCTCTTCCTCCATCAGGATCCAGTTACTAGACTCCCCTTCAGTGCTCTGCGCCACCGGAACTCAGCTCTCATGTCCTTCTCATACCTTGACCAACCCAGCTACTCTTCTCTTGCTAGTCTCCCTGTCTCTTTCCCCGGCTGTCAGCTTCATGCCTTTTCTGTGGTGCCCCCTGTACCTGGAACATCCTTCCTCTACCCTGAGCCAAATCCCTCCCTTCCCCCTTCAAATCTGTCCTTAAAAACAGGGCAGGGTCAGTGGAAAGGGCACCCAATTGGGAACCAGCAGACCTGGCTTCTAACCCCATCCCTGCTAGCACTCCCTATGTGACCTTGGGCAAATCACTTAACTGACCCGTGCCTCAGTTTCTCCATCTGGCACACGAGGATCACGATACTTAAAGCAGGTTGAGATCCATAAATGCTTCGTCTTGTTAAACCGCCTTCTTTTGCTTAGCTTTCCACTGCTGCTGCTCATGTCTGGAGCTGTCTGCTACCACCTGTGCTGCATGGCCAAAGGTATTTAGGCACCTGGCTCCCATTGCTTTCGGTGGGAGCTAGGCACCTAAATACCTCTGAGGATCTGCATCTGTCTGCTTATGTCTCTCTCATTTGGGGCCCGCACTGCTCTCATTGAAAACAAGAGGGGCTTTGCCATTAGCTTATAGGAAGTAGGATAATCAAACCCTTTCGCACTTTTGCACAGGGACCAGGTCAGGGTCTTTCGCACTTTCGCATAGATACGCTTTCGCACAGGGACCAGGTCTCTGTCAGAGCACTGCAGATGTTAATAGTGCCATAGTGATACGATATTAATCATTAGAATTCTTTATTGGGGGCTCTATAAAAGGCCCAAGCTGCCGTTAATAGAAAACTTCGGTTGCTGTAGACAGGGGTGCTGGAACAATTTTTATAGTGGGGGTGCTGAGATCCATTTTTAACTAAGGTGTAGACTCTGTATATAATGGAAATCATTTCAAGCCAGGGTGTGCGGCAGCACCCCTAGTTCCAGCACCTCTGTATATACATACAGTCATGAGATGGGAAGATGTTAATTAGGATAGGGCCAGCGTCTGCTCTGTGGTGTGCTGGGGCATCTCCTACGACCTGTGCTGGAAGATGCACGTATCTGCTGTGGGCAGAATTTTAGTCCGATTTGTGCAGCGTACATGAAGATGATGAACGGACAGAGACAGAAAGAGATGAAAGATCACCACCTTGTGGTGAGACCCGGGTTATAGCCCAGAGTGTCAGAACTCAGGCAGGGCCGGACAAATATCGCTGGGTTTCCGTCACATAGGTTTTATTGACAAGTCACTTAGCGGGTTTGAGTTCATGTGGATTCTCCACCCTTGAATTGCACTTTGTTTGGGTTCATTCAAATGCAGCAGCACTCAGATACCATGCCAATGGGTCCAGTATATGTACCCAGAAATGAACAGACTGTTAAATTCAACTCTAATCTTAGGCGTTTCATTCAGGACTCTATATGGCATAGATCATAAAATCCTAGTACCTAGCTCTTATATAGCACCTTTCATCAGGAGATGTCCAAATGCTTTACAAAAGAGGTCAGATTCCTAACTCCCTTTTTACAGATGGGGATACTGAGGCACAAAGAGATGCAATGTTTTGCCCAAGGTCACCCAGCAGGCCAGTGACCAAACAGGGAATAGAAACCAGGTTTCCCAAGTCCCAGTCCAGTGCTCTATCCACTAGGAAATACTGCCTCCCTTTATACAAAATTCTGTTTTTTACTAACTAAACCTTAAACAAATAACTAAAGAAGCCCAACTTATAATGCTTATAAAAAACAAAATCCCAACAAAAGTTTATTTTTTTGCTATTTAAAAAAATAACTCATAAAATAAAATCAAATTATACATTAATTTGTATAGTACAATTATAAAATGTTGCTCCTACATTAAGCTTCCAGAAAACTCAGCACTCACAGGGCTGGATTTTTCAAACAGGTGAGCTCCCAGCGCCTTCCATTATGGCCCAACAGCCAAGATTCTCCATAGAGCTCAGCACCCCATTCTCCAGAAAATCTGCCCACTAATTGAGGTGCCTACATGGGAACTGGCTTTTTTGGAAAGTCTAGCCCTAAGCATATCACCACAAGGACATTGCAAAATCCTTCTTCCGATGAGGCACCTTACCTTTCTGCAAATTAATGAAACAGAAAGAAGTCTTCCTACAAGTGAGTGACAGCTGGCAGGTCTGACAAGTGCCTGGACCTGCCAGAGTATGTGAAAATGGGCGGGGCTGAAGTGACCCACAGCAGCAGCCATTCATGTTTGCTATCAGCTGTTTGGTTCTCCTAAAGCTCATAGGCTTAAGATGAGGCAGATCAGTGCTGACCTGACACTGTTTAGGCTCCGCCCTGGCTCAGGTAAGAGGGAAGCAGGAAGTTTCAGGTAAAGAGGTGGAGCTAAGAGAAGCAGAAAGAAAATGTTCCTATGTAGGGAGCAGCCAGCTAGCATTTTAAGAGTGTGTCTGTTTCAAAGTCCAGGAGCAACCCACTGAAGCTAAGCAGCTGTCAAGGTATGGTGGGGGCTGAGGAAGTGATCAAACAAAGCTGTATGTTTGGGTAACGCTGCCCTGTTCATCTTGGGTGTAAAAAGAACGGATTTCTAGTGTGTAAATATTTTGGGCTGGGTAACTGGTCAGGAAGAAGGAATCTTGCTGTGGAATGGGGTATAGAGAATAGCTTGGGGAGAAGCAACTTTTCATAAGGCAATAGGACTTGTGCAAAGCATTAATCCCCTGTGTCATCAATTTCACTGATAGTCAAGGAAAATGATATTTTGTCTCTTTTTCCCCTACTTCCCTCTTCCAGTTCCCTCTCTAACTGCTGGGCAGTTAAGCAGCTAAAGGTGTGCTAAACTGGGGGCATTCTAGCAAAGTACTGGTAGTAGTTGGATTATCCTGGGAGATATTTCTAGCTATAATGCTGGGCTCTTAAATGTAAGGTGACCAGACAGCAAATGTGAAAAATTGGGATGGGGTGGGAGGTGATAGGAACCTATATAAGAAAAAGACACACAAACTGGGACTGTCCCTATAAAATCGGGACATCTGGTCACACTACTTAAATTGCTGTGGCAGAAGTGCTGTGTGACCCTGTCTTGTGAGCTTTGGAAAGGGGAAACTTAGTTGCAACCTACATCCTGGTTGCTGAGCTGTCAAGCTGTTGCCTTTAGTTTTTAAGGGTGGGGTTACAAGTCAGTCAAGTTTTAGGCCCCCAGACTCTGACTCCTCCCCCTCATATCTCTCTCTCTGCTGAGTTTGCCTTGGCATTATTTGGGTGGACTTGATCATGGGGGAGAGAAGAGAGAGAGGTTTGTTTCTCTGCTTGCTTGCTTGCTTGTTTAGTTTTAAACACACCCCCCTTTCCAGAAACAATTGACTCCTGCCCACTGTGATGGGACTCCAATGTTTGGGGCTGGCCTGAGGATTTTGAGAGGCTAGAGAGAGGAGGACTTTTTGTTACTCCCAACAGACTTGGTGAATTCAGCATGAAGCCTCCGAAGAAGGTGGGGTAGGGGGGGCTAAGGTTGAAATACTCACTTCCCATTGCCTCTGAATGTGGGGCTCACAGAGGTCTCTAAGCAGCATGTGGTGGTGTTTGCTATATGAAGAGATCATCCTGACCCCAAATCTGAACTTTACCTCTCTGATGGGCAGCACCAAACCCCTGGTTTTCAGTGATCAGATCTGGGGGTTTGAAATGTGACTCCTGAGTCAGTGGTGGTCAGAACCATTGTGCTTCAGGGAGAGGCTCCAGGCAGCTGTGCATTCCTATCTGGGGCTGTGCTGAGGTACTCTGGGCAGTGGGAGAAGCCGGGGTAGGAGTGCCTGGCTTAGGATCAGTGAAGGTAGGGGGCAGATGCTTTTCGCTTCAACTTGCGGTTATTTTTCTGTTTGTACTCGGACTTTCCCTCTCCCACACACTCCTTTTATTTGTCAGCGTAGCTTGTCTGAAACCCCCAGTTAAGCCCTTCACTGTTGAATTACTGTGGGTTGCAGCTACAGCTCTTGGGGGAGTAAAACGATTAATGATATTGGCCTCAAAGTGCTTTCTGACCCCAGCTATGCCTATAGAGAGAGTGGATTTTCTGTGATGTTGTAGGAAATGGCTTGGTTTTTTTGCAGGTCCCATTAGAGACAGATAATCCACTGAATGCTACCTAGAATCTCTCCTTGCCTCTATATACCCTCCCTGAGGGATCCACTGGATTCAGCTAGTGTCTCTGCTGCTGATTCCTAAATTTGCTTCTCTGGTTCCAATCGCCTTCTGGAACGAGAGAGTTGGCTGGGGAACGCAGCAAGGAAAAGGTGTGGCTCTGAAAGGGAGGTAACTAGTCTATGTCACCCATTGGTCTCTCCCTTTCCGCCATCCACAGAGGTTAAGAGTCTGCTATAACTGCCAGTTAGTAAACATAGTCCTCTAGTTCAAGCTAATGAGTTGGCTGGAGAGGTCCAAAGTTCATTCTCCAGTGACAGCCACTGGCCATTGTTTTAGCTCTGCTGAGACAAATTCTGCCCCTTGTTATGCTCCTTCATCTCAAGTGGTTTCTCTTCCTTCCAAATCGTCTCACTGCAAATGCTGTGTCCTCTTCCACTAAAGTCTCCAGCCTCTGACCTCCTGACTCGTCCCCTCCATGCAGCCAGGCCCTCATTAGATCATGTAGACTGTGTAGCGTAGACTGTTGGTCCTTCATCAGTTGGGACTGAACCAATCACAACACGTCTTCCAATCTTCTCTTGCTCTGGCCATCCTTCGCCATGCTTGTCCATATCTCCTTGTTAGGAAATCACCCCACTTCTTTGGAGGCCAGCCTGTGGCCGTTTCTGTTCTCTCAGATGCCACTTGGCTATAGCTGCCTTTTGACGACCTGGTACCTGAAATTCTTTGCAGCCTCTTATCGTTTGAATGCCTCACTGCCTCCGGAGTGGGGATCGATGAATGTGCCGAGAACTGAGACTTGGTTTTCCATGTTGTTTTAGCCATTGTTTTTAGCCACCCCCTGGCTAGGCTGTCAGTGGCACGTTTACCTCCTCAACGTAGCTAGCTTATAGCCTCAGAAAGAGGGATTATCGACCCCTCCATGGAGGAAGCAACCCCCTCGTAAGGCTGACAGTCCAACACCTTGATAGCTTGCTTAGACCTACTAGCGAATGGACTCTGCTGCCATCATTGTCGAACAGCCAGGGTCACTGCTGCGCCACGTTGAGCCAGGATTTGCAGCACTTGTATTAGATTGCACTTGTTCAAAATAAAATTGTTTTACAGGAGCAGGTAGAGGCCCTGATTGGGATTGGAACCCCATTATGCCAGGTGCTGCACATCCATAGTGTGAGACAGTCCCTGCCCAGAAGAGTGCCCAATCTAAACAGACGGGAGATTCAGCGTGAGAGGGGAACCAGAAAGATGAAGTGACTTGTGAGAAGTCACACAGCAGCTTATTGGTAGAGCAGGGAATAGAACCCAAGTCTCCTGAAACACTTCACCCTGCTCCACTCAGACCAGTGGTTCTCAACCTGTGGCCCAGTCAGCACACAGCTGTGGCCTATGTGACATTTTCAGGACTGTGACTAGGGTGGCGGAGGAAGGGCACTTGCCCCATACACAGAGCCAGTGTGGGGAAGGGGTGCAAAAATGGGGCTGTACAGGATCAGGCCCCGCATCAGCACCTTCTCTCTGGCAGGATTTTGCCCGGCAGCATTGGCAGGAGGTCAGGGTGCTCAGTGTGGTCAGGGCCGGCTTTAGGAAGTGCGGGGCCCAATTCGAACATTTTCGGCGGGGCCCTGGCAGGGATGACTTAAAAAAAAAAAAAAAAAAAAGGTTGATTGGCTATTAATGACCGCCGTTTCACAAGTGTGGGTCCCCGCCACTCTCGGGGGTGTGCACATGTGTGGGTCCCAGCTGCTCCCTGCCCCCCTCATTGAAACAGGTGTGCAGGGTTACTGCCCTGGAAAATGCAGGGCAGCAGTGGACATGGGGCTGGCTGGAGGCAGGGCAGGGGCTGACTGGAGGTAGGGTCTGGCTGCAGCCAGGGCAAGGGGTGTGGGGTTGGTTGGAGATGGGGCGTGGGGCTGGCTGGCTTCAGGCAGGGCCACAGGGGGGTGCAGCAGGGGTTTGTAGGGCTGGAGACAGAGGAGTGCGGGACTGGCTGGCTTCAGGCAGTGGGTTGCAGTAGGGGTTGACTGGAGACAGGGCAGGGGGTGTGGGATGGGCAGGGTGTGCAGGGCTGGTGCGGGCAGCAGTGTGTGTGTGGGGGGCTGGCTGGCTTTGGGCAGGGCTGCAGGGGTGTGTGGCAGGAGTTGGCTAGAGACAGGAAAGGGGGTTTGGCAGGGGCTGGCTGTGGGCACCAGGTGCAGAGCTGGCTGCAGGCAGGGGCAGACTGGTGTGGGCAGGTCAGGGGGTGCAGCAGAGGCAGCTGGAACCCTAGTCCTTTAAGTAGCCCCCAAACCCCCTTCTACCCCGCCCCAGACCTTTTAAATAGCCGCGGGACTGCTGGGGAATGCATAGGGGAGACAGGGGTCCGGGGACTATTTAAAGGACTGGGGTGGCAGAGGCAGCTGGAGCCCCAGGCCCTTTAAATAGGCCCCGGAGCTGCTCCCTGCCCCAGGGCTCTGGGGGCTATTTAAAGGGCCCAGAGCTCCAGCTGGGGTCGTGGGGCTTGGCGTGCTCTGGCCAGAGCGCTAGACAGGAGAGCCCCGCGACCCCGCTCTCCCGGCCAGAAGAGCGGCAAAGCCCCGCCGCCCTGTTCTCCCGGCCGGAGCCCTGGCCCAAGCGCGGCAAAGCCCCGCCACCCAGGCTGGAGCTCTAGCTGGGAGAGCGAGGCTGCTCCACTCTCCCTCGGGCGCTTCACTCAAAGGAAGACCCCGGAGCACACCGCGGCCGGGGACCGGGGTAAGTGTGTGTGTAAAAAAAGGTGCCTAAGGCGCGGGACGCGATTCCCCGGAATCGGCCTAAAGCCGGCCCTGAGTGTGGTCCCCCACCCCACAGGATCATGGGACAAGTGACCATGGTTGGAGCAGGCTTCCGGGCACTAGGATCGCAGTGGCAGAGGAGCTGCAATGCTTAGCAATGTGCAGCCGAGGTAGGAGAGCCATGGGCACAGGGAGGGGGTCCAGCTGGTGTATGGGGAACAGACTCTAGGTGAAGGGACTGGTGGCTGGGGAGAGTCCCTGGATGGGGTCTAGATACTGGTGCATAGTCCCTGGATAGGAAAGCTGAGATTCGGGTGCATAGCAGGGCAGTCCTGGGCTCGGGGGACACCCTGCACCAAGCAGGGCTCGCCATCTTTGCAGGAAGGATTCGCAGACACTTTCACATCCGTGCTGCTGCTGGCAGCGCAGCTGGGCTGAGTGCCTGGAGAGTACAATATGCCATGCTATGCCACCTTTATTGTAAATTAATTCATTTCAACAGTTAAATATTCTGATGTATTTTGCTAATTTAAAATGCTCTTGGTAGACATTTGCTGGTGTTGAAATGAAAGGTACTAAATCAATTTGATTTGTATTGCTGTCATATAACACGTGTGTGTATGTGTAAAAGGAGAAAGCTGCATATGCAGTCTACAATGGTAAATTGGTTGAGAACTACTATTTCACACACACAGTTTATTCACCAGAAAAATCAGATTGGATCTTACAAAACTACTGAGTTCAGATGGGATTTGGCAAATAAATAAAATCAACTTATTTTGAGATTTTCAACACAAAATGTTTCAAAATTTAGCTAGATTTGGTTTTAAAGTGTTTAAAAACAAAAAAAAAGAAAGGAACAAAACCCCACCAAAGAGTTTATTTCAGTTAAATGAAATATTTTGTTTGTCCAAAAACAAGTTTTTTTTTCAAGAGGGTTTTTTTGTTTGTTTTGCCAGTGAACTAAAAAACAGCTCAGCTCTGGAGTCTCAGCCCTGTGCACCGTCCTTTAGCCCACATAGCAGATCTGGTACTTTTGAGTATTTCCAAAATTCATTGTTCCTGTAGTTTGATTCCACTCCAAGCTCATGTTATGCCCTGCTTTGAATGCTGCAATCACCTCCATCATGTCTGTTCACTGAATCTCATACCTCTCCTCACCTTCATGCAGCTCCCACATTCTGTCCCCACTTAACTCTCTTGCCTATGCTCTACCCACACTTCTGTTTTTCAATCAGTCTGTGTCTGCCTGGGTGCTGTGAAGAAGAAAACTGCTGAGTAAGTGCTGTCTTCTCTCCTGACCTTTCCCCCTTCCCCCTGTCACCCTCGCCTTACTTAGCCCCAGCTTTTTACACTATGCTTATGCCTGTGACAAATTCACAATGGGACGTATTTAGAATGTGCTTTAGATAGGCCACCAACATGACTTCCACGTCAAGAGATAACATGAACACTGCCTCGAAAGAGAGGCCGACCTAGAGTTTGTTAAGTTTATGGAGGGGGTGGTATAATGAGATCAATTAATTGCCAAAATTAGGCGATCTTTGACTATTAGCAGGTAAACGTGCCCAATGGTCTGCGATGGGACGTTAGATGGGGTGGGATCTGAGTTACTATGGACAATTCTTTTCTGGGTGCTGGCTAGTAAGTCTTGCCCATGTGCTCAGAGTTTAACTGATTTTTTTTCCTCCAGGGAAGATTGGCTGAGGCCTTGGAGGTTTTTCGCCTTCCTCTGCAGCGCGGGGCACAGGTCACTTGCTGGAGGATTCTCTGCACCTTGAGGTCTTTAAACCACGATTTGAGGACTTTAATAACTCAGACATAGGTTAGGGCTTTGTTACAGGAGTGAGTGGGTTAGATTCTGTGGCCTGCATTGTGCAGGAGGTCAGACTAGATGATCATAATGGTCCCTTCTGACCTTAAGTCTATGAGAGAAACATTGCGTGGAAAGAGAGGAAGAAACTGAATCTATCAACATGCCGCTTGGAAGCACAAACAGACTAGCACAAGACCAAAATAAATGGTGAAAACTGATGGATACCCTGTGTACCTGAGGAGGGAGGATAATAAGAAGTATGTAGGTACTTCAGTTCCTTCAAAAGCCAGGGGACAATCCACATAGTTAGGGCCCTATCAAATTCAGGGTCCGTTTTGGTCAATTTCCTGGCCATGGGCATTTAAAAATTGTGAAATTTCAGATTTAAATAGCTGAAATCATGAAATTTACAGAGTTGTAATTGTAAGAGTCCTGACCCAAAAAGGAGTGTGGGGGCGGGGGAGGAGGGAGAGGATTGCAAGGTTATTGTACGGGGTATTGCAGTACTGCTATCTTCTGCTGGAGAGCAGAGTCATTGCCAGCAACAGCACAGAAGTAAGGGTGGCATGGTATGGTATTGCCTCCCTTACTTCTGCACTGCTACTGGTGGGGCGCCTGGTTAACAGCCACTGCTCTTGAGCCGCCAGCTCTGAAGAGAGCACAAAGTAAGGATGGTAATACCACAACCCCCCTAAAATAACCTTACGACCCATGTCCCCAAAACTCTTTTGGGTCAGGACTCCCAATTTGAGAAATGCTGGCTTCACCTGTGAAAGCTGTTTAGTCTAGGGTAAAAGCACGCAAAAGACCAGATTACACAGTCCGTGATGAGTCTTTTCATGGCCGGAAATTTTGGTAGAGCCCTACACATAGTCAACAACTTGTTGCACCTAATGTAAACTAGAGCTGTGCTGTGTGGTCTTTGTTTTTTTGTTTTTAATATTTTCTGCAGAGTCTCTTTCTCCCCCCCCCCACCCCCATTTAAGAGAGGGAAAGAATGTGGGTTTGAAAATGCTCTCACTTTGCCTCAGGGAAATTGTAGTTTGGGTTAAGCTCCCAGTCTCCTTATAGGCAAAGCTTCCTGGTTGAACTACATCTCCCATGATGCAACATGGTCAACCCTCTTGGGAGATGTAGTCTAGCTGGGAATCCCAGCCCATGGAGGGGAATAGGATGTGAAGCAACGAAACTACAGCTGCTCTGAGGCACCTTGGCTGCAAGTTTTCAGTGGAAAGCAGACACTTGTGGACAAACTCAGGTTAGTTGAAAACCCAGTTGATGAAGAGCTTTCAACCTTGCTAATGAAGAGCTCATGCCACTCTGATTGTATTGAACTAGACTGCGTCCAGTTTATGCCCTTGGCCCGACAGCCATCTAGAGCATGGAAACTGGACAAGACTTGTTGGGAGCCCAACCTGAGACCCCTTAATGGAACCTGATTTTCAGAGGGTAGGTGTTCTTTCTGAACACTGGGTCTTCAAAGCCATTTCAAGCTGGGCAGCCAAATCAATAGATGCTTTGGAAAATCCTGGCTCTCTTAGTACTTGTATACTATCAGAGTGCCTTGCAATCTTTAATGTGTCTGTTCTGGCAATGCCCCACGGTAAATGGGCAACCATGTGGTGACAAGAAATCGTGAGGCTGTTGCAGGTATATGGGTGTGTGAGACACAGGTGGTGCTGCGTTAAGTGTAGGTGCAGGAGACAGAAACACCCACCTGAGTCTGCACCTAGGGCCCTGGTGGGATTGTACAGTGTACTCCCACAGCTCCTCCTGCCGCCAAGGCTATGCTGTGGGTGCTGCAGTTGCACCTCTTTATTACTAGGTAGCCTTATCCTTTATGTCTAGCCCAGAAACTTCCCCACGGGCTGAAAAATCACAATCTGGATCCTCACACAACAATAAATATCAAAATGCAGCTCCCCTCAAAAGCCAGCAGCAGAAGGTGGCGCTCCCCCCTCTCTGTGCCTTTTGTAATCTCACGAAGTGGGGTGGGGAGGGAAATTCTCCCCTTGGCTTCCCAGCACTCTGCCCCAAGCTGCTGCTTGGGCTGGATACTGCATACAGATGGACTAGGGCACCGATGTTATGATGTGCCTATGATGTGCCGGTGCTGGGCCCAGTGACTGCTTGCAAGCACTTCCTGCCTCCTGCAGGAGCACTAAGGAAGTAGCGGGGGTAGTTCATGGTGGTCTCTCTGGAGGGGGCAGAGGTTCGTATTGCTTCTCTCTACAGCGTGGGGGAGCAGGATGAGCCCCTTAGGGCACAAGTTGGGGAGTAAGGGCGGGAGACTGGTTGCCTTCCTTATCACAGAAAAGACTGAGCTGTCTGAACGACCCAGGCTCTGTGGGATGCTCCCTTTGTATCTTCCCCTGGCTCTCTGGTCAGCCCGGGGGCAGGACAGATCAAGTAGGAATTGGGTCCTGGGATTGACAAAGCGTCCCCTTCCCCCCCATTACCAAGGCTCACTGGGTCCCGAAGGCTGAAGTACACTGTCTTGTCATAAATGAGCCATGCATGCTGTGGGGATGTGGTAGCGCCCTGTGGGGTTCTGGCAGAGATCTCCTGCCCAGCCCCTGGCCTGCTCTTGAGCGCTAGTTGCGCTTCCTTTGGAAAGGAAGGAGTGACACAATCACCCTCCAGAGTGAAACTCCCTCAGCCCCATAGCAAATGCCCTGGAAGCCTGTGACTGGTTTTGGAGGAACATGAATATGGTGGGTGGACTGTGTGATGTTGTCCCCTAGTGGTGGAGCACAGATGACCAGACCCCTGCTGGCTAAGAATTAAGGCAGGGGTTCTCAAACTGGGGGTTGGGACCTCTCAGGGGGTCATGTGGTTATTACATGGAGGTTGCAAGCTGTCAGCCTCCACCCCAAACCCAGCTTTGCAGACAGCATTTATAATGGTGTTAAATTAAAAACACTTTTTAGATATATTTATGGGGGGCGGGTATCTCACTCAGAGGCTTGCTATGTGAAAGGGGTCACCGGTACAAAAGTTTGAGAATCACTGGACTAGGGATTAGTTTAGTTGACCAAGAGGGAGGAGTTGGGTCTCGTCCTGTCTCTCCAGGGCTGTGTGATGAGACTGAGCCAGTGATTGAGGAGCTGCAGTGAGCTAGCATCTGGCCCTCTAGGATACAGCAGAGATGTGGAGCGGTAGCCAAGGGGGCGCAGTAGAAGGTTTCTGGAATGAAGGCGTTGAAAGGCCCTGTAAGCGTCCTTGCCATAGTGCCTTGTTAATCCTAGGCTGGAGCTTGCTTGGATGTTTCTGCTCAGCAGTGCCCTTAAACTTGTGTCCTCTGGAGCTCCGATTAAGTTCCCTCACCACTGTACCACCCTGGGCCTGCCAGGTACTCCATGAGTGGAAAGTGGGTTAAACTGAAGTGGTCACATTTCTTCCTCTGCTACCTCCTTCCCATGACCTAGTAAACATAAAACCCTATTAGTGTCTCGCAGTCTGAGTCCGGGGTATGCTCAGGCCCAGTGCACTTCTGTATAGCGCACTGTACTGTACTCACCCAGGGAAAATCCAGCTCTGTGCCCCTTGTATGAGCTGTCCTGGGAACCAAGGAGGCTGGCTGGGTGTGAAGCAGAGGACACAGAGGGAAGATCGGGTGTCTCCTGCCCAGTGGCTGGGGGATTGGTGGTACTGCTGCCAATTAAACAGCACTGGAGAAAACTGGGCTCAGCAGGCCGATGCAGCGAGGGGATGGCCCATGACCCTCTTCCCAGCACAGTGAGCACCGCACAGAGCAGACAGGCACTGAAGCTTCTGGACACAGACAGGACATTTGCTCTGGGTTGCACAGCAGCAAAACAAACCCTTAGGATTTTGTTACTCTTTTGGGGTGGGAAGTGCAGGGGGACATGGGGCTGGGATTGTGGGGTTTGATGTGGATGTCCCTGCCAGACCAGTTTGAGGGATGTCTGGCAGCCAGAGTGATATGACTCTGTGTGAAGCATACCGGGAAGGTCGTGCCTGTTTTGGGGAAGAGACAGCATCTGATGGTGTTCAGCTGTCCTCTTCCATCTAGGTAAGAAATCCTCTTTCCCCAGAGTGTCTGCTCTCAAGGTCTCTGCTGGAAGTCCCACCATCCATTGAGGCTGTGTTGCATTGGCTGGCTTGCTGGGCGAATGGGAGGTGGCTTTAAATAGCTCACAAATCCTGCAGATGAGGGGTCTCCTAGCTCTGCCTCCTGTCATGCAAATACCCAAAGTTGGGGAAGGGGGGGCCCTGGGATGAGGGTGACATGCAGAGATGGGATCCAGGGCCTGTATGGCAGCAGGAGGAAACCAGCTGAAATCTTGACTTCTCCTCTAGAGTCTGGTTTCAGGCTGCTTCGGGCTGCCATTGGCAGATGATACAGAGTAACCCAAAGTCTGTTCTCGCTTGGAGCTAATCAGGCTGTGAGTACTGTGGCCTTGGCACACTGGCCTTCCTTCCTAGCTAGGAAGGTAAGTGGGATTTGAACCTGGGGTGGGGTGGGAGGGGCTTGTGTAGCGCAGGAGCACTTGCTGCTAAGCTACCACGCTGGCTTTCTGGCTCATGTCCAGAACTGCTTGACCGTCCTGCCCGGGCCAGCAGACCTAAGATTGTATGCCTGTGTTTTCAAGAGGTAGAGTGGCCTAATAGCTAGAGCAGAGGGCTAGCAGCCAGGGCTCCTGGGTTCCATTCTGGGGTCTGCCGCTCGCTCAGCTTAACAAAGACAATGCTCCCTGCCTCAGTGCTTGTTTTCACCCAGCATTGCCAGCTGGGCTCTGCCATCTTATACCAACTGCTTTCCTCTAACTATTACAGGGGCTTGGTGAGTAAGCCTGGAAACAGTCTCCCACTCACTTCAGTCTCAACCTGTTAGTTTCTCAACAGCTGAGGAGTGCAGAGGAGGGAAGGGCTGTGAAAGCTGCCGGGACAGGGGAGACACGCTACAAGGTCTTAGTTCCAGGAACTGTATCTGTCAGGAGAGATTCCTGTCCCCATCTTATTTTTACCAGAAGAGGTTAATAGAGATGTTGTGGCCTCCACTGCTAGCCCTCTTAACACAGTCCATGAACAGTGGCCATAGCCTTGGTCTCTGGTCCATGGCTACATCTATACAGAGAACTGAGCTGGTGAGACAGGTGCTAGCATCAGCCCTGCAGCGTGTTCCCACTAGTCGGGCAACTTTGCTTGTACTTTTACCCTATCTCTACTTGGAGGCTGTCTTATACCTATTCAGTCTCATTGCCCCAGAGTACCTATCCCATAGGCCCTGGTGCAGCTTCCTGAAGTGGTGGCTCCTGGGAGACTTTGTAAGGCCTTCTGGGAGCCCAGGGAAGTTGTGGAAGAAATCAGACTCCTGTAACTCCCTGGGTACTGGCTGTCCCCCACTACTACTACTCAAAATGGAGGCCAGGCTGAATGGCCAGCTCTCATGCCTTGCTCAGCAAGAGGTTTCTGTTGGGATTCCATGTGCTAGCCAGGAGGAGATGTTGTTACTACTTCCTGTGAACTGCTCTGTGGGGGCTGCATGTGGTATGCCATGGAATCTCAGCATGCCAGTGCGTCACACGTGTATCATCGCAAAGTCCCAGCGCTTGATATAAAACCACAGTGCGTACCATGCAAATTGCAAGGCTCTGTGACATCCTCAGCATCTTGGCATCCTGCTGTGTATGGCAAAGAGAGGATTAACCTCCTTTTGGGAATGATCAGCTGGAGTATGTGAACTAGAGACACACAGATTATGGGCCATGCAGGGTTTCCTTCCAAATGTCCTTGTTAATGAAAACTAAAAGCTGCGTGATTGGGATGCATTAATGCCTTATGAAAGTGGCTTTCCAAAGCTGCCTGAATCCTCTGCCAACCTGCAACTAAATAGCCCTTAACTGCTCATTACTTACAGCACAGTCTATTCCACTTAATCAGAATGACTGCTTCTCTGGGATATACCCCCGGGAGCCACATGATGGTGAATGGCAACGGCTGTTGCTTAATTGGGGAAGTTTAACAATGTCTGCTCTACTGGAGATTAATCTACACCTGTACGTAGTGGCTTTGAAATGGTTCCAAATCAGAGTGGTTGGGATTTGCACTTTAATGAGTGTAAAGTGCAAAGACTTCTGTTGTTCATTATAGTGTTACTCTTCTGCCTCTCTTCCATGGCCGCCTCTTCCAATTTGGACAGCTATTGCATGGTGCAGATGGCCATCTGCTAGGGTGTCCCAATAAGAAGATCACACGGTACAAAGTGACTGCTGATGACTTCATTATGGGATTAAAGTCCTCTGGGATGGCAAATGCCAATCCATGTAAAAATGAAATGGCTCATACTGATTAACATTCAATTGCAAAATAACACCTGATATCAGCTTTTGAAACAAGAGTGCAGTGATAGGGTGATAACTGTAACCCATTAATGAGAACGACCAAGAATTCTGCAGGGAAATGTGGTGACACCAGTTTGCAAGGTGGCAGACCCTCCAGGAGTAGAGAGAATGCGTGGGAGCTCGGAATTGACCATTCTCACTATTTTATTCCTACTCTTGTGATACCTGTTGCCTTCTTTAAAGCCCTGGCTCCTGGAGGTGTGTGAGAATCTCAGATTTTTATTTATTTTTTTAATCAAGTGTTCAGCCCTCACAGTTGCAGGGAAAGCTTGAAAATGTAACCCTTTAAAGGCTCAAACCAGAAGGTAAACAAGAACCCCTTTTAATTCATGATCTTGGGGTTTTGAATGTTTTGTGATTGGCAGTATGTTGCTTTTCCCATGCCGAAGTTCCTCCGTCTTCCCAAAGAGACATACCTCACGTACTGTGTTCATAAGGGGTATGGTTCACCTTCCATTGAAGTTAACTGGAGTCTTTCCATTGACTCCAAAGGGGCAATCCAAGCTTAAATGCAGCATGTACAGATAGGAGTGGGAAGCCTGGTTACAAAACAGCCATGTCAGTCAACCCAGGAATGTCACTTCCCAATAAGCTAAAGGCCACACCCATGCAGCGTGCTGTCTATCCACCCAGGTGATATTACATAGCTAAAATAGAGGTCAAAAATCTCTCCTCAGATCTGCACTGTGGCTCTCTTCTGCTCTCATTATAGGCCTGGGTCTCCCAAAAGAAAAACATAGGATCAGAGCTGAGATCTGCCATGCAGAAGTGAGAGGACAATTCTGACCTAAGTAAAGAACTCTTGCAGAATATCTGACCTGTAAGTTAAGCAGTGGCAGCAAACTGTCAATGCTGAGTGGCAGTTCGTTGAATTATTAGGATGTCTCATGAGAAGCTTTAACTCTAATTGGCCTAGTTCTTTTGTGCTGATCACATTAGTGTCAAGGAGCCATAGCTTGGTGTCTGCTAGATCGTATCTCTCTGTTTTATCACAGGGGAGCACTTCCTTCGCCTTGGGCGTTCATCAGCGTATCCTGTTCCCCTCTACAGGGTGTGCGCATGCCACTGGCAAGGGCCCTGGCCTACAAGGAGAGCCCCTGCAGCAGGGAATGATCTGAAGAACTAGGTGGCAGGGAGGAGACTAGCTTATTCTCTGATGTTAAAGGGTGTGGACAGGGGCTTCTTTTTTGACTGATCACAAAGTAGAAGGCACTTCTTTCCCCTTTGGAAACACCTCTCTGGTCTGTAAGCAGTATGGTCAGTACGGAAGCATGTTGGAACACAGGACTGGGAAACCAGAGGTCTGGACTCTGATTCTGGCTTTGTCATGGACTCGCTGTGTGGCCTTGACCAAGCCCCTTTAACCTCTCTGCCTTCACTTTCCCATTAATACAATGGGAATAATATTTACTTACCCCAGGAGGGAGGGGAGGCTGCACAAATGGTTGTAAAGTGAAAGGTTTCCCTACAGAAGGCACTTGTATGTGCCCTGAGTGTATGAATGGCTGGTTCATTTTGATGGAATCCATGGTCCCAGAGAGTCCAAGGGGTCATCTGTCACCGCACAACACTAAACACGGTTTGAGGGACAAACTGCCTGCTTGGGTCCATGGCAAATGCACCATCATAAAATCTTGTTAACCTCTTCTTAAAGATACAAGAAAAGAAGGAAAAACAGTTAAAGCATTTGTGATGTAATAGCTAGGCCTTTATTTGAACAATATCCCTCATTGCTAAGGCTATGTTCTAGTCACAGATATTTTTAGTAAAAGTCATGGGCAGGTCACAGCAGGGAATTGGGGTGGAGGGGGAGAGAGGAGGCAACAACTTCCCCTGGGGATATGTCTACACTGCAAAGTTGTTAACTTTTTGTCTTTCTCAGGTACTTTAAAAAGCCGCCCCCCCCCCCCCCCAAGACAAACGTCTTGCTGACACAAGTGGCAGTGTGAACGTGGCTTTGTCAGCAGGAGTGCTCTCCTGCCGACAAAGCTAACGCTGCTCTCGGAGCTGGAAGTATTTTGTCAGCAGAAGTGCCGACAGAGCATTTACACACACTGACTTTTAGTGACAAGGCTGTGTCGACACAGCCACCCTCGGCTGTCTTTTTATATTGTAGAAAAAAAATGTTTTTGGGGTTAAAAACAGGTTTCAAATGCCCACCATTCAGTTATTCTGTGTACCCAGAAGTAGTAACTGCTAACCTGGCTCAAGGAGGCCCTGACATAGCCAGTGAGTTTATTTCTTGATTTAGTCACTTTATTCAAACCCAGTTTAAGTAAACGAGTCTGGCAGGGAATTCTGTGTGAGAAAGGTGTTTAAACTACTGCCTTAATGCAGGCTGTCAGTGACAAGCACTCTTGCAAAAGAAGAGATTAGGCTTCAGGTTGGCACAGGTAGCCTGGCTTTCTCTTTACAGCATACACTGAACTTCCTGCCACACACAGGAGAATCTATCTGACAATTGAGCTATACTTATTGCCTGTTCCGTTCCCTTGAGGAATGTTGTTAGTACCTTTTAAGGTGAAAAGGGGAGAGGGCGTCGGGGTGGGGGAGGGGGGCAGCAGCACGGTGAGTGACTATGAAAGGGTTCAAAAAGAACTAGATAAATTCATGGTGGATAAGTCCATCAATGGCTATTAGCCACGATGGGCAGGGATGGTGTCCCTAGCCTCTGTTTGCCAGAAGCTGGGAATGGGCAACAGGGGATGAATCACTTGATGATTACCTGTTCTGTTCATTTCCTCTGGGGCACTTGGCATTGGCCACCGTCGGAAGACCAGCTACTGCCCAGACCAAAGGTCCATCTAGCCCAGGTATGGCTGTTCTTAAACACAAATTCACAGCCCATGACCTGTCAATGACTTGTGCTATATACCCCTGACTAAATCTTGGATGCGCTTGGGCAGGGGGTGGCTTGGGGGCACCACAGGTGCTCTGGGGCAGGGGGAAGCCCACATGTCCCTGTAGCCCCTGGGTGAAGGCACGGCCAGGGGGGCTCCATGGACTGCTCCCCCTGAACGCCCACTCAACAGCTCCCATTGGCTGGGAACTGTGGCCAATGGGAACTGTGGGCACAGTGCCCACTGGCAGAGGCAGCGCGCAGAGCTCCCTGGCTGTGCCTCTGCCTTGGAACATGTTGCCACTTCCAGGGGACATCCTCCCCCCGCCCCCAAGGCAAGCACCACCTGGAGCCCTCACCCCTCCCACACTCCAACCCCCTGCCTCAGCCTTGAGCCCTCTCCCACACCCAAACTCCTCCTGCTACTGTGGGGGAGGGGAACAGTGGCCCGAGACTTCCCCAGCAGCAGTCGGTGTGGCTGGTCCGGGGGCTGCCTGAGCATCTCGGGCAGCCCCCAGACCAGCTGCACCAGTCACTGCAGAAGTCATGAAGGTCCCAGAAAGTCATGGAATCCGTGACAGACTTGCAGCCTTACTCATAGCCTTTCCCTCTAGCTGTAGGGTCTTGTAGGGAAAAACCCCCGTTTGCTGGTCTTTCTCCCTCACCCCAGGATAGTTACCATCTTTGAAACAGCAGCTGCTGCTGTTAGTCTGATCCTGTTTCATGTATTTGTGTCTTCTTTTGTTTTCAAGGAAAGGAGAGAGAACAGCAGAGATAGGAAATACAGCTTCTCCCTCTAGTGGTGACTCTCACTTGCAACTTGCCGCTGAAGAAATGTGGACATGGCACATGGTCCAGTTAGCCTCTCCAAGAGCTGACAAACTTGTACCCCAGCTTGGGGCTGTTTAGAGGAGTGATTTTCAACCTGTGATCCTTGGACCCCTGGGGATCTACAGACTATGCCTAAGATTTCCACTCTAAATATTTTTAGGGGTCCACAAATGAGAAAAGGTTGAAAGCTGCTGGTTTAGAGCATAGCTTTTAGCTGCCTCTGGTCACATGCTTATAGCAATGTTGCAAAACGGGCAGTTTTGGCCAGTTAAGCCAGACTCCTTAATGTAAGGCAAAAAGAGAGGGGAAAGGAAAGAAATAAGGTGGGGAAGAGAAACAACACATGGGGAGAGAGCAGGGACCCAAGACTCACATTCCAGGTGTTAAGGATTTAGCCAAAGCTGGTGTCACTAGTTCCCTCTTTGTGGGATGGTCTGGTCAGGATGCCCAAGACAGTGTTCTGGGGAATCCCAGCTTCCAGAAAGCAGCAGCCATGTTGAATCTCACCCCTTTCTCCCACCTCTGTTATGATCCCCCCCCCAGCTCTCTCTGTAGAACCCTAAAAAGTGGGTGTTGGGCAGAATAGCCCACTGCTTCCACTGTTTGGATTTGTTTTTTGTCTACCAATTGGACCTAATTTCCAAAACAGCAATTCTGGACCACTGGTTTGTTTCCATTTTCCTTTTGTTTACCAGTTGTAATTTTAACCCCCTCAATAGACCTCCCTTGTTCAGACTAATCCAGTCTTGTGGCTTTAATGTTTGCTGACTTTTTTATAGAAAATGGGCTTTTGTTGATTCTTCTACCTTGGACAGCTTGGTGTACAGGTCCGTCACGGCCCCCTGAGTCTCTTCCCCACTTCCCTTGGTTGCGGTTTCAGACCATGAACTACGTGGGGCAGCTGGCTGAGACTGTGCTGATCACCGTGAAGGAGCTGTACAAGGGCCTGAACCCAGCCACCCTGACAGGATGCATCGACATCATTGTGGTGAGGCAGCCGGATGGCTCTTTCCAGTGCTCGCCTTTCCATGTGCGCTTTGGGAAGTTGGGAGTCCTGCGCTCCAGAGAGAAAGTGGTAAGTGATGCCCTCCAGATGGGGTGTGTGCTGCTCGTGCTAGGGAGCACTGGTATCTACTTGCTTAAGTCTCCTCCTTTCTCCTCCATTCTAGTTCTTCCTGAAACTAAGTTCACAGAGGCTGGCTTGAAGGTGGGGGCAGAGAGCCCTGCCATTTGCCTGTGTTGTCACACAGCCCCGGTGCATTGTGGAATGCCTTGCTTTCCCCTTCTCTGAAGCTAGACCGTCCTCAGCAGGTTGCTTGGGAGAGTCAGTGTCCCTTGCTTACACGTGAGAGGACCTCTGTCCTTCATTTACCAAGTGGCAGGTGGAAGTGAAACAGGTCTTCAGTCAGGGAGGAGCCTTGGTGGGGACAGGTGTCCCCATGAACTGGGACACTCTCTCTCCCCAGTTATTGAGGGGCCTCACTGGGGGCTCCTTTGCCAAGCAGAATTCTATCCTCTCAAACAAAACTGGTGTCTGCAGCCCTTCTAGTTTTCAGAGGGTTTGGGAGATCCCTGTGGTGGCATGGAAGGAGGTTCCTGGGGATGATGTGGTTTGGATGGATCTCCCTCTTGCTTGTGTGTGACTTTATTGCCAGGAAACTGCTGGGTGAGTGGATTCCTATGGATTCCAAGCCCTGTCTCCCCCTTCCCTTTGTCAGGTTGACATAGAAATCAACGGGGAGCCAGTGGACCTGCACATGAAGCTGGGAGACAATGGAGAGGCTTTCTTCATCCAGGAGTCAGAGGAGAATGAGGTAAGCCATCTTTTATAGCTGGGAAGAGCTGAATGTACCCACTGAGTGCCTCTGAAATGGCTCCTGTACCTCTTGTCGGCTGGCTCTTTTTTTTTTTTTTCTGTATTTTTCCTGACTTCATGCCTACTGTAAGAGGGATGGGGAGTGGAAGAGGGAAGGACAAGTAGGCTCAGATTGCTGTTCTCTATTGAGGTTGTGCCCTTAGCGCTTGCTGGCTGTTGGGGTATGTATGGTGCTTTCCTTCTCCTTCCCTCCCTCCAGGTATAACACATGGAAAGGTCCCAGTGTCAAGGAGCTTATAATGCAATGTAGATGAGGTCAGGACTGGAGCATCTCCAAGACCCTGATGAACAGCACAGCGATTAGCCAGCTCCCTTTGCTCTGACCGTTGATAAAGCCTCAAAAAGAGAGGTGGTCTTGGATCTTGATGCCTCTATTGTGCCTGACAATGCTTGGGGTCTTGTGAGGTGATGTCTGTCCTGCTCCGACAACCCCCTCATGCTGACTTTTGGCTGCTGTTAGATGAGACCGACTGACCTAGGGGTGAAAAGGCTGCGTATCCAGTTACCAGTCCCTCTGCACCATTAGCTTCTTTAAGTCTTGATCTCACTTTCTAATTGCCTTCAGCAAAGCTGTTGGAAAGTTCCTTTCAAAGTCAGTCTCTGTGGACTGAGGCTAACAAAGGTGTCCTGGTGTCTGTTCCACACATACCAGACCTGAAGGGATCTTCATTCAAGGACACGACAATTTTGTGATGACACTTATTGTGTAGATTGTCCCCACAGAGCTGGGGTCAAAGGTTAACAATTGTGCCTCTTCCCACTTGCGTTCCAGGAGATGCTCCCCTCCTGTCTGTGCACTTCCCCTATCCCTCTAGAAGAGAACCCCGATCTTGTGGCTAAACCATCCCAGGCATCCACTGTGTCTCAGCTCAGTCTGCTTGGAGAGCAAGAAGCATCAGGCTCTGATGTGACGTCCCTTCGTAAGAAAAGGCGGCGCAGGAAGAAGCTGAAGCCAAAGGAGGCGGCGGACTCTACTTCAGAAGAGCAGGAAGGGACTGACAGCGAAAGGACTCTCGAGGAAAAGCGCAAGCTGCTGACTGCCTGGTGAGCGCTGCCAGGAGGCTGGGTGGGTCTGCTTGGGGGCAGGTGGTCTGGTGGACTGAGGTGAGAACACCAGAGTCTGTCACTGACTTCTGGGTGGCACTGAGAGAAACAGTGATTAGACAAGCAACTTGCTGTGTAAAATGGCAGTGATTCCACTACCTGCCTCCTAGCAGTGGGGTGTGGTTCGTTAGTAGCTAATGTTACTGCAACACCTTGGAAGTGAAGCCTGTATAAAATGCTAAATCAGTATTCCTTTTGCTCCTGGATACTTAAGTTAAAGTCCTGGCTAGTTCCTTTCTCTGCATAGTGGATCCCTCGCAATAGGTCCCATACTAGTATTTCCTTCTTCCACTCTTTCTCTCTTCACAGTGATTCAGTTTATTTCTCCTTCACTGACCTCCCAAACAAGGAATCTGGGACTGTGCAATCCAAAGAGATCCACCATTACTCTGATGGGGAGCTGGCTGCGCCACAGAGGTAAGTCATTTTAAGGCTCCATGAGACTGGGGGGGTATATTTGAGGATGGGGTGACTAGAAAGCCATGTGGAGCAAGGGAGCAGAACTTGGAACAATAAGCTTTCCTGTCCCAATAAGGCATGAGAGGAATGTAGAAGGGCTAGAAGCCCTGCACAGGTCCAGATCCTATGGGCAGAGCTGAGAAGCGGCAAGAACATCTGTGTGGATGGTGACGGTGGAAACTGAGGCCTGAAGGAGTCTCTGGGCTTGTCCACACAGTGAACCAGAGGTGTGTAAATTCTAGTGTGGGGGACACACTAGAAAAGTTGCAAGTGTTCATTGATGTGGTAGTGTTTACATCAGTTCACCCTTTGGAACTTTTAGTGTGTGCCAGCAGAGTCCATGCAGACTATTTGGTGCATGACATACTGGTGTGAACTAGAATTTACACCTTTCTGGAGCAGACTAATGCACTGTGTTGACAAGCCCACAGAAGTAGTCTGGGCCAATGGCTCAGGCACTTAACTGGGACTTGAGACCTGGGTTCTATTCCCAGCTCTGCTACTCACCTGCTGTGTGACTTCCGGCAAATCGCTTCTGATGGCTTTGCCTCTCTGTCCTCTCCCCTCCCTTGTCAGTCTTGGCTAGCTGGAATGTAAGCTCTCTGGGGCAGAGACCAGCTCTGTCTTTGTACAGCACCTAGCAGAGTGTGGCCCTGATCCCATTTGAAGCCCCTGGTACTACTGTAATTAATGTGGATGGGTGCTGTGGAGGTGGAGAGGGTTCTGCTTGACTTCCTGGTTCTTCTCTGTAGCCTTACTCCAAGCGGTCTGTCTTCCCCCAAAAGTGACTCTGAACTGGAGATCAAACCCTCTGAGCCCTCTCTTGGAGCTGAACCCTGCATGCAGTGGACTTGGGGGAGGCTCCCTCAGGTAGGTAAGGGAGGGGGAATGGAAAAAACAATCTCTAAACAAATTTTGCTTTTTGGAAAGACTGGTTGGGGGGGGAAATGGCTTTCTGACCACTTGTCAGTGGGCAGCTGACGCTTGGTCTAGCGAGAGAACGTGGCTGTCCCAGGTTTCAGGTAGCAGCTTAATTCTTTCAACTCTGCAAAATAGGATCTATGCTACAATTGTCTGAAGGCATCTCTGTTCTGCATGGGCTATTCTGGAGCAATGGTTGGGGAGCGGGGTGAGATGCCTCTTTTCCCCTCGCCCTCTTACATTTTTTTTATCTCTAGTATGTCTGACTCTCTGGGTCTAATGCTTAGTCCCAACTCTGCTTTAATATAAATTAAAATGTAACACACAGATGGAGAGTCAGAACTGAGGCTTTGTAAGTGCCTGTTATGCAGAATATTGTCCCTGTAGCTTGAACTCTAGAGCAGATCCTACAGAACAGCACTAGTCTGGTGCTTCCTTCTATTGGCTGCCCGGTATGGCTGCGTCTACTGGTTAGGTTTTTGTTAGACCCCTCACTAGCCAGAAGAGAACAGCCTGATGGGCCATTCGCTTGTACGCACATCAAGCCCATGGGGAGGGAGGGATGGTGACAGGCAACCTTAATTCTGACATCTTTGAGTGCTTACCTTTGCAACCTTGAATGTTCTCTCGTGTATTTTCTGTGTAATATGTGCACATGGGCTTGTTCTTGATAACCAATGAACAGAGGTCTGTCTGTCTTTGATTATCTGTATATGTGACATGAAGCCTTCTGCAGAGTGGTGGTATAAGGGCTAGTCTATACACACTCCTTGTGCTCTACCTAGCTCTGTCTGAAACTAATATGGTTAAAGCGGCACTGCCCGCCCCATTGGGTGATGCAGTTATACAGGGATAAAGGTGCTTGGACTAGTATAGCTTATTACTGTAAATGTGATGCAGCAACTTTCCTTTGCTTTCCATGGTCCCAGAATCCAGGGGGAGCAGGTGCTTTGGGGTTAGAAGGTACTTGGTGAGCTCTCATCACTGATGTAAGTTCCACAGAGCATCCGCTAGCTCAGTGGTTCTCAGCAAGAGGTCCGGGCCCCCGTAGGGGGCCACAAGCAGGTTTCAAGGGGTCCCCCAAGCAAGGCCAGCATTAGCCTCACTGGGACCCAGGGCAGAAAGCCAAAGCCTCACTGCATGGGCCCTGATCCCACCACTCAGGGATGAAGCCAAAGCTTGAGCAATGTAGCTTCATGGGGGGGCCCTTTGGCATGGGGCCCTGGGCAATTGCCTTGCTTGCTACCCCCCCTTAATGCCAGCCCTGAGTTTTATATGCAGAAAACCAGTTACTGTGGCACAGGAGGGTGGTGGAGGTTTTTATAGCATGTTGGGTGGATGGGAAGCAAGGAGCTCAAAGCGAGAGGTAGAGAACCCCTGTGCTAGCTATTGCCTCTCTTCTTCACGCACTTGATGCGGATACTGTTTTAGCTGGGGCCTAGAATACACATGGGAGACGGAGAGAGAGGATGCCATTTGGAGGAGGATTTCTGCTTTTCCTTTTGAAGGCCTGATCCTTCGGTTTTTACCCCTCCCACACCGAACCCTCTTTCCTTCCCCCTCTTAAGGTGAGTAAATCGGAGCGAGTTGAACCAGTCAAATCCACTGTGACCATCAGCACAACAGCGACCATCCCAGTGAGCCAGGCAACCCACTTCCAAGCCATTACAGCAGGTTTGGAAGGCGACTTGAGAACAGCAGACTCCTGGGATACGTCCTGTTCCTCCACCACACCTGTAATTAGGCCAACACCCGTCTTCCAAAATGGGAATGGCCCCTCTGTGCTGAAAGACCAGCCCTTGGCAGAGTCTGCAGCCGAGATGGAGAGTGTGCCTGAGACCACCCTGCCCCAAACAGGAGAGCAGGGAGCACAGGAACAGTCAGCGGGAGAAGCTGTGGAAGGAGAAGACAATGTGGTGAAGAATCAGCAAGTCCTAGAGCTGGATCCCTCTTGTGCACTGGCAGCTCCAGCCCCAAGACAGGCTGGTTCAGAGAGCATGGAACCCAGTGATAGCCCAGGAACTAAATCGGAAAGCCCAAGGAGGCAGGGTGAGCAGCAGGTTGGATGGTGTAGAATGGGGACTGCTATAGCTCTGGTTATAGGATTAGGTCACCTGGCTTAGAGTTGTGCATCTGTGATCCACCTCTTACATCCGGGCCAGCCCCAAGTGTCTCTTCTGAGCATGCAGATGCAGGAGGCCCTTGTGTTTTGAGAGTGGAGTGTTCATTCTACAGCTCCCCTGCTCAATGGTGCACCAAGCTCCCTGTGGCACTCCTGGGAAAGTGAGTGTGCGCTCTGGCTCCCCCAGTGGCAAGCACTGTAATCCAGCTCCTCTCCACCTGCTTTGCAAGCCCCAGAGCAACATGCACCTCCAACTTCCCTCTTTTGGTTGGCAACCTCCCTTCTGCATCCCAAATACCAGTCCTCTCCCTTACCCATTTGCTTCCCAAAGCCTCCCTTATCCCTCAAATATACCATGTCCATTGCCTAAGTCATCCTGGCTTACACACCTCCTTTTGTGCAAGTCCAGCAGGTCTGTCTTCTCTTCCCTTTTGTGGCTGACACTAGCTATACAGAATCCCTGCTCAGCTGTGTGCCTCGCTGTCCATCCTTTGACATATTCAAGGATATTGGGTTTCTAGCACTTAAGTGACACTGAGCCACAGCTTACTTGTTGCTCTGGATTCATCCCACAGAAAATCAGCTGAGATTAATGGAGCTACTTGGCTTTCCCCCAGCACAGCAAGGCAGAAAGATGACTTTTAAAAAATCAAATATGTTGCCATAGGTACAGAAGTTTGGTTTATTGCAAACACCTCAGAGTAACCCTAACAACTTTTTTCCTTGCTACTGAACGTGTAGGGTGAAAATAGATGCATCAGTTTCCCTTTTTGCTTTATAGTTGGCTTCCCTTCTAGGTTCTCCTGCACTAGCTCTAATGTGTGTCCTGCAGTCTTAGCAACACCATGTTGGTCTAGCTGAAGTCCATTTCAATGGGAATTTTAAAGTCTTTGTGGGGAAACGGTCTTGGCGCTTTTATAAGAGCCTGATGGATTGGGGGAAAATGCTGGTCTCACTATGTCTGTCTGTTTGAGGTTTCACAAAGAGAAGCCCTCACATGGGTCCCAGCGACATTTATTTGGAGGACCTCACCAATCTGGACCAGGAACAGGTGGCCCTTTATTTCCCCAAAAGGTATGGCCTTTGTTAGGCTGGTTTCAGAGCAGGATCTGGCCACCTTCGTGGCCCAAGAGGAATTTTGATTCCTTGCAGCCAGAAAAGATGGTTCTATTAGCTGATGTGGAGGGAGTGAACACTGAAACAACATGTTGGAGGTAACTGATCCAGATAAACTCACCGCGGTCCTAGCTACTCTGAGCACAGTTCCATCCTGCAATATAGATGGGATTGGAGAGTGTTTAATGTCCTTTCTAAGTATAACTAATCTCAGGGCAATCTAGCTTCTACTTTATGCCAGAACCGCACTTGTACTACAATGGGCATACAGTGTGTACTGTTCACTAGCCCAACCCTTTTTTTTTTTCCTGGGGTTTGCCTTAATTTTTAAGGATCTCTTATTTTAAGACAGGTTTGTACTTGTAGACTTGGGCCTAAGGTGTAAGTCTTTTCCTGAGAGGGCTGCTTGGGACTTCTCCCAGCAGGAGATCCTGCTCACTTGTGTTCAGCTGTGGAAACCAGCCCCTGGTCCCCTGGCCTGGCTGCCAGGGAGTCAGCAGAACAGCTCTGCACCTCTGCTTGAAGTTCAATGGCCTGATGCAGTCAGAAAGAACTCCTGTTGCCTAGTCATATGACTGAAACCTGGTCTCACAGTTTTGGTTCAAAACTGTGCCACTGGAGGGGAGGAGAGAAGTTCAGCTCCGTCAGTCGGGTGGCCAGGGTGTATCTGACTTAGTGACTCATGCAGCATTGTCACTGTTTCTTCTGTTGTTAACAGTGATGTGGAACTGGGTTCAAAGTCCTCAGCTGATCCCAGCAGCCTCGGCCATACCCAGCTGCTGGCTGGTCCTACAGCCGACGGAGGCACTGATAACTTATCCGACCCTACTCATGACCTGATGCACCCCATCACGCTGTCTCTATGTGGTGGTCTCGGGGACAGCAGAGAGATCTTGCACAGTAGGTCCAAGTAGAAGGGATGAACCTGCTATTAATTTTCAGAGCACACCACTGGGGGTGTCATCCTTCTCCATGGGCAGAGCTTATTGTGCTGGGACAGCAGCTGGCTCTGCTACAACCAACCCTGCCCCTATTCCCATTCTCCCATCCTTGGCAGGAACAGTGTGTAGCTGTCTAAGAGGAGGTACAGTACAGATAGGGAGCAGACCAGCTGCTGGGCCGTGGAAGAGGGGAAGCGTCTGCAGGACCCATTCAAGTGAATAAGGAGAGGTGGTGCCCAGCAACACAGATGTCTGACAGCTTCTTATGAGGAGGTCTAGGACTCCTGTCCTGACAGCCATTAAAGAGCTGCTTATGTCCCCTCTCTGGTTCACGTAAGCTTAATGTTCTAGTTAGGAACTGCTCAGGTGTTGGCTTTTCATCTCTTCCCCCCCCCCCACTCCTGTTTCTGCTAGAGAAGTTCATGGAGCACATCATCTCTTACCAGGAGTTTGCTGAGAACCCAGAAGTTCTCGATGACCCAAACCTGGTGATACAGATCTACAAGAAGTGAGTAGTCTGCTCTTCTGGTTTGGCTTCTCCTAGAGCTGGTGACTTTATATATAATTATTCCCCTCGTGCCAAAGAAACCTCTCTCCAAGCATCCACGACTGATGTTGATGGTTATTTGTATTGCAGTACCGTCTAGGCTGGGATACATGGTGCTTGCTGGGTGCTCTGTGGGACAGAGACACACAACCATGACCTAGCTGTTGAGAAGTATCAGAGGGGTAGCCGTGTTAGTCTGGATCTGTAAAAGCAGCAAAGAATCCTGTGGCACCTTATAGACTGACAGACGTTTTGGAGCATGAGCTTTTGAGGGTGAATACCCACTTCATCAGATGCATGTAATGGAAATTTCCAGGGGCAGGTGTGTGTGTGTGTGTGTGTGTGTCTATATATATAAAAAAAAATAAGCAAGCTAGAGATAAGTGAGGTAGTTCGATCAGGAAGGATGAGGCCTGCTCTAGCAGTTGAGGTGTGAAAACCAGGGAGGAGAAACTATTCTGTAATTGACAAGCCATTACAGTCTTTGTTTAATCCTGAGCTGATGGTGTCAAATTTGCAGATGAACTGAAGCTCAGCAGTTTTCTTTTTGAGTCTGGTCCTGAAGTTTTTTTGCTGCAGGATTGGCCACCTTAAGGTCTGATATAGTGTGGCCAGGGAGGCTAAAGTGTTCTTCTACAGGTTTGTATACTGCCATTCCTAATATCTGATTTGTCCATTTATCCTTTTCCGTAGAGACTGTCCAGTTTGGCCGATGTTACATAGCAGAGGGGCATTGCTGGCATATGATTGGCGTATATTACATTGGTGGACGTGCAGGTGAATGAACTGGTGATGATGTGTGCTGATCTGGTAGTCCTGGTGATGGTGTCACTGATGTAGATATATGGGCAGAGTTTGGCATCGAGGTTTATTGCATAATTGGTTCCTGAGCTAGATACTATGGTGCTGTTGTGCAGTTACTGGTGAGAATATGTTTCAGTGGTCTGTGGGCGAGGACTGGCCTGCACCAAGGTCTGTGAAAGTGTTGGAGATCATTGTCCAGGATGGGTTGTAGGTCCCTGGATGTGTTGGAGGGGGTCTAGCTGGGACTGTATGTGATGGCCAGTGGAGTCCTGTTGGTTTCTTTCTTTTTTTGGTTTGTCTGCAGTAGGAGGCTTCTGGGTACACGTCTGGCTCTGTTGAATCTGTTTCCTTATTTCCTCGTGCGGGTTTTGTATGTTTTGAGAATGCTTGTGGAGATTTTGTAGGTGTTGATCTCTGTCTGAGGGGTTAGAGCAGATGCAGTTGTACCTCAGTGCTTGGCTGGTAGACAATGGATCGGTGTGATGTGCCCGGGATGGAAGCTGGAGGCATGAAGGTAGGCATAGCGGTCGGTAGGTTTTTGGTATAGGGTGGTGGTAATGTGACCATCACTTATTTGCACCATGGTGTCTAGGAAGTGGATCTCCCGTGTAGATTGGTCCAGGCTGATGGTGGGGTGGAAGCTGTTGAAATTGTGGTGGAATTTTTCCAGAGTGTCCTTTCCATGGGTCCAGATGATGTCATCAATGTAGCGTAGGTAGAGAAGGGGCGTGAGCGGATGAGAGCTGAGGAAGTGTTGTTCCAGGTCGGCCATAAAAATATTGGCATATTGTGGGGCTATGCGGGTGCCCATAGCGGTGCCACTGATCTGGAGATAGATATTGTCGTCAATTTAGCTAGCTCTAGCTATTGAGAGGTTCAAAATGGTGCCAGAAACCCTCTGCAGCCAGCATGATCTGAAAATGGCTCTTTGCTGCCCTTGCACCAAATATATACTTCCTGTGTTTTCCCTTTCCAGGAAGCCTCCCCATGCCTAGCCACCACCCTCCGGGACTTTAGCTCTTCGTGTGCAATTGCCTTCCTCTACTTCTTGTCTTTCAGGTACTATAACTGGGCAGTGGCTGCTCCCATGATCCTCTCCTTGCAGGCGTTCCAGAAGAACGTTCCCAAGGTAAATCGCAGGGTCAGAGGAATGCGGTGTTCCTGCCGAGTCCCTTACCCTTAAGGGAATTATATTCCTGTGCTAATAGTATTTATCGCCCAAGGGTCCCAGGTGTTCTGCCAAGCCTCACAACCTCGCTGTGTAGTGACAGGGCTGGCTCCAGGCACCAGCGAAGGAAGCAGGTGTCTGGGGCAGCCAATAGAAAGAGGCAGCACTCCATCCGTTATTGAGGCGGCACATCAGGATCTGCGGTGGCAGGTCCGTCACTCCCTCTTCTCCTATTCATCAGGTGTGCAATCAGGGTGGTGTGTGTTTGTGTATGGTTTTTTTTGTTTGTTTTTTTTCTCTCCTTCGCCGCCACTTGGGGCAGCAAAAAAGCTGGAGCAAGTCTTGTGTAGTTAATATCTGTAAATGCCCATATGCTATATAAATGAGGGTTGAGGAGGGACTGAGGTACAGAGAGACTAAATAAGTGTGGGGCAAAGTCAGGGGTGGGAACCAAGAACCTTGACTCCCAGTCCCTTCCTTCCCTGACCACAAAAGTGCATCAATCGTCCCTCCCTCGCTCAAACATGCAAAGCCTAGAACTGCACTCTGGTGTCTAAGTGCCCAGTGTCCGTACCTACATGTCGCTCTGAGTTCCCAAACATGGCAGTTTGCTGGGTTGGAAAATGAAGATGGAGCTCAGCTGGTGCTCGCTGAAGGAGAGAGGGCGAGGAAAAAGAGACGAGCAGCTAGTCCTGCAGAAGGAGGGGAGGAGTCAATGGAGGCGACACCAAGTATGAGCCCTAGGAGGATTGCAAGGGCGAATACGAATCGAGAGGACTTTCGGCCAGCTGGTGCGGGGGATAGACCGGAGAATCACACTGTCGCCAGGAAAAGGCAAGTCTACGTGATTGAAGACTCTTTACTGAGAAGAATAGACAGGCCTGTAACTAGACCTGATCGGGAGAACAGAAGGGTGTGCTGTCTGTGTGTTGTCTGCCGGAGTGCTAAGATAAAGGATGTGGACCTGGGCTGAAAAGGATCCGACAGGGAGCGGGAACGAATCTCCGTTGTGTCCTTCATGTGGGAACGAATGAACGGCTAGTACTCGCTGACTCGTATCAAGGAGGACTATGCCAGACTGCGGAAGACGCTGTCAAGGAAATTGAGGCTCAGCGTTGATCTTCGGTTGGGATTCTCGCCAGTTCCTAGAGCGAGGGCAATTGAAGGACAAACAAGACTTATGACGGTGTAACAGATGGCTTCAGGCACGGTATGGTGCTTCTAAGGATGGGCTTGGGATTGTACGGTCTTGGAGCATTTACGTGCAGATGACTGTTTGCTCGGGATGGACTTCATCTTCAATACAGGAGGAACTTGGTACTTCTAGGATGGAGGCTCACAAAACGTCGCCAACGACTCTCATTTAAGAGAACTTTTAAACTAGGAAGTTGGGGGAGATGGATGTTGGGAATGTTCGAGGAGATCTCCAACACCAGAATTTAACCTGGAGAGGAGTTAAACAAAGTGAAGAGGGGTACGCTTGTGGACGAAGAATTTGACCCAAGGAGAAAAGCGGAGTAGGAAACTTAGACCAAACGGGTGGTTTAGTGGTGGTGGGTGGATAGGTCTGTGCGCAACGGGGTGTTGTAAGAATGTCCTGACGCCACGAACGCCGAAAATTATAAATGTCTGTACACTAATGCGAGGGAGCCTATCCCCAAGCCATCCCAAAACCACAGAACAAAACCAGACAAACATAACCGACAAAAAAAAAAGGTCACCCAAGAAAATCGGAGCACCAAGGTATTGAAGGCTATGTGCTGTTTAGAAAAGACAGGAAGAAAGGCAAAGGTGGTGGAGTAGCATTGTACATCAATGATGAGGTTAACTGTAATGAAATAAGAAGTGATGGAATGGATAAGACGGAGTCTGTCTGGGCAAAAATCACGCTGGGTAAAAAAGCTACTAGAGCTTCCCCTGAGATAGTGCTTGGGGTGTGCTACAGACCGCCGGGATCTGATTTGGATATGGATAGAGACCTCTTTAATGTCTTTAATGAAGTAAACACTAAGGGGAAATGTGTGATCATGGGAGACTTCAACTTCCCAGATATAGACTGGAGGACGAAGTGCTTGCAAGAATAATAGGGGTCAGATTTTTCTGGATGTGATAGCGGATGGATTTCTTCATCAAGTAGTTGAAGTACCTACGAGAGGGATGCCATTTTAGATTTGGTTTTGGTGAGCAGTGAGGACCTCGTAGAAGAAATGGTGGTAGGGACAACCTTGGTTCGAGTGATCATGAGCTGATTCAATTCAAACTAGATGGAAGGATAAACAAACGTAGATCTGGGATTAGGGTTTTTGACTTCTCGAGGCTAATTTTAAAGAGTTAAGGAAATTAGTTAGGGAAGTGGATTGGACGGAGGAACTTGTGGATTTAAATGCGGAGGAGGCCTGGAATTACTTTAAGTCGCAGCTGCGGAAACTGTCGGAAGCCTGCATCCCAAGAAAGGGGAAAAAACCATGGGCAGGAGTTGTAGGCCAAGCTGGATGAGCAAGCATCTCAGAGAGGGATTAGGAAAAAGCAGAAAGCTTACAGGGAGTGGAAGAAAGGCGGGATTAGCAAGGGAAGCTACCTTAGTGAGGTCAGAACATGTAGGGATAAAGTGAGGAAGGCTAAAAGCCACGTAGAACTGGACCTTGCAAAGGGAATCAAAACCAATAGTAAAAGGTTCTACAGCCACATAAATAAGAAGAAAACAAAGAAAGAAGAAGTGGGGCCGCTATACACTGAGGATGGAATGGAGGTTAAGGATAACCTAGGCATGGCCCAATATCTAAATAAGTACTTTGCCTCAGTCTTTAATAAGACTAGTGAGGAGTTTAGGGATGATGGAGGGATGATAAACGGGAATGAGGATATGGAGGTGGATATTACCGCATCTGAGGTAGAGGCCAAACTTGAACAGCTTAATGGGACAAAATCGGAGGGCCCGACAATCTCCATCCAGGATATTAAAGGAACTGGCGCATGAAATTGCGAGCCCGTTAGCGAGAATTTTTAATCAATCGGTAAACTCGGGGTTGTACCGTACGACTGGAGAATTTGCTAACGTAGTTCCTATTTTTAAGAAAGGGAATAAAAGTGATCCGGGTAACTATAGGCCTGTTAGCTTGACGTCTGTAGTAGTGTGTAAGGTCTTGGAAAAAATTTTAAAGGAGAAAGTAGTTAAGGACATTGAGGTCAATGGTAATTGGGACGAATTGCAACATGGATTTACTAAAGGTAGATCGTGCCAAACCAACCTGATCTCCTTCTTTGAGAAGGTGACGGATTACTTAGACAAAGGAAATGCGGTAGATCTAATTTACCTCGATTTCAGTAAGGCGTTTGACACGGTTCCGCATGGGGAACTGTTAGTTAAATTGGAAAGATGGGGATGAATATGAAAGTTGTAAGGTGGATAAGGAACTGGTTAAAGGGAGACTCCAGCGGGTCGTACTGAAGGGTGAACTGTCAGGCTGGAAGGAGGTTACTAGTGAGTCCCTCAAGGATCGGTTTTGGGACCGATCTTATTTAACCTTTTTATTACTGACCTTGGCACAAAGAGCGGGAATGTGCTAATAAAGTTTGCGGATGACACAAAGCTGGGGGGTATTGCTAACACGGAGAAGGACCGGGATACTATTCAGGAAGATCTGGACCACCTTGTAAACTGGAGTAATAGTAATAGGATGAAATATAATAGTGAAAAGTGCAAGGTCATGCACTTAGGGATTAATAATAAGAATTTTAGATATACGTTGGGGACGCATCAGTTGGAAGCGACGGAGGAGGAGAAGGACCTTGGGGTATTGGTTGATAGCAGGATGACTATGAGCCGCCAATGTGATATGGCCGTTAAAAAAGCAAATGCGGTTTTAGGATGCATCAGGCGAGGTATTTCCAGCAAGGAGATAGGAGGTGTTAGTACCGTTATATAAGGCGCTGGTGAGACCCCACCTGGAATATTGTGTGCAGTTCTGGTGTCCCATGTTTAAGAAGGATGAATTCAAACTGGAACAGGTTCAGAGACGGGCTACTAGGATGATCCGAGGAATGGAAAACTGCCTTATGAAAGGAGACTCAAAGAGCTTGGCTTGTTTAGCCTGGCCAAAAGAAGGCTCCGGGGGGATATGCTTGCTCTATATAAATATATCAGGGGGATTAACGTTAGGGAGGAGAGGAATTATTTAAGTTTAGTACTAATGTAGGCACAAGGACAAATGGGTACAAACTGGATATTAGGAAGTTTAGACTTGAAATTAGACGAAGGTTTCTAACCATTAGGGGAGTGAAGTAGCGTGGGGCATGGGTCGCTTGCTGGTGGATTCTCTGCAGCTTGAGGTCTTCAAACCACAATTTTGAGGACTTCAATAACTCAGTCATGGGTTAGGGGTTGTTATAAAAGTGGATGGGTAGGGTTCTGTGGCCTGCCTTGTGCAGGAGGTCAGACTAGATCATATTGGTCCGTTCTGACCTATGAGTCTATGAAGCTTTCCCTTGCCCGCTTGACAAAAGGCCAGTTCGGTGACATCTGCCTGGGGACAGGGCTGAGCTGGACACCTTTGACCTCTGAAAGAATTCAGTCTGTTCTGGTCTTTTGTCAGTTGGCCTCAACTTCTCGTAGAGATGGGTTGTGGTGATGAGGATGGGTTGGGGAGGAAGCTGAACTAAGGTAAATGCTGTGAATTTTCCCCTCAGCCTATGTTCAGTGCTTGGGCAGTGGCTTGGCTGTTGCCATCCTGAGGTAAGTGAGTGACTATGCCTTGTGAATGTTCTCCAGTCTTGGGCTCAGACAGGACTTGCTGTGCAGGAGGAGTTGTCCCTCTTAAACTCTCCCATCTTCACAGAGCACCATTGACCGGCTGGTGAAGGAGAAAATGCCCAAGAAGAGCGGCAGGTGGTGGTTTTCCTGGCGGAGGAGAGACTTGACTGCTGAGGAGGTATGTATGTGGTGGCTGTGACTGAGCAGAGACTAAGTAACTTCTTCCTCCCTCTGCGTTCTCCTGCCCAAGCCAAACCACAACAGGGCCTTGTAGCTGAGCTGAGGTGGAGACTGGAGGCAGTAACATCTGAAAACAGAGGTTGTGTCCTTGGCCACTGTATGGTATCCTCAGAACTCCAGTGCTGCCGGACGTTAGCTGTAGTGCGTCTGGTGAAGATATTCTAGGCTGAAGGGAAAGATCTCTCCCGTCTGCATAACAAATCCACCTCCATGAGATGCAGTAGCTATGTTGGCAGGAAAAGCTCTCCTGTGGACATAGCACTGTCCACGCTGGCACGTAGGTTGGTGTCGCTTACGTTGCTCAAAGGGGTGGCTTATTCACACCCCTAAAAGACATAAGTGACACTGAAGTAAGTGGTGCTGTAAACCTGGCCCTAGTGCCTGAGCTGTTAGTGTGGCACAAACTGCTGGAGCTCTGCATGTAAGAGCATGAGCCCTGGAGCTGGGTGGCGTGCCTGGAATTACTCCCACCAAGAATTTGCAGTTAACAAAACCTATAAAGAAATGTGCATTGGGGAGGGGGGCGGGCAGAAGAGGGGCTCTGCAATAGCAGGTGAAGACCACAAGGTATTGCACTGAAATCAAGATAGGCACTGGCTCCTTAGGGTACGAAAGGTAGCCCCTTTGGGGGCCAGATCTTCATTCTCTCCTCCCCTCCCCATCTTGTGTCCCAGAGCTGGGGTTGGGTAAGACTTCTTTCCCTTCCCCCCACCCCCAGGTGCTGGTGGGTTTTGTTGAGCCTCTTTCCCCTCATGGTGAAGAGCTATCCAGTATCGCTCTGACAGCCAGCCAAGCAGGTAGCCTTTACTCCTGGCCTCTGAGCTCCCAATGGGAGCTCAATCTAAAGGTGCTAATGGTAGAAATGCCTGTGTCCACAGGATGAACTCAGCACAGGAGAACTGGAGCAGGGCTCTATGCCACAGAGGTAAGCAGCCCTCTCGTGCTAGTTATGGTCAGTGGTGGAGGCTGGGCTGGCTTCCTAGTAGGCTGAGACACAACAGGGCTGATCTCCTCCCTCCTTTTTTATTAAATGAATTACTCTTCCCAATAGCTGCCCCTATATGTGGGAGTGGTGGGGGGGCCCCCTTCGTAGCCTGAAGAGGGGTGGGGAATGTTGGGGCATTCAGCTCCTCCTTATATCCTGACCCCATGCTCCTGAAGCTCTGGAGACTCCAGTCCCTATGATAACCCCAGTCAAGGCCCCCCCAACCCCACTTCATGAAGCCGGCCCATCTACCTGAGCAAGGCTGGTCTTACTTCTCTTCAGTCTGGTCTCACTCTCTCCAGTACATGGCTGTTTTTTGTGCTGGTAGTTGTGGCTTGAGTCAGGGCTTCTGTTGCTGCTGCAGTGAAACTGCCTCATTTCTTTTTCTCTCCATTTCCATGTGGGTGTAGGAGGAAGATGGATTCTTCATCCAGTGATGAATCCATATCCCCGGTGTCAAGACCTGATGCCACCGTGCAGAAATTTCTTCCCACCTACAAGAAATCCCTGAGGCTCTCTTCAGATCAGATTGTATGTGTGTGTGTTCTCCGCTATCAAGGCTGAATGGGAGGAGATCCATCTCTCTCTGAAACTGAAGAGATGGCCCTTCAAATAGGGCTGCCACTGCCTAGGAGCATGCTAAAGGGATGATTTGCAGTGGGGCCAAAATATTAATGCTCCTAAAGGGCTTAAATATCTTGTTCCAGGCCTAAGATCACCTTAGATCTTGCTAGCTTAAGCAGGATCAGGTATGGTCGCTAGTTGGGTGGGACACTTTCCTTAAAGGTCTAAGTGGAATCAGTTGGTGGGCCCTCTCCCTCTGGGCCAGCACTGATTGGGGGTTCTGGGCTGCAGGAGTATCTCTTGGCTGAGATGTGAAAAAGAGGTCCTGATCACTAGTGGGTAGAAAGACCCCATAAGGGTGTCTTGACCAAAATCCAACCCTAGTAGTTAGTCTTCATGCCTGAAATTTCCCTATGGCTTCAACTGGATACAGTTCTCTTCCTGCAAAAACTGCTGTGTACACCGCTGCCTAATGTGTGCTGTTAAACAGCTACTACAGTCTGCCCTAGGAACAGCTGCATTTCAGAGGGGTTTGAAGTGGGGGTTTGTGTGCACCCATGTAAAATTGCACAGAACGTCTCCTCCAACTGAAATGTGTTGGGGTGGAATACGTGTTCACGCAATAGTATCACATAGGGTCCTCTGTGGGGAGAGGTGCTGCACAAATATCCATGTGTCTTCTCCCCTCTTGCTGTAGAAGAAACTGAACCTTCAGAATGGCCCCAATGAGGTGGTGTTCAGCGTGACCACTCAATACCAGGGCACGTGTCGCTGTGAGGCCACCATCTATCTGTGGAACTGGGACGACAAGGTGGTGATCTCTGATATCGATGGGACCATCACCAAGTAAGGGGCTCTCCTCTGTATTTTCTGCAGGAAAAACATGTCATTAAATGCCTTGTGTAATGCCTTGTGTAAGTGACCATGGGTCTGTCCCAGAGGGTACCATAAGCCTACCAGTGCTTGGAGGTCTGCTGTCAAACCAGCTGGGAATCACATAACTTTAAGGGTATATTTTTAACCTCTTCTTTTTTCCTTTTAGGTCTGATGCTTTGGGTCACATTTTGCCATATCTGGGAAAAGACTGGACCCACCAGGGCATTGCCAAACTCTACCATAAAATCCACATGTAGGTATCAAATAAGTTAAAGCTTTAGTCAGGTACCTGCCAGGGGCCCTGCCCAGATGGACTGAGATGTGGGACCCCAGGATCAAGGCCCTCTTATGGGGAAGGGGCCCATCCTGCATTTAGCTTCTGTCTCCTTCTGTGTGGTTCTGTTAAACCTTTTCTCTCCCCCAGTGCTGCTGGGGAAAGGAGCAGGGGGGCAGAGAGGGAGCTAGTATTTCCTCTGACCTGTGCCTAGTAGCCATTTTCTCCTTCCCATCCTTGCTTGCATTACACACTGGGGGGGGGCTGACAGCAAATGCCCTTAAAAGCCACAGTAGAGTTTTGCCCAAGGCGTTATCGCAGAGTGACTTAGCAGAGGTCTTTGTTTTGACCCTGAGGCTGGGGCTTGGAGTGCAAAGGGCGGGGGGGGGGCATATAGGAGGCATAAAGACCTCATCTGTGGAGGATCCTGTGTTTTGACCAATTTAGTGTTAAACGTCTTTGCTGCTGTTGGCACTGTGGGGTTAATGGCTCCAAAGCTCCTCATGCCTGCTTCAGTCCTTGCCATCCAGGCTGCACGTTGGCAAGGAAATGACCGAAGAGGTTCATGGCTCTACTAGTGTTCGCAAGCGCAGTCAGCTGAGCCGTCCAGGTGACTGACGTGCTAAGCAGGAATGCTGACGCTTTCTGTGAAGGAGAGGCTGCTTTCTGATTCTCCAAAAGGTGCCTTCCAGGGACTCCACCTCCTGTTGGGAATTGCTCAGTCAGACTGTAAATAAGCCTCACTCGCTTGGGTAGATATCCAAGGAGTTCTCTGGAGTTCTCAATCATAGGAATTGGCAGGCCAGTTCAGAGCAATAGCCCCTTGGCTCAATATCCTCTCTCTGACAGTGGCCAAACCCAGCTAGTCCTGGGGAAGAAACTTTGTAGGAGGCAATTAAGGCATGACCAGCCAACGGGAAAGCTTCCTCTTAATCTCGAATAGTTGGAGACAATATAACTATTCATGGAGGTCTGTAAAGTTACGGGGTGCTCTAAGTGGGTTGTAGTGTGGACCTTCCCTCACAGAGCTGAGAGGCTAACTGGACCAAATGCAGGCCTATGACAGAGGCCTTGCTGAGGAAGAGGGTGTGGGAAGGTTTCCTGGAAGAAGGTTTTGGAGGAGGACTGGGGGGCGCCTCAGAAAACATGCTGTGACTTGAGCGACCTCCTAAGGGCATTGTGAAAGGACACCTAGGCAAATGTAGGAGACTGGCTAGTGGATTAGGGAAGTGTGTGATGCTGTCTTGAAGGCCACAGTCATCGAATTACTTCTGTGACTTCCACATGTAAAGGGGAGCAATTGGCTCTAAGACCTCCCTCACCTATGTTCATCTGAACTGGTCAGTAGCAGGTCTTTTGAGCTGGGACCTGCAAAGGCAACTGTGTTTTAAAATGACCCTGGAGAATGTTTGGTTTTAACTAAAACTGAATCTGTTATAAGGTTGTCTTGTGCATTCTGTCAAATCCTGTCATGTTCCATCCCTGGTGGTGCCCCTATGAGGGTGGCTTTTTTCAATTGGCCAGAGTATTCCGATGCTGGTATTTCCATGTGTGATCTCTGAGCCACCACTGTGGAGTGCTGTGTACCTGTTGTGTGTACTTGAAGCTGCAATGAGCCTGGCTCACTTCAGAATATTTCCTCTGTTGTGAGGAAACCATATCCCTCTCCATGCCTGGAAAAGGTGAGCCCCATTTCACTTGCATACTGCCCTCACAAGGGGCTGGGATAGGTGAATAACTGAGCCATAGAGGGGAGAGTTTGCATCCTGCCACTCTTGCCTTTTATACCTGGTCTATTGAATAAGAGAAACCAACAGACACATGAATCTCCTGGTTGGCCTCCCCTGCCTGCAGCTCCCCTCTTGAACCAGCTGCACACATGTGACCTTGTGTGCTAAGCTGCGGGGAAACTCCTGAAAGTCGACTAAATCTCCCCTGCACTAACTAGGTATCCTTGTGCAGCCAGCTGAGTGGGTTCTTCAAGAGCATGTGCCGAGCTCTGGTTGATGTGCTAGGAGTGGCGGGAAGCTCACTGAATAGTGTTAAGCCTAGTTAGAGCAGTAGGTAGCCACTGGCACCCTGGTGTGCTCCGTCCCTCCCCCCACCCCCCACCACCACTGAGCATTGCATCTGGCCAAAGGATGATGATGATGGGAGGCTGTTCTCTGTACCTGGGTGATGCCAGAAAATCACCCGGAAGCCTTCTGGGTTGGAGTGCAGTGCCTGTGGTTGTGAGAGGCTGAGGGCTGTGGGGTGAGTCCATTTTGAGTCACCTCCAGCAGATGTGCCAAAGCACCTCCCAGGACTGGAGCTGCCTGTGTGGCTGTTGTGGGATGAGCCCACTCATAATCTCTTCCTATGGAGCCTGGACCCAAGTGCCCTGTGTTGAGTGGACAGAGTGCCCAAGCCCATGGAGAGCAGCATTACCAGATGTAATCAGTGGTCCCTTGTGCTTGGGGTGGTGGTGGCTGTGCATGTCTGTTGTGGGATGCAGGGAGCAGGAATTGGGGTTGTTCAGTCTCTAACCCCAGTGTGTAGGTCCCACCTCCTTGTGGCAGTGCCACGGGACATAATGAAGCTGCAGCTTGCTCAGAGACAAGTCTCTGCCTGGTTCTACCTTCTCTGTTCTAGGAATGGCTACAAGTTCCTCTACTGCTCGTCCAGGGCCATTGGCATGGCGCACATCACCAAAGGATACCTGAAATGGGTCAAGGACCAGGGCTGTGCCCTCCCCAGGGGACCCATCCTGCTGGCCCCCAGCAGCCTCTTCTCAGCCTTTCACAGGTAGCTCTTCTCTGCCATGTTCTGTGTTACTCCCTCAGGACAGCTACACTTGGGTTGGCACCCGCGTGTCTTTATTTTGATGGCTCCTTGGCCTTCATTCTGTGGGAAGCCTGGGTACCCCAGGAGCTATGGGGGCACCAGCAGCCCCTCAGTGATGGGAGCAGTGTGAGAGCTTAGGTAGAAGGCCTCATGGGCAGGTGCCAGGAACCATGCAAGCCTCTCTGCTGCGTGATGAAGGTCTCCAAAGGCTTTGAAACTCGTGGCCAAACATCTCCTTGGAGGGTGTTCAGCCTGTCTCTGCTTAATATCCTCTGTACACACATAATGGGACTTAGATGCTGTAAACCACCCACCTCTGTCACATCTTAACCCAAACACTGGTTTCATTGCAGGTGTAGCCTGTCCCTGCACAAACAGGCTTTATCCTCATCAGAGGGGCCTGTTCCCTGGGGTTGGGTCTCTTAGCCACTCCTCTCAGGATGCTGGTAATGGCTTTAATACCAAGCAATTCATTAAAGTCTGCAGCATGTTCTGGCTTTACAAAGCATCTGCCCCCCTGGCTCCTCTAATCTCACTCCCAGTGGTGTTTGGCACTGTTCTGCTAAGCAGAACTGCCCCTTGTTCTGGGACTTCCCCTTCCCCTGTAATAGGAGGGGTGCGGTGCCTCTGCCTCTCCAGATGTACTTGCTTTGATTGGCTGATGGCAGTCTCCCCCAGCGGAGGGGGATAGTGAGTGGAGGTTGGGCTCCTTCATGTCTCATCACCTGTGTAGTCACAGCCTTCCAGATAAGATAGGGGAAGAGGCTTGGACTTCCCTCCTAGGATGGGCCAACTGCAGCCCCTCGACTCTTTGCCTGGGGGATCCTGGAACAAGGGAGTGCAATGAAGTCCTGGCTGTCCTAGGTCCTGGACCAGCCTGGCTCAGTGGGTCCTGTCTGGACTTGACGTCCTACCCCTCATGTTGCAGGGAGGTGATAGAGAAGAAGCCGGAGGTATTCAAAATCGCCTGCTTGACAGACATTCGAAATCTGTTTGGCTCCACGGGGCAGCCCTTCCATGCCGCCTTTGGGAACAGAGTCCATGTGAGTGCAGTCCTCCCTGCTGGGGAAAAGGGGGGCAATCCTGGCGGGGCAGGACAGTGCTTCCTTGGCTCTAACTGATCTTGTTGATCTTTCTCGGGCAGGATGTCGATGCTTACAAGCAAGTGGGGTTGTTGGAGTCTCATATATTCACGGTGAACCCAAAAGGGGAACTGATCCGGGAGCTCACCAAGAACCAGAAATCCACGTAAGCCTGCCTGCCTACTGTACTGTCTCTATACCATAGGCTGCCCCAACCACCACCTTCCCCTCCCTCCAACTATTCAGGCTTCTTCTGACCCTGTCTTCCACATACATACTCATCCCCCAGCTCTTCCTAGCCTTGCCTGGACTGTGGGGAAGCTACTGTGGTCCAGCTTCTGGTATGGCTCATATGCAGAAGCTCATACCAATAACATTGTGGCAGGTTGCAGGGTCCCTACCTGATCCCCGATAAACTAGGGGTTAATGCCAGCTCTGTATCCCTCTCCTCTTGCACAGGGGAAGGGTTAGAGGAGTAGGTGCTTTGGGCGGGGGGAAATGCCTTTTGAGAAGGTTGGGCTCCACAGTCAGCATCCTAGGAGTATGTCGAACCACAGGAAGGAAGTCTTATTTTTCTCGTGTTTAACAAACATGGCTTCCTTCCTTCACGTGGCTTTCCCTAGGGAAAAGGTCTCTCTGACTTAAACTGTCTCCTGCAGAGTTAGTCCACCAGATTTCCTATCACCACTGGCGCTGTTGTGGTAGCTGTGTTGTCAGCACTGGGGTGGTGGGTGGGCCACAGCTGCATGCCAGTGAGCACAAAAGCCTGTGCAGCATACGTGGCATGAGAAGCTAGTGCACTCCAGGTCTGAATGGGCCTAGTCACAACACATTGTTGGCTGTGGAGTAAAGTGTGCCTTGAGCACCTTTTGGTGGCTCATGTGCCTGGATGAGGGCTGAGGAGGAGAAACATGGCCTCATAATCCTGTATGTTTGATCCCTTTTTTCCTTGTAGGTATGAACGGCTGACTGAGTTGGTGGAGCTAATCTTTCCCCCGGTAGGCCAGGGTGTTAGTGTTGCTTTGCTGTGGCCAGAGTACAGCCAGTTCTCCTACTGGCGGGCTCCACTGCCGCTCATTGACATAGAAGATCTTGCCTGACTCACTGGAGAATGGAGACCTGGTGAGGATGGACAACCTGCTAGGCCTCTATAGCAGCCACTGCCACCTGTTGCCTATTCTACTGCTGCTAAGGAGTTTCATTTAATAAACCCTGGACACCTTCTGGACTGTGAACCCCCTCTTCAAGGGGTAGTGGTGGGATTAATCCAGTTTTTGACTTAGAGGTGGTGGTTTATTCAGTAGGAATTGGATGTTTTTTCCTGTAAACCAGATACATGTTTGAGGTTCTTCTAGGCTTGAAATGACTTGTTGGTTTTAGGAGTGGTGGGTGGATCCCCTTGGGTTGATCTACTGATGGATCTTCACTGTGGCTGCTGCTATTTACAATTTTTGCTGGTGCTCAGACTGTCTTCATGGCTACCTACGATGTGGTTTTTTCAAGGGGAGGGTCCCCCATCCTAATCTACCCAACAACAGAGAGTTCAGAGCTTGGATCAGTTGAGGTGCAGTTTAATTGCTCAATTTTGTTAAGGAGGCTGAAGATAGTCTGGATTAAAGTAGTTGGTCACTAATAGCATAATACATAGTGCCTTAAAGCCCTGTGTGTCTGTCTCATTCTATAGCTTCTGCTACTGCTCCTTTCCTGTATCACTCCTGAGCACAGGTGCTACTGAATTGGTGTTAAAGGTCGTAGTTCACCAGGGAGTACGAGCTTACCTAGGGCTTCAATTGGAAAGCTGAAACCTGGTACAGAGGTCTCTTCCTAGTTCTGCAACAGGGCTCAGCTGTGTTGCCTTTGTAAGACCTTTGAAAATCCCCCATCAGCTTCTTTAGGTGCCTCAGTATCTCTTGAAAACCTGGCCCTTGGCCTCTCTGTGGCAGCTTGCCCTTAATGCACAGATGTGGAATGATGCTGCTGTCCCACCCAAAGGGGTTGAGGTTCCATTTAAAGTGCTGCTGATTTTATTTAATGAAACGAACTATGGGCTCATTCAACAGGCATGTTGTTCTTGGCCCTTGCGATGTCACTAATAGGAGAAAGGATCTAATGGGATTTGCATCCACAGCCTGCTGAATTTGATGAGGCCACAGGCGGATGCTCCTACTAATCCTGTATGACAGGGATTGGCAAACCTTTGGCACGTGGCTCTCCAGGGTAAGTCCCCTGGCGGGTCGGGCCGGTTTGTTTACTTGCCATGTCTGCAGGTTCAGCCGATCGCGGCTCCCACTGGCTGCGATTTGCCGCTCCAGGCCAATGGGGGCTGCAGGAAGCGGTATAGGCCAAGGGATGTGCTGGCCACCACTTCCTGCAGCGCCCATTGGTCTGGAGCAGCAAACTGCAGCCTGTGGGAGCTGCGATTGGCTGAACCTGCAGACAAGGCAGCTAAAAAACCGGCCCAGCCCGCCAGGGGGCTTATCCTGGTGGGCCATGGGCCCCAGGTTGCCGATCCCTGCTCTTTGTCCTTGTGCTTCTGTGGGAGGATCTCAAAGTGCTTTTTACAATTATGCCTTTCCAGCATGACTCCTATTTAATTGAGAGGGAAAGTGAGGCAGAAGATGTGACTTGCTTAAGGCCAGCTAGTGAGTTGTTGGCAGAGGTGAGAGTAGCTCCCATGAGTTCTGACCTGTAGCCATACTGCAGCCTACTTCAGAAATGTTCTGACTTGACACATAGGTTGGGGGAAGATGGAAGCTCTCTAACCTCAGCTAAAAGGTGCATTGGGTACATTCAGGCTTTCTTCACCTTCTTTCTAACTGTGTCTCCCCTGAGGGATGTCTCCTTTCAAAGAGAGCCTCCTGTCTCACTGGCAGAGAGCAAAAGTGACTTGTTCCAGGTTCCCACATCTAGTCCACATGGAAGGAGCCTGAATTCAAAATGGGTTTCAAATCCCACATTGGCTCTTGTCCCTATAATGCAGGGGAGAGAAGCTTCCGCTGTTTGCAGCTTTCCACTGTAGGGACCAGGTGAGACCATGCATTTCATGCCCTGCCTTTGTGCCCCCTGCAGAACTCAATCCCAGCGCAGCTGGGCACAAAATGGGTTCACTCATGTCCATTTAGACCTTACTGCAGACTGTGTGCTCATATTAAAAAACAAGCAAGCCGGGCTCTTGTGAGCCTTGTGGTCCCTAGAGAGAAGTCACAGCATCAGAACTCAGGCCTTAAAGTCAGAATGTTCATGGGGCTCACTGCCTATCCTTGCATCCAGACTTTCCAGAGAGCTGGTGCTAGTACTCAGCACTTTGCAAATATGGTCATAATTTAGTTTCACAAGGGAGAGCTGGCTGAAGTTGCTTAAAGGTTGGTCCATCAGCTTCCCTTCTCTCTGCCCCCCACCCCCCTGCATTTCCAAGCCGAAAGGAGCTCTTGCATACACCTAATTATGAAATAAATAGAAACAGGAGAACGCCAAATGCTCCTGTGAGCAAAAGCCTCTTTCTAAAGCACATTCTGCAGGTAACAATAGAATTGCTGTAACAACCAGCATTGACTGAACAAGGCTGCAAACCTACCCTCCCTCCCCACAATTTCCACCCCTCAAACAACTTGTTCTGGAAAATAACTGTTGTGTCTCAATCCTGGCTGCCTCTCTCAGTAAGCTAAGCCCTGTGCTTACACCTCTGTTAATTCTAAGGGAGTCATTTGATACCAAAGACCTCAGCAAGAAGTTTTATTTTTTGTTCTTAGTACAAACCGTCTTTCAGCTTTAACATCTGAACAAATGTATGAAGTTTAAAAAACAACTCAAAATAGATTCTAATAGGATTTCACAACTGCCCCAGAACCTCATGCCTCCAACAGGGAGTGAAGAGGCAGGTACAATCTGATTCCTCCTTCGGAAGCGCCAAATGCCCATTTAAACACCATGTTACTTAGCTTATAAACTCGATGGTCCAAGAACAGACCTGCAAACTGTCAACGTCTTGAAGTGATTGGCTGGAAAGGAGTTCAAATATAGCACCATTTCTGAGAGATCAACATGCCTCCCCCCTGCCCCATCTGAAACTATCCCCCTCCCCAGTTGTGTTAGCTTTAACATCCTACTTTCCTTCTGACCTCCAGGGAGCTGCTCCCCTCAGCCACTTGCTATTTGAAAATGCAAACTATCACACTGGCTATAGATAAAAACAAATCTCCTACTATCAAGCTTATCTTCCTCTTAATTGGGCACCTGGGGCTCCATACCATGGAGCTCCTACAAAACTAAGGTGCTCAGGCTTTGGCTTTAGCCCCAGTTGGTGGGGTTCAGGGTTCAGCTTTGGGGTGGGGCTTTGGCTTTCTGACTGGGGCCCCAGCGAGTCTAACGCTGACCCCGCTTGGCAGACCCCATGAAACCTGCTTGTGGCCCCCCCCAGGGGCCCCCAGATCCCTGGTTGAGAACTACTGCTGTACAGGGCTATTTAGAAGCATGGAGCAGTACAAACAGCACAATCTGTAAGTTACTTCTCTGGGTTGAGAGAGCTAAAAATAGTCATGGGCTGAGAAGGGATTTTTCTGTGGTGGCCAGGAGATGATCCAGCTTTGCTCTAGGGCCTCTTTCCCACCCAGGGGAGAGACATCTCTCACCTTTGTTAGCGACCGTCCTTGCTGAGTAGAGGCGTGGAGAAATGCCTGATTCTATGCAGCACTGAAAGCCCAGCTGGTAAAGGGTGCAGTAGTCATGGATTTGTGCTGGAGACCATGTATGGTTTCAGGGAGCAGCCTAGGTCTATGCTCCTGCTCCTACCCCTACCATCATCTCTGAGCTCTGCATCCCCAGCTATTTGGTAAAAAGGGGAAATGCTCTTCCCTCCCAGGCTGGGGCTCACATTAGAGCTGTATCACAGGGGAAAGGATGTTTCCAGCTGTTCTATGTGGCAAGCTGCTACCCTGTGCTTGGGGAAATGGAGCAAAGGGGGCATTTTCTTCAGAGCCAGTTTCAGCCTATGCCTGACTCTCAGGTGCAATGGGTTACAGGGAAGAAATATGGTAACAGGAGGAGAAGAGGGATGAGAGTGCCCAAAAATGAGTGGAAGAGGGCGATGGGGCAGAAAGTCAGGGCCAGGGCTGCGGTGCCAGCAGGTGCAGAGAAGAACTGAAGAAGGCCTAGTGTGAGAGATTAAATTACAGCCATGAATAGCATGTACCATGGCAGCTTCCCCCACACCCCCAGTGCCAGTGCAGCTGAAATAGACTCTGCTTTCTTTTCACTGTGACTAAATCCAACCTAGCCAAACAACCCTGGCCATATCTAAAGGGGGAGCTGGGTTTTGTCCTCCATCACTGCAGTCTGTGCAGAGGGGGTTCCTGCTAGTTCTACTTGGACCGTGTGCTCTATGTGAAACTGGAGTTTAACCTTTCTCTTGTTTCTTGGGCTATAGCTTGTAGCAGAGGAATTCTCTTGCCAGTCTGAGTACCAGAATAAAGTCCTTGGATGTCACAAACGTGCCATGGTACTAATGTGAAATGGTCCAGATGTGGGAATCCCCGGCACTTCCTGGTTCTACTGTGGGGTGAATCCCCATTCCTAGCTCACCAGAACCACTCAAGGATCTGATGCTTCACTGGGCTCCTTTGTGCCTCATCAGCCCAGCTGGAAAACTGGGTGAAATGTGGAGATCTCCCAAAAGCCCAAATGATGCTGCTGAGTTGAGCTTCCCTTGAATTAACATCCCCCTGCGCCCCCGGAAGGGTTCTGCTTTCAAAAGCACTGTGAGAGACTAGCCCTTACCTTCGCCTCCTGCCTGTGCTTGATAAAGGAAGTCCCTCCCTAGGGAAGTCACCTAGCCAAGAAGGCTTTCAGGGGCCCTGGGGTATGTGATCCCAGTTGCCCACGCCTCTCTTTGTGACGATGGGATAATGGACATGAACACACATTGCCCTGTGCAGCCTGGGAACAGATAAACCCTATTTCTTCAAATCTATACCTGGAGTATCTTGGGCAGTAAAGCCATTTATGGGACAAGAATACCTGCACATAGCCCCTGCCCCATTATTGCTTAAATTACTCCCCAGGGCTGGAGGGGCACCATGGCTTAATGCCCGGGCTTCTGAACTTTGGAGACAATGTGACTTAGGCAACAAGCAAAGGGTTGTGTCCAATTTGCAGTCCTTGGCCTGCAAACACACCGGACCCCCTGCACCCCTTGTTCTTATTAAATTCAGGCCTAGTACAGTCCTAAAATGGACTCCCTGAAAATGCCATGCTTAGAATAGTTGACTCTCTAACAGGGCACAGTGTGTCCTCCATCTTACCAGTTGTGCTATGGAGCAAGCTGAGCAAAGGCACTACACTCCAGAGCAGTGGGGAGGAAGAGGGTTGTTTACAGACATGTTTGTCTTAATGCATATCCCCCTATGATGTCTGTCAAAAGGGGTGGGTGGATGGGGAATGCGTTTAATTTTAAATTAGCTTAGGCATTACTTGAGAGACAGAAACCTGGGCTCAGCTGAATAGAATGGAAGCCATTGTGTCAAAAAGGTGAATAAAATTCCCCAGGGTACATACTAGAAAGCTTTCCCTGTTAAAATCCAAATGTCCCCGGTGGGTGTTGTGAAGGTGGGTCCCTGACTATCTCTTTGCCCCAGTGGGTAAGATGCATGTGATCCTTTAGGAACAGAGTTTGTCCATCTTGCCTTACAAATACAGAGTTTTATTCTTTCCAAAGCAATCAATCCTCCAAAATGATTCTGCCTTGAGCTTGGTCCTGAATTGTCATTCCTGGGTCACAGCTACATAACAACCACCCAGCTATGACCAGGATCTCGCTATGTTGTTAGGACGGCTGCTAAGTGACAAGAAGGGACATCAAGTCCAGTTCGGTAATGGCAAAGGGACGACTTGGGCTGTAGGGTTTCACTTTTCTCAGGCAAGAAAAAAAAAATTAAAGAAATGGGAGAAGGGATTATAGCAGCTTTCCATTTATATTTAAAAAAAACAACAACAAAAAACCCATTGTCACATTGCGTGATATAAGTTAATTCTGTTCTTCAAGGATAAAGAGAGGTGGGTTTCAGTATAGCTAATGCTGCTTCCCCTCTGAAGCACCTTCCAAGTGGGTGACCTGTTTTGCCAGCTCTGTGACTTTGGCCTGGCAATCCAGCAAGTTGTCCTTCAGTACAGTTATTTCCTGAGAGTGGGAGGTCAAAGTCCCGTTCATATGGTCCATGTAGCCCCATAGGCTGCCTGTGTGCTTCTCCAGCTCATCACGGATGATGTCCAGGCTCCCCGTCATGGCACCAAGCCCACCGCACATGTTTTCCACCTGGGCCACGCGGCTGTCGAACTGGGCCACCTCCTTCTGCAGGTTGTGTGCGGCGTTCTTGCAGTTGCTTAGATCATTCACGATCCTGGCTTTGAGTCTCTCCAGGTCGCCTTTCAGGTTCAGGACACGCTTGTTACTGAAGATGAGTTGCGAGCCTTGGTCACTGACCTTCTCCTGAATGGAGTGCACCTCGTCCTCTATCTTGCGCTCATGTTCGTCCAGTGAAGAGTTGACGTGCAGCACGGTGTTGGAGTACTGGGAGACGGAGTCCTTGAGCCCTGTCAGGGATTTGCTCACGGTATTCAGGTTGATCTTGAGCAGGGTGATCTCGCCTTGCAGGGAGCCGGTTGCCTCCTCCTCAATCCGCCTCTGGATCTCCAGGATGGTGGCATTCAACTTGTGCAGGAGGTCGTTGTTACTGTCCATTCTGAGCAGCAGATCCTGGTTCTTGCTCTGGCAGTCCTCAATTTCTGTCCGGAAGGTCTCCACATCTTTGGAAGCAGAGGCGCAGCCCAGTAAGCAAGTGCTTTCCAGGTCGGTGAGCCGGCTCTGCAGCACCTCCAGTCTCTCATCTGTCTGCTTCCTCATGTTGGCAAGCTCTCCCTCCAGCAAGGGCATCACGGCTCCATCCAGGCCCGCTGGGGCAGTGACATTGCTTAGCTCCCCCACAATGGTCATGAACCTGTCCTCCAAGGTCCTCATTTTGTCCTCAGATGAGGTCCTCACACCATCCAACTCTGACCTCACCAGACCCATCATGCTGTCCTCCAAGCTGGAGCAGCAACTGCCAGTCTCTCTCTCTGTAGCATTGAGCCTCGCCTCCAGGTCCTCGAAGCGCCCTTCAACGAGGCTCCCTAGGGTGATGGTGGAGAACTCACCGTTGAGCTGTGAGTGCAGGTTCTTCTGGGACTCAGAGATGCTGTGCAGGCCCTTCTCCAGGATGTCCATGCGCTCGGTGAGGTAGTTCAGGTTGCCGCAGCAGCTCTCCACCACAGTCAGCCCTTGGATCTGGGTCTCCAGCTGGGAGATCTCCTTCTTGATCTCCAGTTCCTTGCCGTCCAGGGTCTGCTGTAGCCGCAAGTTGGCAGCTTTCTCCTCCTCGCACTGCTGCTGCACCTCCTTGATCCTGAAGTCGCACGTGCTCTGGATTTTCACCAGCTTCTTCTCAAAGCCATCCAGCAGCTCTCCTCGCAGGTTGCTCAGCCGGGTGTCCACGTACTCCTCCAACATGTCAATGGAGGTGAGGGGTGATGGCCTAGCTGATTCCAGCAGGTGTTTGATCTGCCCGTCATGGTCCAGGACCAGGCCATGCACCTCATTGAGCAAATCTGTCTTGGTCTTCAGCACGTCACTCACCTCACTCACCTTGGCCAGGATCTCACCCACGGGTGGATAGGTGGTGATGTCCGCCTTGTCAGCCACATCCACAATCCCATCGGGAATGACCCCAAAGCCCACCGTTGAGTCAGGCACGCTTGGGCTGTTCATCAGAGACCCGATCATCTTGTTGGTGTCCTCCTGGATGGCCAGACGCAGGTGGTCCCCGAGCCCACTCACCACATTGTGCAGGCTGTCGTAGGACTGCGAGAGGCGCCTTACCTCCTCTTCCAGCCGGTCCAACCTGTCCCCAAAGATCCCAGGTATCTTCCTGCCTACATCAGAGAAGAAACAGAGGGGAAGATGACGATGATGACAACAACAACTACAGAATTAAACTTTCTCCGCCTTAATTCTGACTTCCGCCTGTCCTGTTGCTTGCATTCAGCTTTCTGCTATTCAGATGGTTAACATGGCAAGCAGCCCACCTGGCCGCCTTGGGTGTGTCTACACTGCAGTTAAAAACCTGTGGCTAGCCCGAGCCCGCTGGCTGTGGCTAAGGGGCTGCTTAATTGCAGTGTAGATGTTCTGGCTTGGGCTGCAGTTCACCTCACATGGTTCCAGAGCCAATCTGCAACATCTACACTGCAATTAAGCAGCCCCTTAGCCTGAACCCCATGAGCCTGAGTCAGCTGGCATGTGTTCTTATGTCTATAGCTGCAGGCCATAACTGCAAGGGGATGGGTAGTGAATAGCTGAAAGTCTCTATTCTTCTCCTCCCTTTGTGTATTAATGACTATGGCCCTCTGAGCCTGACTTCATGTCCCCCTATAATATCTGGATTCAGCAAGTGTAATCCCTGCTCTTTACTGATAGTAAACGGGGTAGAGGCCTGTATTTTGGGGGATGATGGGTTCAGTCCCCATTAAAAGTGATGTCTGTCTGCCTTTGGCCAAGGGTTGGGTCGCGGGGAGCTGGAAAGGGCTCCTTTGTGGCTTGAGCAGTCTGATGAGGCTGCAAAGCCCCGTGTCCTGTCCCACCCCACTTGCCTCAGGTAGCTCTAGAGAACTACCTCCTTTCTCTTGGTCTGCTGTACAATGTATGTAAAAATTCTGTATCTGCCCCTCCATGGAGTTCCTGCTGCCCTAAGCAGAGACAGACGTACAGATGCTCCAGCTAGGTGTGTTCTGCTGCAGCCTAATGCAAAGTCTACTGTCGTCTCCCATTAATTTCAGTGGGCTTTGACTCAGGCCCAAACCTACCAACCCTCCTTGTGTTCCCTACAAGGTGAAGTGTGAGCAAGCCTGGCTGCTCAAAACCCAAATCCCTGCCCCATCTCTTGGCCTCTTTCCCCTCCGTCCCAAGAGAATGGGAGGCACATTGCCTCATGCTTATTTAGCTGTGCAACTTGGTCAGTGATGACCTCCCACCACCCCCAAGCACATATTTAGAACATAGACAAGCCCCCAGCACTGGGGAAATCTCCTGATTTTAGCATTGCAGGTGGGAGCAGCCTTGGAAAAGCAGGGCTGTGACAAAGAAAGTAGGAGCCCATCTGTTCAGGCCTAGCCCTCTGAAAGATAAGATGTGCCTCTCTGCTCCAAAGAGTTGAGTCCCAGGCCTTTAGAGTTCTACCTGCCCTGCAAGGAATTGCCTGCCTGGAGAGTGATTTCCACTGAGCCATAGTATAATCAAGATGCTCTCTTTTTGTGACATGGGCGGAATTTTTTAAAGGGCTGGAACTGTATTGTACATTTCAAAACACCCTCCATTAGTTCCTGCTGCCCGTTTTACATGGGCACCTTGTAGCCACTCTGCTGCAGAAGTTAGCTCAGCTGGAATGGGCTGCTGGAACCTGTTGAATTACCTTCTATCAATTTGGCCCTAAAACCCAACTTGCCTTATAAATGCTTATGAATCCTACAATTCTCTGACTTTCTGTCTCCAAATGATCCATGCTGCAATGAGTGTAAGGAACCCAGCCCTACGAAACCCTGCAGAAGCCCAGCTACAACCGACACTGCACGGGTGCTGGTGAAAGGTAACAACGGGGCCGACTGTGTCATTAGTTTCTGTGCAACCATAACCTGTGGGTGTGAAATCAAAGGAAATGCAGCTCCCCAGGGAAGGCTCAATCACTCACCATAGTGGTTCTTCTTTGGACCTGGAAACGGCTCAGGGTGGATTTGGGGATGGGGAGGAACTCTAGGACCTGGAAACATCTTGTGACCAGGAGGAATCTTAGGGCTGGGGCGCTGGGGCAGCAGACCTGGTTGATCGGTAGGGCTGTCATGGCACCCTTCTCCCATGAGTCCTGGGCAGCACCTCCATGCCAGCTCAGTCACTGTCTTGTAGCCAATCTTGTACTTGGGTCTGTAGAAGGTGCGGTACCTTTTTGGAGATGAGAGAGGAGGGAAGGGAGAGCAGAGTCATGAGCTGAAATCTAGATCTTGAGCGCTTTATAACAGAAGGGGGAGCGGGGACTGAATCAACCACCTTTCTTGCCATGCTGGAGGTGATAAATAGTAACCATTAGTGGCATTTCTCTTTCCAGCCCACACACTATCATGTGGGTGGATCTAGGCCCAGCTGTAACTGCCTTATAGGCCCCAACAGAGCTTGCACCATACACTGTGCAAACAGAGCAAGAGAGCTCTCCATCCCCCATGAGCTTACAGTCAGATCGACAAGACCTGGATGGATGGAAGGGGCAGAACATACAAAGGATGACTTATGCACCTTTCCTTCTTTGCTTTGCTGGGCCTCTCACTTTGAAAATCAAAGACCACTACCAATATAATTTGTAGGTATTGCTGTAGCATCTGGAGGGCAACTACAATGGGCGTCATTTTGCTAAAACTTGCACAAATACACAGTAAATGACTGTCTGTGTAAGAAAGAAAAAACTCAGAGGTGTTGGTGGAAATGACTGAAATGTTACAGAACTTAAAAGAGAAACTTTTTCCAAAGTTTGTTTTTTAATAATGCAATAGAATTGCACGGGGGAGGGAGATCTTTCCTGTGGAATGTTACAGGACTGGTCAAATAGCTTTTCGAAAGATGGCTGTATTTTGGAGAACGTTTCTAAAGGGGAACATTGTTACAATGAACTTGCTGTATTTGCTATAGAATACTGATTGTTTTAAGCAGTAGGGGGCAGCAATGCCCAATATCTGTATTTTCCCCTCATGGGAAGCACTGTGGGTTGGATGGATGTTGTTAACCCTCTGCACCTCACTCACCGCCTGCTAGCCAAGACTCCCAAAGTCCTTCACTTTCAGTGACGGAGGGAGCTTTACAACATCCCTGCATGGCACATCTTACTGCCCACATTTTACAGAAGGGGAAAGTGGGAGAGAGGCTTAAGAGACATATCCTAGGGTCCCTTTAATGGGGCAGAAAGCTGACCCTAGAACGCAGAGCTGGGATTTAACAACTGGCCCATCCTTCCTCTGCATATTTCAAACAGCAGAGCCTCTACTTTAATCCCACCTCATCTTCCCCTCACTCTACCTCATCAGCGGTGTCACTAATGTGAATTCAACAGCTAGCATTAGGATAGGAGTAAACTCCCCCTTCTCCCCCATTTCTCTCTAGGCCTCATCCCTGCCAGAGTTCCAGTGACCTTGTGTGAACGGGGAGTGTGGGAACCAATTGGAACAGAATGAAAACGGACCCAAATCTTTGCTCCCAAAGTGAGCCAAACCAATGTTCAAGCTGCTCTGAAAATGGAATTGCTGCTCTACAGGAAATTCTAATATTTTGAAATTCCCTTTGGGCTGAGTGGGCACAAAAAGTTGAAATTTACTATGGAATTGAAATTCTGATATATTTCACTTCAGAAACATTGCAATCACCTTAACAAAACATTTTGCCTCCGTTGAAACATGCTACATATAATACAAATATATTAATATAATCATATTGATATAAATGTCAAAACAAGAAAAACTGAGCAAGATGAAACAAAATACATCATTTTGACTGAAATAGTTTCAATTTTTTTCTGTTAAACTTAGTTGAAATCAACATTCCTGTGAACCATTTTGATTTTGCCGACAGCATTTTCGAGTGGAAAACGGCGACATTGAAAATGTTCCACTGTTTCAAATATTTATTGAGTTGGGCCCCTCAGCTTTCCACTCCACTTCGGAAAAACTCTGCATGTGCATTACTGCATGGTAGGGGGAATATGCTACCCAGATGTCAAGCACAAAGGGAGATGTCTTTGCCCATTGGGGAGCACCTTATGTTGTTCTAATGCACACAAGTGCAGACATGCACTGATACAAGGGATTCTGACATTCATAGCTAAGTGAGGTGCAAGGCATTAGCTGACACGCACAGCCATGGATGCATGTGCACATCTCCTGTACTTCTGCCTGTATTCACTTGGAGAGGGGTGTATAAGCTACATACGTGCCCTAGTACATACACAGGTGGATGTATACAGGCACTGATTTACATGTATGTGGCCAAGTAAGTACACACCCACAAAACGCTGCACCTTCTCCAAAGGGAGAGCATCACCGGCCTGCTCTAGCTCAGCTGCTCGCAATGTGCTTGAGAAAGGAGGGCTTGTTCTGGTTGGTAGTTTTTTCCGGTGAGTCCCTGTCCACTGGGAAGGGTTTTGCTCAGCGCCTGGTTCCTCCAGGCTCCTTTTGGCCAGCCCCTTTGGAACGCCACGCTGCACATGAACCTGCCGTGAGCTGCTATTTGTTCAATTGGAAACACAAGCAAGGGTCAGAAAGGGGGAGCAGGGGCTGGAAAAAGCAGCTTGCTTTTTATTATTTCTCCCTCCAGAAGCCTCCAAGTTACTATGGTATTTTTTATTGAGTGTTTAAGCCTGCCCGGAACTATCGTGGTGCACAGTAAAAGCTGCCGAGCTCAGCCGCTGTCAATAACAACATTGGCACAAGCCAGCGCCTCGGCTCTGAGCAGACATTTGGGCTGCAGTCTGTCGCTCTTTGCATTTGGCAGAGGGAGGGGATTGTAAGTGGAACTCAGGATGGGGTGAGCAAGGCATCTGGTGCACGAGGCGCTCCTAGCCCTGCTGCGCTGCCCTCTGGCACCACTCACGATGAGGACCACACTGCCCTTCTGCAATTAGGAACCCACTCCCCAACTCCCTGACTGCCAGCAATAGGAAGTATTTATTGCAGCTGGATCAACAGTGCCTGGAAAAACTGCCTCTCTCTTGTGTGCAGCATTCCAAGTGGTGTAAAAAGTGCAGCTGGCCAATGCAACCTCTTTCAGCAAATGCCATTGGTTCAGTGTGTTTTTTGAAGGGATGCAATGGGCCGGGGAGTGGGGAGTGGGAGCAGGGCAGTGCTCAGTGGGGCTTGTTACCAAATGGCTAGCTAGCAGAAACAGCCTGTGAACTGCTGCCCTCTAGTGGGGAGCATATGAACGGTGCAACTTTATTTCATAGATCCTGCTCAGGGAGAAGCGTGACCCTCCTTAGCTCAAGTGGCGGAGGCTGGGCTGAGCTTTTAGACTTAGCACCTAGCCCCACTGCTGCAGTGGTGGTGTGAGTGCCATTGTGCAGCACAGTGTCAGCTTGGAGCACCTAGGAGGACCTTTCACACCCATGTCCGAGTGAGGTGAACTCATGGGTGCTGGAACTAGGGGTGCAGGAGGGTGCTGCAGCAATCCCTGACTTGAAGTGGTTTCCATTATACACAAGGTTTACAGTTTGGGTCAATGGGTCTCAGGACCCCCCCACCATGAAAATTGTTCCAGCAAGCCTGGGTAAACACCTGCCACCCCCAGATGCTTGAGAGTGAGTTTGGCTAACTATGGATGCATATAAAGAACAGGCTTTTATGTGTACACTGCTGCTTTCCACCCGATGGACTCAAAATGCTGTTTCATAGGCCCTATACTGCCATCAGCTTGTGGAGATTCTCCTTTAGCTCAAGTGGACTGAGTTGTCCCCCTCCCCAATCTCACAGAAGTCCCATGCAAGCTACAGAATGCAGCATAGTGACAACTGTGAGGTTCCTAATGGTCATGATATTTTTGAGGGAGTGGGGGAAATGTGGGGATTTCCCTGCCTTTGCTGGAGTTCATTCATTCTCCTCCTACTCAACTGACACTACCAAAATTTCTCTGCCAGGGAGCATAGCAAAGGCTGGGAGTCATGGCTCCTGGGTTCTGCTTTAGCCTTGCTGCTAAGCTGCCAGCCAGGTTTCCAAGAGAACTTGGCACCCAACATGCACTGGATGTACTGAGCTCAGTGAAAGACGTTTTCAGGCCCCTCTGCATTTGAACCCTGGACTTGGGCTGGTCAAAATTTTCCTGTCAAATTGGATTATTGACAAATGAAAATGTTCACCAAAATTGTCTCTTTTCCATAGAAATGTTGGACTTTTCCTCAAAAAACCCCCAACACCAGATGAAAAACCAACAGCTAACTCCTGACAACCAAAATATGCTGCTCCAGTACCTCCAGAGAGTTGTAGTTCAGTTGCCCATTCTTCTGTGGGAAGTTTCCCTCCAGGACTACAACTCCCAGGATGCACTATGACCAGGGAGTCCCATGATGCACCAACTCCTCCTCACTGTGATGTATCATGGGAGATGTAGGCCGATGAGAGAGCCACTGCTTAGAAAAGAATGGGAGCAGGAGGCACTGTGGCAGATGTTCCAAATTAAAATGTTTCTGTAAATTTTCATGACAAATGTTGGCAAAACCAACATTATTTTAATTTTCATTGGAATTTTCTGCTGACCCCCTCCCCCGAGCCAGCTCTTCCCAGCTGTTACAGTGCAGTTGCTTAGAATCCTTGCCAGATGATTTGAGGCAGGTGCCATGGAGGGGGGACCTATCAGGCCACCTCCATAAAGCACATGAGTTCACCCAGTCATGACACTGTGGATACAGCTGCACTAGGCTGTCTTACTCCACCAACGGGACAGTGACTTGATTTCATTCCTGCTGCCCTTTGATGGGATGGGGATACTGGATGAGAGCCTGTGGGTAGCATTGGTGCACAACCCACTGGTAGGTGGGCCTCATCCATTCATCCTCTTGGTGGGAGATGGGAAGAGAGGGCAGGTTTGGTTGGAAAGAAGGGTGGGAGATGTGCTGGTGTGACGGGGGGAGTGTGTCTCCAAACAGCAAACCCACTAGTGGTGTCTCCAAACTGCTGGGGCTGGGCAGGACAAGAGACTGCCCTTCTGCTCCCTACCTGGGACAGAGGCCTTGAGTGATCTCTCCCTCAGACAACTCTCTCCTGCCCCTTATCTCCCCAGTGGGAGCAGTGTGCTAGTAGGTCTGGGGCATCAGGGCCTCTGTCCTTTCTCTCCCCGGGGGCAGCAATATGTTTGGGTTTAAATGGCACCCCTCCCAAAAAATAAAAATAAAAAGGAAATAAAAAACTAAGGGTATCTGCTTCTGGAAGTCTGTTCGCTCTTCAGATCAGTCGTTCTAGCCCTGAGCACCCTAATGGCTGGGCCAGGAACCGGCTCCCTCCAAGGGAGCAGCACCATGGGAGAAGGAAAGGGAAAACCCACATTTGTCTTGCCCCATGAGTCTGGCTGGCCCAGGGACCTAGTGGTTAGTGCACTAGCTTGGGTGCTGTTGCCAAGGAGACATGGGTTCACTTCCAGGTCATAGTGCAGTGAGCTCCTATGGTTGCATTCCCTCCGGCTGCTTAAGGAGCAGAAGTCATGGACTCCACTGGGAGTCCTGGCTAGTGCTCCTGGGTCAAAAGGATGGGGGTCTGTGCTGCCCCCCCACTTCCTTGAGTCACTCAGAGACAGCTCTAGGAAAGCCTCAGGTGATGGCATCAATGTCCAGTGGTTAGCTCAGGAGCTTTGGAGATGGAGGAGCACACTACCTGCCAAACCAGGTCAGCCGAATGGATCCATTTAGTAGCAGTCCAGTATCCTGTCTCCTACAGTGACCAACAGCAGTTGCCTCAGAGGTAGGTGGAAACAGTCCGTCCGTCCACCCTTGTAGTGGAGAGTTACCACATGTTGTCCTCTAAGGGGAAGTTTCTTCCTAGCCTAGGCAGGTAGTGGTTGACTTATGCCCTGAAACATGAGGGGCTGTATCCCTTATGTTTTTACCTTATCTAATGCAACTGTGATTAACTTTACTCTACCATCCACAAAAATGTCTAATGTTCTGAGTCTTGCTAGGTTCCTGACTTTAGTGGTGCCTTGTGGCAATGAGTGCCACAGATTTGCAGTGCATTGCAAAGAAAAGTATTTCTTTTGACTTGTTTTAAATGTCTTGTCAGCTGTTCTCTGTGCTGTGAGATAGTCACTAGGGTGCTCCTAGGGAAAGGTAGGATGGACTAGTGGTTGGCATGCTGGCCTAGGACTCAGAAGACCTGGGTTCTGTTCCTGGCTTGGCTGCTGTCCTTAGACAAGGCATGTTGCTGCTTTTTACCTCAGTTTCCCCATTTTTAAAATGAAGCTGATGATACCAATCTCCTTTGTACAGCGTTTTAAGATCTATGGATGAAAAGTGCTGTATATGAGCTGGGTAGTATTATGATTTATCATCTCTGTATCATTTCATATTTGTGTGCTTCTAACATGCCACTCAGTTGTCTCTCTAAACTAAACCATCCCTGTCTTTCCAATCCTTCCTCATGCAGAAGTCTCTTGGCTCTGTCTGCTTGTCTCTGAACCGCCTTCTATTGCTGCTGTATATTTTGAGATGGGCTGGCCAGAAATGAACACTGTGTATACAGGGTTCTGTTCATGATTTCACCACTGATTGACTGTGTGATTCTGGGCACATTGCTTCACCTCCCTGTACCACTGTTTCCCATCTGCCAAATGAGGGTATTAATACTCAGACTGAAAGGTCAATGCTTTGAGCTCCTGAGGATGAGCAGCCCCAGCTAGTACCCCATCCACTGGATCTCTTTTTCTGATGCAATATCCACTACTCCCACATTCCAGAGATGCAAACCTACTGCCTCCCCATCATTAATGTATGCAGAAAGCCAGATAAGCTTCATCCATGCAGGAGGCATGTGGCCCAGACCTGGGACAGTGACATGAAAGCAGCACACTCATATTTCCATATGTGTTACATTAGGGCAAGCGTTCGGTCTAAATGACCATCGGATCCTACCATGCCACTCCCATGGCTATGTCCAACATGTACTTACAGGACTTTCCCTGGGCACTTGGGCCCCCAGCTGCACTTGTGATATTCTGCCTTCACGTAGCTCTCCACCCCATCCTGCAGGGTGCATGTCACATTTCTCTGCACCACATACGCACAGTAGCTCCTGCAGTGGAAACAAAGCAGAACACAGTCAAACTACTGCCCAGAAACAGCGACCAGGAATTCCCCAAAAGGGAAGAAGAATAGGTCACTGCTGCCAAAGTCCATTTCCAAGGGAGAGACTCAAAAAACCCTCCAGTCCAGAGTTTACTTGCACCTGGCTAACATTTGCTACTAATGCTTCCACTAGGGTTAGGCTGCTAGAGGGCTCCCTCCACCTGTTCATTCACTTGGATTAACGAATTAGCTAACACCACTGACCTGGAAAAGTCACAGCAAGAGAGCTCAGAGTGAGGGGACCCCCACTGCTCCACACCCAGCTTGGTGCTGGGGTCTCCAGGGAAGAAATGGGGATAGATGAATGTCATCTGAATGCCCCAGACTGGATTCCGTGTTGTGCTCAGCCTCTGCATTTGTTAACCTGAAGCCTCCTTGTGACCACTCAGGTTAATATCATGCCATGCAAGCATGGTGACAGAGGGCCCTGCCTCGTGGTTCATTAGACCACGTGTAAAACCACTGGGATTGCACTGAGGAGCTGTGCTGTACAGTAGTGATGGACACATTGGGTCACAGGCCATGAGGAGCTCCTTCAGTGCAAGCCCTGAGTCTTGACAGCAAGGTACGTAACGCTGAGCTTTATTGATCATGCCTGCACTGTTCCCCTCCGGGGAGGGGTTCGGATATTTGGTTGTGGGCTATCTGTGCAGAACTCTCTCTGAGCCTGCAGGAGCTCCATCTCCCCAGGGCTGGCAGGATCGCAGATGCTCATTTCACTGTGCCTGAATGTCTTTGCTCAGGCTTTCTCAGGAGATCAGCTTGCAAGATCTCCAGGGCTTTCTAGTTATCTGGGTCAGCAAGATCACTAAGCTAGTTGCTCCCTGCTGTATTTTGGTCCTGCTGCTTCCCTTCCTGGCTGTGACTTTGCAATGAGAACAGGCAAAGCCAGTCAGTCAAACACTTTCAAATGAGTGAGAGGCCCCAGGGTTTGGTGCGTTCTGATTAAATCTGGGCTGGTTCTCCTATCCCTGATACACTGTACACGTACCCTTCTCACGTAAGACCCTCACATCAAGGGCTTTCCCCAGCCTTTACTTGAAACAACAACCCCAGAACAACAACCAAGAAAGGAAGTAAATTGCTCCTAGCTCTTCACTCACATGCTGCTGTCTGCGACTTTGAGTGCTGTCCCAGGCAAACATAAGGAAGTACAATAGCTACACTGGGACAGGGTCTGAGATCTCAGTACGAGCATTTCCCACAAGATGGGCATGAATCCATCCAAGCATCTGTCACCTTGATCAATGGGATGCAGCTAAATAGCTGCACATCTCCAGCAAAGCTTGAGAAGTCTAGGTTCAGCTCTTTAGCTTAGAGCTCAGCAACCTTGTGGAAGCTGAGTTCCACCTCCTTTGTATTTTACACTCTGGGATTGGAGCCCTGGGCTGCAAGACAGATCTGAGCTGTCTGCTTCCCCATGCACCTGGCTGTTTCCTTCTCCCCAAGCTCTCAGGAGAGGCTTCCAGAGCACAGGACTCTTCCTGGCTGCTGGCTTCCCTCATGCACTTAGTGGCTAGGCTCCTGAAGCAAGGGCTCCTTCTGTCTGCTAAACCACACTCACAGTGTTGGAGGTTAGTCCCACAGGTCCTTATGGGGTTGCTTCAGATTTTTGCCAGATAGATTCCAGAATAAGCACAGAGCACAGGTTCCCCAGCTCCTGGTTCCAGCAGTGCTCTAAAACCTTGCCTGGAGGTGTAGGCAGGACTGAACCACATTCCCCACAGCTCTGCAAATGGCCAAGCTTTAGCATGGCTTGAGAACATGATTCAATCATAGTTCATCCCACCTACATTGCCAGGCTGACTCACCTCTTACCTTTGCTGGGGGACAACTGTATTGCAACCAGGTCTTTCACTATGGTAGTTCCCAGGGCCGGCTCTAGCCATTTCCCCACCCCAAGAACGGTGGCACGCTGCGGGGGGCACTCTGCCGCTCTCTGGTCCTGCGGCTCCAGTGGACCTCCCGCAGGCGTGCCTGCGGATGCTCCACCGGAGCTGCGGGACAAGTGGATCTTCCGCAGGCATGCCTGTGGGAGGTCCACCGGAGCTGCCTGCCGCCCTCCCAGCAACCGGCAGAGTGCCTCCTGCAGCATGCCGCCCCAAGCACATGCTTGGCGTGCTGGGGTCTGGAGCCAGCCCTGGTAGTTCCTATGGTGGAGACAGGGTCTTAGTAACATCTAATGTGGATTACACTTGGTTCCATGTCCAGTGAAGACAGGACCATAGGCTGGGGTGGTGGTGGAGGGGGGACTATCTACTTGCCTTACACCCACATCAGTAACGGGAACTGCTCCCAGCCTTAATGGGCAGCTTGCTCTAGTGGAGTGCAGCATGGCTATCAACAGTAGGAAAAAGAGGGAGCTTTCTGGGTAGCTCATGCTAGGAGTTTTCTCACAACTGGGAGATGGAATGGCTGGTGACTGCAAAAAGGTAGGATCCCCAGGCATCCGCCTGTAGGCACAATGCCTGCACTGAGCAAGCCACTGAGTGAATCAAACGGTGCCCAGGTTGCTTCTGCCTTGGATGTCCAGTTCGGCAAGTCTGCTTTGACAAGTTCTTTTTCTCACCGTGGGAACATGCTGCCAAGTAATGGCACCATTTCAATTAATGTGCAGACTGTAACCAAGTTTAGATGGATATGGGAGGCAAGACAGTCAGAGTGGGGCAGCAAGTGCAACACAATCCACCTGGGTGCTGGAGAGAGGGATTGAGATCAGCAGAGGCAGGCCCAGTGGGAAGAGTACAGGGTAGTGCTAGAACAAAGGGACGCTGAGGCAATTCCAGCAAAACACTGGGCTGTGGGGGGAAGCAGATGAGGATGTGGTGAGAAGTTCATAATGTGGGGCAGAGATATCAGAGAAGTGTAGAAAGGAGAAGGATTAAGGCCACAGGGACACAGCAGATGGCACGGCGGGAGAAGATGAGGGTGCAAGGACAAAGCCAAAGGCTGAGATGCATATGGTGGGTCCATGGGATAAAGCAGATGGGGATGAGTGAGCTCATGGGGCTGGGGCAAACAGCTCTTCAAAGGTGAAATGGTTCTGTTGGTGTTTGGCTGCTCTGCCCCAAGTGAGGAAACGGCTTCAACTCTCCCACCACCACCTGCACCCTGACCAAAGCCTGGGGAGCTGCTGCCTTGGGCTCTCACCACTAAGAAAGCCTGGGGAGCTGCTGCCTTGGGCCCTCACCACTAAGAAACCTTCACCTTTCAGTCACATGTGCAATGAATTTGAGGGTCTCAGCCTCATTCTTAAGGCACCCTTCTAGACACATCCCAGATCATTATATTATTCAGGCAGCGGTGGCTTAGGAGAGGAGAAGGGCTAACACAGCAGGGGCTGTCCACCTAGAGCAGAGGAGCCCAAGTCTGAAATAATAGGGGGAAGCCAGTCAGGACTGGTGCATTGGTAAGAGCGAGGTGTGTAGCCTCGCCAGCCCTGTTTGCTCTATGCTGGGCTAGAGCTAGTATTATCACTGCCTTGTTTTTATGAGCGTGAAACTCACGCCAAAGTAAAGAGATTAGGGATTTGGATTCCACCCAGCACAGGCCATTCTCTGAGCTCCCTGGAAAATGAAGGGAAGAGATAATCCAGCTCTCCCATTGAATGGATCAGGGCTGAGTTTTCATGGATTCTGAAGCCAGAGGGACCATCGTGACCATCCAGGCTGACCTCCTGCATAGCACAGGCCAGAGCACTCCCCCAGATAATTATCCCTCCCTGCAATTCAATCCTTCCTAGGACTCAGTGGGTGGGCAGGCTGGTGTGGGAAGAGGGAGAGGACGGGGGAAGGGGGCTGAGCATGTGTCTAGGGCGAAGCTGCTATTGGCTCCCCAGCTCAGCTGCCAAGTAGCCCCACTATACAGGGACTGAGCAACAAAAGCAAAGCATCCTCCTCCTCTGTATGGCCCCCCTCTAAAAGGACAGGGCACAGGGAGAGGTGCCAGGGAGGGATGGCACTGGGTTAGGGCATGACACGGGCCCATTCCGGCCTGCCTGGGGCTGGAGGCATTTCCCACCAGTGGATGCCAATGGGTGCAGCAGCTAGTGGGGCAGAGTATTATAAATGGGAGGGGCCGGGGAAGGAGAGAAGAGCAGCACTTGAGTCCATGGAGCGCTGCAAGTGCAAGAGAAGCTCTGGGGGTGACAGCTAACCCATGCAAGTCTCCCAAAGAGCCCCTTGCCAGCCTCCAGTTGAGGCTCAGGCGCCCCAGGAGAGGAAGCTGGGGAGACTGACTGACCCTCTTTCTACCCCTCAGCCCCAGGAGCCCGCGGAAAACCCTGCCTCACTGCCCTAGGAGCCAAGGCCGGCACCACCAATGGTACAAATTGCTGGCCAGGAGCTAGTACGGTACACAGTGAGGGCTAGGCTGGCTCTTTCCCCAGTAGCCACCTGTGGCTAGCGGCGTTAGAGCTTCAGCCCGAGCTTTTAAGGGCAGCAGCTGGAAAACGTTACTGGGGTTTGGGGACCGCCAGCATCGATCGCTTCTTTTCGATGTTTCTTTACTCCTAACCCCACATCGGTCCTTTTTTCACGGGTAGAGCGAGCTCTGGCCAAACAAGCGCCTCTAGAGCAAATGAAGGGGGAGCGGGGGTGTTACACTTTTTAATCCGGATCCCTTCTCCCCACCCCGCCCCGCCTTTCTGCCTGAGCGCTCCAGAGTCAATGCAGAAATACAGGCACTTTCCAACCGCCGCTCCGGATAAGTAGCTCGCTGCCCAGACCAGAAATGTAGCTTCGAGTTCCCGGGCAGCTCTGAGCCCCGTCACATGAAACCGATCCGCAGTGAAACCCAGCAGCCTGCGATTTCCATTCTAGTTAATGGGAAAGAGACAGCGCTGAAAAGAAAGACGAGCCACACTTACTTGTGCTTCCCCATGGGTTTGCCGGGGCTGAGCTGAGGGCTAGATCCTGAGGTATAAAGATTGTATCTGTTACTGTAAGAGACAGGGGCGGGGTGGTGGTAATAGGTCCCTTTGGCATCCGTCGGAGAAACCAACGTCCCCAGGCAGAGGTAGGCGAAAACCCAGAAGAGAGAGTTTCCACTTGTCCTGCTCATGTTCTTTCTGCCCCTCCAAGGAGACAGCGAGCGAGGGAGCGCTGCAGCCAGCCTTGTAACCTTCCTCCTCCTTGTCACCGAGGCTCGGATGCGAGTCTCTGCTGCTTGGCTTGGGAGATGCAGAGGATCCGCCAGCGCAGGAGAAGCTGCAAGGACGGGTTTTCTTAAAGGCTGGTTAAACTTTCCAGTGGCGGGGAGGAGGAGTAGGAAATCCTATAAACAGACAGACAGGGTGAGGGCAGCCAAGGTGAAGGAGAGCGCCCCTGTCCCTCTGCCTGCTGGAGAGGCAGAGCCTGCCGCTCTGTCCGCGCCACCTCTCCCTGGCTCTCTTTTGTACCCTATTTGCAGTTCCCCTGCTGCTGTCTCCTCACCAGCCCCAGCTCCACGAGGGCAGGGGGAAAGGCGGGTCTATCTCCCTGTATTAGCATAATTTTCCATCCATCCCCTCCCCCAGGCCCTTGGAATGCTCCCCCCAGCTGGAGAGGGAACGAGCCCCCCCACCGGGCAGCATCAAACAAGAGGTTAAAAAAAAGGGAGAGGGAGGGAGAGAAGCAGGGAGGGTAGAGAAAGATGCAGTAGGTGGGCAGAGAGGGAGGGACAGGAGAGAAGGAGACAAAAGCAGGGATGGGAGGTTGGGGGGGATGGGGAGGGAGTTTATAGGAGAGTCAGTTTCACTCTCCAGCATCAAAGCTTTTTTGGAGCAGGCCCTTGGGAACTGGAAATCCCAGCTGCCCAGGGTTCTCTCGGGGACCCATCCCTCCTGGAGAGTTATCTGAAGAAAAAGAAGGGGACTGATGGGGGGGCGGGGAGAGGGAGAGCCATTGGCCAGAATGAAAGGCCCTTTATGGAGTCTCAGCCCTTCATCCCCTGCCAGGTGAGAGACCATCTGAGCAGTGGGAGGAATGAGCTAAGTTCCCGACCTGGCTTCCAATGGTAAATCATGTCAGTTTTTCATCAGCCATAATCATTTAGAAGAAAGCAATCGCCCATGGCTTGGGGAAGAAAAGAGAAACAGTTCAACTGACTTCAGTTTCAGTCCCAAAGCTGGGCCATTGTTTTTTCCACATCCCCCTCACACAAATACACCAAATATATACCAATGTGGCAGGTTCATCTCGAAATCTGTGGTGGGTACCATGGGCCAGTGTGCCTGGATAATTTATGGTGTTTCTATGTTGCCCCTGATTTTCCTGTTGCCATCGACCACAGGGCTCAGGGCGTAACCAAGTGTGGCATAAATCTGGATTTTGAACTTTTAAGAGGGGATGGGCAGCTGAGTTTTGAAGCAAGTGACACCCATTTTTATAGCTTGCTAGGTGTAAACCCATTACTTTTGGTAGGAACCAGCAACCAACAACTTGACTATTCTAGTCTCACTTATCCTCAAAGTTGCTCAGATACCATAGTGAGGGGTGTGGCGTATGAACCTGAATAGGATCAGACTCTATGATTGATGCTTCAGGTGAGATGGATGAAATGTTCTAAATTCCTCTTAGCACCAATAAACATCGTGCAACCAAGTGCATTTTCCCATGGGAGGGTTTTTATCACAGTTTTCCAAGCACCCTACTGTTCCTTCTCTGTCCTGTGCTTTGCAGAGGAATACATTCATTTCACCAACCCTTTCTGCTTCCTGAACCCACTGTCCTCATGTGAGACTTGTCAGGGACTGTGAGCTAATCTCCCTGAAATCCATTCTCCACAGATCATCGTCCACACACTGAGCTGCTTACTGCGCAATAATACAATCTATGAAACCGTATGTTACTTGTAGCTTTCCCAATTCTGTGTGCTATTGGCAGTGTGGTCAGTCTAAGCAGAGTGACTTTTCTGGGAGTGGCTAGGGAGAGGCTGGGTAGGGAGACCAGAGGAACTAATCTCTCATGCACATAGAAACACTTTTCCTCCAGTCCTTTAATATGTTGATCAAGGATGGACCCTGGCTGGACAACAACACTTCTGCTGTCCAGCAGAGGTCACTCCATATTACTGGAAAGGTGAGTCTGTGAGATTCCCAAACCAGTGGTGGCAGAGGCAATAGTGTCATATAACAAACAGGCAGTAGGGCCAAAGGCTGTGCCAGGCCTCACCCGCTGACAGTGGGTTATTTACATATACAGAATAGACCCATCTTCATTTCTTCCCTCAGCAGCATTGTAGCAGGCACAGACTGAGCCAGCTGAGGAAAAATGACAATGGGCCAAACAGTGCATCCCTCTAACTCTCTTTGGAAAAGTGAGAAACAGCTTGGAAACACAAGCAGCCAGGGAGACAAAACACCAGCGTGGATGTTCTGGGAGAGAGGCACCAAGACACAGAATGGGGACAAACAGGTGATATTTATGGGTAAAAGGTGCCTTCGGTTAGCTCAGAGATTAATACAAAACTGTTGGCAGCAGAAGAAAATACCGATGGGCAGGACAGTGAGAGAGGAGGAAATGCATGTGACAAATCACATGTGTTGCTGCAAGCTGTTAAGCAGTTGCCGGGTTCTGCTCCTGAGGTGGCTGCCTTGTGATTCCTATAGAATAACTTGGCAATAGATGAGGTGATGATACCTATCTGCTTGCTACATTTCAAATGCTCTTGGGTCTATTGTAGGATAGATGCTCTATAGAAATGGCATTAAAACAAACAAAAATCTATTAAAGTTGCATGATTAAGTGCTCAAAAGCCAAAGTTAATAGTCAGGTTTGCACACAGCCTTATCTCTGCCCCTTTGTGTGTCTGCATTATGGGATGGGCATTCATATCAACATCCGGCACATGTGTACTTAAAGGGTTAGGGAAAAAAGCCCAATCTTACTGTATTCTTTGAGAATCAGTTTGTGATGTAATTAAAGACTGTATTATTAATGTATATCCTGGACACGGGAGAGTTAATGTTGCTTTTGTAACCTTAGCATTGCATTTTTTTGACTTTTGATTGTTTAACTGTGCAACCTTAAGCCACAATCACGCAACTGGCTCTGCACAAATACAGAGATCTACCTGCATGGAACCAGGTTTAGGACCAAGACCCTAGTGAACTAATAATTCAGTTTGCTAAATGGAATTTCCTAGTTTGTTTCCTAGTTTGTTTCCTAGTTTAATATGGAACTCATGTAGAACTGTCCAGCAATTGCCTTCTAACAGATGCTGAATCTGTGCCCAAAGTTGTTAAGTGGAGAAAATACTGAGCTTTGTTATCTCTCCACCTCCAAGTGGTGAAACCAATGGAAATTACAGGTGCTCTGCAAGATCTGGGTACTTGTACTTAGCTGCCCAAACTTTGGGCACACAAGTTTGAGAATGTTGGCCCTAGTCTTTTCACAGACGTTCCTTTGTGAAGGCTGCTTTTTGTCCTTCAGTTAAGAATAGATGGGCTCATTTTGGGGCCCTTTGGTTACAATCAAAACTTGATTATCAATGATAGCTAATAATAACAGGAATCAGGTAGTATCAGTTGAACATCTGCAGTGTCCTCTGACCAAGGACCAGCTCCTGAGCTGGTGGAGGGTTGGTGTCAGTGATCTCGCAGGTCTTTTCCATCTCTAATCATTGTGATCCTATGAACTGGCTTATTCCTAGAACAGTTCAGTGTATGGATAAGATGATGATTTTTCCATTTGGAGAACAGGAATTTTATTTGTTAACATGGGTTCATTTCCATTACTGCAAAGACCATTTCTGTCTTTCTGGAAGCAGGGTGCCTTGAGTTTCAGGGTACTATTAACCAGTATTATTTAAATGGATTCACATTAACATTTTGCAGTGGTAGGCTAGGGGCTCTTCCCCAGGTACTAGAAGGTTCATATATTAGAGTCCTCATTAAATCCTCCACTCTATTGAAGAGGTGACCTAGGTGAAGGTGTCCTGCTTGCTTTGCATAGGAAGGGTCCCCAAAGACTTTATACCTTCAGTGGTATATGAGAGATCTTCTGCTTTGTACCTGGCTCACTATCCCCAGAATTTGGTTACAGGCCCCAGCAGATGTAGGTCCTTCGATTTGTTCCGTGTATATATATATAGGGCTGGCCTTGCAGTGGGTGAATAGAAGGGCTAACTCTCCCTGTTAAGGGACCAGCTGACGTTTGTTCAAAGAAGTTAGACTAGAAGGAGTGGGGAATGGGGGAAGGAGGGAGAGAAGCAGAAATATTAACCAAGATACCACAGGGCTACAGAAGTGTTAAATCAGTCACCGAAAACCAACCAGCTGCAATGAGTCAATGTAACTACAGATTTACAACAAGCTGTTCTTCTTTTCTCTTTTCTCTCCAGACAGAGGGCTGGGTGAGCCACCTACAAGCTAATTTCACAAGTGGCTGATACCAAATAGTGACCAGTTGTGCCTTGCATGGTTTTTAATTAGCACCTGCATGGCCTCCTCAGCTGAATAATTGCCTCCATTCATAGGTCAACAAGCCAACAACCTCTGACCTCCCATTCCCACCTGGGTAAAAGGTTTTGTGTGCGCATATGGCAGAAGAAATAGTCTCAGTGCAGTTAATTTATTTGCCTGGGCCATCGTGTTCTTCCTCAGACCAATGCTGGGACGGGACCAGCAAAATGCTCCTCCAGTTCAGGGTCCCAAAGACATTTCCTTCAATACTCCTCATTCTTGCCCTGAAGCTGCCTGTGCCATTCTAGCCCTGGGCCCTCAAACAGCTCAGTCAATGCACCTCATTCCTATCCTGCTACACCCCCAGCTGTTCCACTCCAGCTCAGGTGGCCATGTGTCCTGCACATCTGTACTGACACACAGTAGCCTTTGGTGTTGCTGTCTGGGGTATTCACACAGCCTAGTCAATGCACCTTCTTACTGCCCTGTACCCACCAGCCCATTCTTAGGCTCCCGTGCAGCTCTGCCAATGCTCCTCATTCTTGGATCTCTGCTATTCTGGTTCGAGGTTGCCATATAACTCTGCCAATGCCCTTCAATCCTGACCAGCTGGAGCCCCCTGCTGCTGCCACAGAGCTGGGCCTATGCTCCTTGTTCCTGACCTGCAACATTCCCTGGTATTTCAGGTCTGGAGCATCCCTGAAATTCTGCTGTTGCTCCTCAGTCTTGGCCTGCAGCGCTGGCCTCCACTGCGCTCTGATGTTCCAGTCCTGGGTCACTCTGTTCCCTAGGCAGATGCTGACAATGGCAGTGAACTATGGTATATAGTGGTTTTGTGATGGGGACAGCTGTTATCTGTACCAGAGTAGAAGGTGAACACTCCCTCTCGGACGCTGTCCCGCTTGACCTGACAAGGCAAAAAAGAAGAGAAAATATCATTTCTCTCCCTTGCCTCTCAGGCATTCATCCTCTCACGCTTTTCTCTTGTGCTCCACATCCAGGCCACTCTGTCTCACCTTCCCCTGCCCTCTCGTCCTGCCTGTGTCCTACTGTACTGTGCTCTCTACCTTCCCCTTCCTCCCAATCCCTTTATTGCTCCCAGGATTTTAAATATCCTTGTTGGTGCTGTCAATTTTTCTCTCCCGTCCATCAGTCTCCTCTGTTCAGAGATTGACAGGAGGGGCTGTTTCCAGTGATGCCAAGACAGAGAGCCAGAAGCTACCGGATGCAGCCTAAGGGCAATGAGAGCCACTGTAGGAAGTGTAATAAAATATGACGCTGCCCTGCAATGTACATGTATAGTTTTGCACATAAAAATCACTGTCTTAGTGCCATTAACGTTCATGGGGGCTGAAGGTGCTGAGGATTTCACTCTAAGTTTGGGAATTTGTGAAAGTCTAGGAGAGGATGTGAATTGATGATCCAAAAGAATAGAAATTTTCTGTATGGCTCAGATGGTGAGTTTGGGCTCAAGGAGGTGCCCACACCAGCTCTACAATGGTTCTGATGCAGGGAGGTGAGGGAGCTGAGAGCTCTCAATGGCCCAGGTGTATTAGTATTTATGATTTGTTTCTGGTAGCATTCACAAAGTGTTAGGTGCTTTTTAAAAGAAAAGAAGGCTTGATATTCAGTTGTGTTGTTACAGAGGTGGGCATGGCAGTACAATAATGCTCAGGGATGGTCAGACAGGGTGGAAACATGGTCCTGTGGTTACAGTGCTTGACTGGAACCCAGGACACTTGGGTTCACTTCCTGATTCTGCCCCAACTTCCTGTGTGACTTGGGCAACTCACCTGATCAATCAGTTCCCCATTTTTTTCTCCCCTACTTTGTCTTGTCTATTTAGATAGTTAGCTCCTTGGGGCACAGAATGTCTCTCACTATATGTTTGCACAGAGCTGGCTACAATGGAGTCTGGGTCTCAGGTTATAATGATGTTAACAAGGTGCTCTGTTATCATAGTAATTACATGATACAGACAGAAGAACAGAACAGTGGAGGTGACAAGAAACAATCTGCTAGATGGTATTTCATCTCATGACCGCATGGTCCATGCTCTTGAACTCTCTCATCTCAACCTGAATCTGCTCAGAGGAAGATGTATTCTAAGGAAGTCTATCGGGGTAGAAGGGCAAGCTTAGAAATGAATTTACAGGTAAATTCTCTCCTATGCAATTTATTCTCACAGGAGCAGGCAATTCCATGAGTTTGAGCTCACAGAGTTTCCTTGGTGTTCTCCCTCCATTGGGAATGTGGTGTGCTTTGCTTCCAGCAGAATGGGTGGATGGGTGGAGCTGGTCTCCAGAACCACAGACCCTCCAAGATCAGAGACCAGGTCTATTTGCCAGAGGTCCTGTATTGGGTCCTGGCTCCCAACATCCCCGTGGTGTCATGGCACCTCCAAGCACTGTGCTCCCATTGATTCCTCAACTGGCTGCTGTCTGGTGTGTTTCACAGTGTGGTCTATGTGGTATATATAGAAATTGATGCTGGCAGGTTTAATGCCCCAAATACCCATTGGGCAAAGTTTCATCATGTTTGTAATATCCTCACTTGCATGGTAGTGGGTTTATCCAAGGAAACAGGCTTCTCTGGCAGACTGGATGTGCGTTTGATGCTCTAGTTCAAGAGCAGTGAAAGAGTTAAAAATGTGAGCACAAGGGGGCCCCGCTATATGTTCCTTTGAATAGACATCCAGCCCTGCTTCCCGGAATGTAAATGTACTGTCGTCCCCACAGGCCGAGCAGCTGGACGCAGTGAGGGCCCAGCACAGAGCATTTGCTTTGTGTCATTCACAAAAACCCTCCATGAACAATATTTGAGTTTGTCCAGAAGTCTGGGTGCAGGAAGGCAGGGGCTCAGGGAAGAGAACAAGCCTTCTTTCTTCATGAGAAAATGCGGCTACTTGAAGTGCTCGGACAGTCTTATCTCTGGCTTCGAAACCCACTCTCTGTGATCGTTTGTCAAGATTAGCTCCACATCGCAGAAGGGATGGAGCCCTTCCAAATCCATGTGAAAATCTACTCTCTGTTCTCAAGGCCATTCAAAAAACACCAGATCATCATCAGCAATAGCAGACAACACACTGAATGAAGGGGATGTGAAGGCAAAAAATCACAGACACCGAGATACTGGGTTGGGGGATCTGAAAGGGTCATTTGCAGGTTAAATTAACTCTAAATCAGGGGGATAATATACAGGACATTTCATTGTGGTACTCATTAATACCCTTAATCCAGAGTACCACAAAGAAAAGCTACAAGACAAGGTTGAGAGAGAGGAAGTTACTCCTCGACAAGCGGGACGTTCTCTGCACAGTGGCTGGGCAGCATTTTTGAAAGAGCCTCCTTCAATCACATAGAAATCCTGTGAAAGGCCAGAGAGGAGCTGAGGTTGGTACAGAGGGGACAGGTGGAGGAAGTCATTGGATCCAAGCCCCGAGAGATGGAATACTGCAAGTCTGTGAGGACAATTTTGAGTTGGATTCAGGGACTTATTGGAAATGAAGATTGAGGATGGAGGTTTCACAATGGAGAACTCTCTGAAGATTGTGGTGTGTGGGAGTTCCTGGTCTGGCTGCTGCATTGAAACATCTCTGGAGTTCAGGGTGGCTGTGCAGGAGGGAACTGCAATAGTCACATATTTAAGGCCAGTTAAAGGATTCAGAGGGAGCAGACTGAAGTAAAGGATTAATTCTGGCCTTGTTCTAGAAATGACAGATAGCAACAACAGAGTGGTGAGAGGAAAAATAATGGACTTCAAGACTTCTGTTGTTGGACAGCAAAAATAAGGACTAGGTTAAGGAGTTAGTGATAATGGAGCCAGAGAACTTTGTAACCAGACAAAGAAATTTGATGCATTTGTGAGTCACAAGTTCTGGTTACCCAGGAGCAGACAGAGGCAAGAGAAGCAGCTGGATAAATATCAAAGTCATACTAAAAAGATGCAGAGCTGGTGGCACACACAAAGAAGGATATCTGAGTGCAGTAGGATCTATCAAGTCATCTTGGCCCATTTCTGGAGCTGTCGGCACCCTAGCACTCCCTGCTTAAGTAAAAGCTACTTGGACTGGGTTACAAATGAAGTTTAGTTCTCCAAAGGCCTAGAGGGGCCAGGAAGTGACACTGACCAGCTGGGAACCAGCAGACCAGTTAAGAAGGCTTGCCTGCCTGCTTCTAGACTGAGGACAGTGCAGTGCTGGGCTGGGTGAGGAGCTCCTCAGTACTAGTCCAGAACTGTAGAGCCAGGTGTGGGCTCTGCTTCAACACTGCAACTAAGCAGTCAACTTCTGGATCTGTAGTTAGATTAAAGGGGCAGGGAGCCAACTTTTGAGTTTGGTTATTGTTAACCACTTAGAGACTGATGTTGAGCTCCTGGCATGAGCTATTCAGCTCCAGGGTGGGCTCTAACACTGAAGCTGAGCTTAGCAATGAGTTATCCCAGAAAGAGAAGAGAGATGGAGGAGAGAACTGCAAAGATGGAGCCATGAGACCATAGTGGAGAGGATAAGGAGAAGGTATAAGGCGTCCTACAGACAGGAAGAAGGAGTGATCAGAGAAGTAGTTAGCAAGTGAAGAGGGCTCATTCTTAGGAGTAAGTTGACTGCAGAAGTTTTGAGCCAGACGTAGAAAGACCCAGTGGAGATGGAGCTGTTTATAATGTGAAAGCAGGGAGGCAAGAGGAGGTTGGAAAGGACTGGCTCAGGGTATTCTTTTAAGCATTTGTTCTTAACAATAATAATACTGAGCTCTTATACAGTGCTTTCCATCAGTAGCTCTCAAAGTGCTTTAAAATGGAGGCCAGTATCATTATCCCCATTTAGCAATGGGAAACCGAGGCACAGAGGGGTGCAGCAACTTGCGCAAGATCACCTAGTAAGTCAGTGGCAGAGCTATGAATAGAACTCGATTGCTGGTCCAGCGCACTGTGCATTAGCCAGTGATAGCTTTTATGGAAGAGTGAGATGAGAGAAGGCTAGGTGAGTGTGAGGTTGCAGGGGGATCAGAGGAGAATGAAATACCTGGGCTTATGGCAGCCAAGTAGTGAAGGATCTTTTCAGTTTTCAGAAGGACTCTGCAGCAGCCAGACCACAAGGACTCAGTAATCCCTATCAGATGCCATCAGAGGGGATTGTGGGAGTAATTACACTAACTGCCTAACTGTACTCAGGCTATCAAGGACAGTATTGTCTGACTTCTTAGCCAGGTGTTCCAGAAGTGGGCACACATGCACACAGTATATGAAGCTGACACATCTCCTGGATTCACTATGTGCCACCCAAAGTCCGTCTATCTCCTGTGATCCCATAGGGTGTCAGCAGCAAAGTTCTGATCTGGATCAATATCTGAACACCCTCAATGCTGGGTTGTGGGAATGTCTGGGGATTTAGTCTATTAATATCGGGACCAGTTGGGCTTCCTAAAATTTTGGGGACATTTGGACACACATGTTTGGCTTGGATCCTTTTCTGTTAAACAAATATCTGCAGCAATGTGAGTGTGCAGCCTGGATCATTCAGGCAATGGCTCTGCAGGACCCACATGGATAGAAACCATGGTCTTTTCTGGGTCTCTCTAATTACCTGGTTAAACCAGACACCAGCCTTCTCTGCAACCAGGTGCAATGCTGGTGGAGCCTTAGACAGACCCACTCTCTGTTCTGTGTCGCCAGCCAGTCCCTTACTGTACGAGCCACAGAGGGGCTGCCGTCCAGCAGGAAAAGATGATGTCATCGGCTACAGAAATAATTCAATCATTTCCACACCATTTAAATAGTTCAACCCCCTTCTCAGCACTTGCAGTTCAAACACTTCTTTTCATTTCTCCTGTGCAAACGTTTTTGTCTAGAGATTGTCTCACCAACACAGGAAATGAAGTTTCAATGTTCATGGTGAAATTACCCACTGGCATTTGGTTAAAAACAACAACACAACCCTGTTCACCTCCCCTTACCTCTCCCCCACTTCTCCCTCCCCAAAGACTGGGCACATCCTCTGCAAAGCCTGGATTTAAACAGGTGACCTCATGTTTCTGTGTTTCAGGAAGCTCCTTTTTTTGCTGGGGCTCGCTAAGCATGCAAATAAAAATAGTCATGAAGAGATTCAAACTTGAAATATTACCAACATTTCTCCAATTGCTATTTGAACACAAAGCCACATTCATCCCTGATGTCAATACACTGTCTTCAGTGGAGGTTTGTCCAGGACAATGGAGTTACCTGAGATTTGCATTTGGCTCGATATGTTTACGTTACAAAAGAGTTGCTTTTCAGGCACTCATGAATCATAAGCAGTTTGCCTTTTAACGCAGGGGTATATGTAGAGTCCATTCCTGATGAGGACAGAAATCCAGTTCTTCTCTTCCTAGGGAACAAACATACTGTTTGTTTCAGGAGGGCATGGCAAGTCTCTTCTACTTCTTTTCCACCTAAGGCTTGTCCCATAGTCCATTCCATGGCTGCATAGTCTGCTGCTCTTTCTCCTTCCAGGGGCTGTACCCAGCATCCATTCTAAAGCCATGTCTACACTACAAGGACTATAGCAGCATGGCTACAGTGCCCTAGCTATGCTGGCATCACCCTGAAGTGTAGACCCAGACTACAGCAATGGAAGGGGTTTCCGTCATCGTGGGTACACCATCTCCCCAAGCTACAGTAGCAAGGTTGATGGAAGCAGTCTGACCTAGGTGTATCTGCAGAAGGCTAGGTCAGCACAGCCAAGGGGATCAGCGATGTGGACCCACGTGCCGTAGCTATGTTGACCTAAGTTTTAAGTGTAGACCAGGCCTAGGTGGGCACAGGAATCCATTTCAAGAACTGTGGTGACACGTCTCTTGGCTGATGCACAGATTTTATTCCTTGTGGATGCAGAAGTCCCCTTCCAGTTCTTCTCATCCCAGGATTTGCCTCATATTGTATATTTCTATAGGGCAAGGAGTTGAGGATTCGTCTCTTCTGTGATATGGGGCCTTTGTTTTCAAATGCCCCCTTGAGTCAGGATGGGGAGCTACACCAATTTGACTCCATCCTCCTTATACGTCCACACCCGGTTCTGAGTTTGTGAAGTCCTGGTTATGACCCAGCCCTGTGGCTGGGTTATTAAGAGTCTCTTCCCCCTTCACGGTAATGGAGAATCAGAAGTCCATTAAATATCCTAGGTTTAGAGCCATCTTCTCCAGACTTCTTGGCTGAAGTGGGTAGGGGAACCCAGGCCCAGCCACTCCACTGGGTTCCAACTCAGGGCTCTTATTTAGAACAGCCAGAACCAACCCTTCTGAGTCCCTCGCTGCTGCCTGAGCTACTTCCTACCTGTCCACCTCTGTAGGCTTCCCCAGCCTCCTGCCCTGCTTCTCCCTCTTTAAAGTCTGCTGGAGGGATGTCTCTCTGCAATCCCTCTGCCTCTCTGGCAGCTTCTTCTCTTCTCAGGAGTTCCCCCTCTAACTGAGGGCCTTAGTCTTTTATCTTGCCCAGCTGCTTCCCTTCCTAAATAAGTGCTTCCCAGTTACTCAGTGGGTTCATGGGTGCCAGGGAAAGCTGAGTTGCCTTATTCCCCCTTGCAGAGTCTGTCAGCGGTAGCCTGGGCCTCTGACCCATTCTGAGGGCCAGCTACCCTCTGATATCTTCCTAAGTCTGAATGAAGTAACACAGTGTTTCCCAAACTTGGGACGCCACTTGTGTAGGGAAAGCCCCTGGCGGGTCGGGCTGGTTTGTTTACCTGCCGCATCTGCAGGTTTGGCCAATTGCGGCTCCCACTGGCTGTGGTTCACTGCTGCAGGCCAATGGGAGCTGCTGGAAGCGGCAGCCAGTATCCCTTGGCCCGCACTGCTTCCAGCAGCTCCCACTGGCCTGGATCAGTGAACCGCAGCCGGTGGGAGCTGCGATTGGCTGGACCTGCAGACAGGGCAGGTAAACAAATCGGCTCGGCCCACCAGGGGCTTTCCCTACACAAGTGGTGTCCCAGATTTGAGAAACACTGAAGTAACAGATCATGGGACTCCTTTACAAGCCTGACACTAAGGATGAGTTCATTAGTTTACATCTTGCTCAAGGAAGAGTTGCAGGGAAATCCTGGACAAGAGTTTTATGCCCGGGTGGAGTGGATTCTGGCTGCACCTCCAACTGATGGCGGCAACCCAGGGGCTTAACAGTAAAAATTCCATTCAGTGACTTCATTGCTGTGCATGGTGGAAGAAAAACTTTGTGAGAGCAAAAAGAAAATACTTTTTCGTTGCGTTCTCTGGAAAGTTGTGTTGAAGGATGTTGGTATAAATGGCCTTTTCATTGATTTTTTTTTAAAAGAAAAATCTTGAATGCTGAGGCTGAGTTGATCTGAAGTCTAACCTTTGTATTTTCTCCCATGCTGCCTCGCACTCTTCGATGTAGCTCCTCTTAAACATCTGAAAAACGAACTCATTATCCTTCTTCAAAACTCTCCTTTGCCATGATGTCTACAAAAAACTTGACAACGGTTATGCTGGCTATCACGTTGACCAATATTGTCTCATTGTTTCCTTTTACTCATCTGCCTATCTGTATCCATCTAATAACTACACCAATGATAATGTCAATACCTGCAGGGAACCCAGGTTCTCTGAAGTGAGCTTAGTGGGAGAGATGGACCCTGAGGTACAAAGTCTAAAATCATGTTCATGCCCAGCGTTTATGGGTGATCAGATCTGGGGTTAGGGCTCACTTGAAGAGTCAGCGGTAGTGGTCAGATATGAATGAGAGGGAAGGTTATCATTACCTTTTTAGTTCCTGTTCCATCACCTTCTGCTTTGTTTTGGCAAAAGGGGAGACGTGTTTTTTAGCACCTCTCTGACTGTTGTGTTTGGTTTGTCTCTTCGCCTCAAGTGAGGGTCTCCTTCTCTCCCTAGCACTGATACCACAGCCATATCGACTTCACCGTCCTCATTTACAGCCACACATGATGGCTATTCTGCATGGACTTCACAGTCATAAATTCAGGATCTTTTGCTCAAAAGGTGCTGGCCTCTGGCACTTGAGCTAATGGGGAATCTCCCTGAAGGGAGTTACACTAGTGCCATAAGCCTCTTGAATCAGCTGCTTGCAGGCACACTTGAGCTGAGTTCCTGCCCGGCTTTTGTTAGCAATGTATGCATTAGCCAGCACTTGCAGCTCTCCTTTCACTTCACACATTCAAATCATTAGCCATGAGATGGTCAGACCCTCTCAACCTCAGACTATTGACCTCAGATACAGGCTTGTGGGGGATTTCTCCAGCCTCCAGTATGACAGAACCTTTGGTGGTGCCTGACTGTTGTGGAGAGCTGCATGTAAAAAGATGCACACATGCGCACGCACAAACAAAGTGAACAATTGCGGACAACAAGTTATATTGGGCTTGCAAAACCCAGAGATAATGCTGCATATTCTTGGTTGCCATCTACTGGCACCTTATATATTAACTAACCATGTACATAGATCCTGATCTCTCTCCTTTATACAACACTCCTGTAATCATTTTTACAGGGGAAAATGATAAGAGCAATGACTCCTGACCCAGTGAACAGCAAAGACAACAGTTCTTCAGCCCATCATTGACCAGGTCACTTCAAGTATGGGGTGAGTTCTTTTCAGGCTATCATTATTAATTAATACTTAATAATAACTTAATTTATTTGAAGAATTTCTTTTTTAAAAAATGGCAGGGAGGAGGCCAGATGAACAGGGTCAGCAGAGGAAGGCAAGCTGAGGTTTTCCCTATGTAGGCAGGTATGGTGCTGCTGGGAGTGAGTGCCCAGATTCAGAGGTCATGCATACGGAGTGTGTGTAAATTACACAGTGGTAAATGGCGGAAAATGTAGGTAAGTCTGCTGGTCTAACATACACACATGCTGAGGGGTGAGGAAGGAAGTGTAAGTGACACTTAATTGGGCTCTTTCCAGGTTTACTTAGACTCCCCTCTGAATCAGGTCCTCATGGTTGATTGTTGGCTTTGTTGGCTCCTCTTTGCAAGCAGCTGTTCCTGGGAGTTCTGCGTCTGTTTTTAGCCTTCCACAATGTTTCTCTAATTCCTCTACACACTGCACAGTAATACATGCTCTCTGAAGTTCTATTGACCCACCATAAAAAAAAATGGAGAATTTGATATTTCCCCCTGAGCAAAATAGCTTATGTTAAATCTTGGAGAATTTCCTGAACTTTCAAGGAATTTCCTGATCTTAGGAATCTGCCAAAATTTGGAATCTGACTGAATATTTTGCAGAGCATACAGTGCAACATTTTTTCACCCAACCTTTGCAGGGAGGAGATAGAGGATCAAAATGCCAGGCAGGGAAAGCCTCTTCTTGGCTCTGATATGAGCATCAGCATGTGTCAGTAAATAGCACTTGGGCATGTCACTAGAGTTTTTCATCTATTTCTTTTAAGAACAAAGAGATTTTAGCAAGATTAAACACTGAGGATTCAAACCTGAGCACCAGTTCTGCTCTATTCCCATATCACACGTCAGCCGTTGAGCTAATGTGGCGAGCAGGGACAGTCAGAGACTTAAAATCTTCTAGTTCAGAACATCTGTCCATCCTCCATCAATGGTGACAATATTCTCAGGGGCTTTCTATTCTCTCTTAAAAATTAATCCTGTGCTCTTAAAAACAGTCACTGTAGTCCTAAGCAAAACTGGGCGGGGAATGGTTTTCCCATCCCATGAGAGTTTTAGAGAGTTTGATTTTTTTCCCCCTTCCCAAATCAGGATAAAAAGTCAAAAACTCAAAAACTTTTGCAAACCAATAATCCAAATAATATTTCAGATCCAGGCAACAGAAACATTTCATTTTGATTAAACCTGTTTTATTTTCTTAGTATAAATTAACTAAAATTTCAAAATGAAAAGTCCTTTTGAACCAAAAACTTAAACTTTTCAGTTACAAAATGTTGAAATGGGATGTTTTGACAGTTTCTAAAACTTGTTTTCTTTTAGTGTTTGGAATTGGGAGAATCATCAAGCCAAACCCTTTCCTGCAAATAATTTCAGTTTCAATGAATCAGCATTTTCAATGGAAGAATGTTTTGTCAAGAAATGCCCAATCATCTCTAGTCCTAAGGCCAGTGAAAGTCTTTCTGCTCACTCCAGTGGGCTATGGCTCACGCCTGTAAGGCTACATTGTACAAACACTGTCAGATTTTCCAAACAGCTCAACAATCAGCATGCTGAGCTATTCTGAAAGTCTTAGGGTGAAATCTTGGCCCCACTGATGTCAGTGGGAGCTTTGTCAGTTGGTCCAACATTTTATCTTTCATTTCTAGGGTCAGGACCTCAATGTAATCCTCCTACCTCTGCCACTGACTTGTCATTTAACAGTGGAGAATTTGCTTCACCTCTACCTCAGTTTACCCACCTATAAAGTGGGGTCAGTAATACCTTCCTGGTAGCGGTGCTATAAGGCTTGACTGATCAGTTTGTGCAAAGTACTTTGGAAAGCCTTTGGGAATGAGAGGCACTTCATAAATTCGATCACTTAGCATTCCCTGCCAGCAATTTGGGCTCCCTGGTCTTCTCCCCCTTCCTTTCATGAGGACACCAGGAATGCTTTGAAAGGAGGGAAGGAAAACCAGCATGAACACATGTGGCAGGCAGGGGGAAATTGCTGCTGTAAAGTAAGCAGCAAGCTTTAAAGAAGTGTTTGTCTCCAGTTTGTTTAGTTATCCTCTAGGTAATTTTACAGCTGAGGAGACCAGGCCATTCAGGCAGTGCGCAAAACAATATTCCAGTGTTCTAGCAGCTCTTACTACTCCAGGTTCTCAACTGGGCTGGGCAGGAAGGGGAGGGTCGAGGCAGAGAAATTTCTTTTATAAAGAAAGACAAACATAGCCAGAATGCCACGGAGGACGTCCTGTGATTAAGACATTGCTTCCAAGCGTCAACTCACTTGGCTGTCAACTCAAATAAACTCCTGGGCTCAGCTGCGCAGGGGAAGTTGCTGGAGAAATCCTGGTGACATTAAGTTCCATTGCCCTTTGGAAAAGCCCTTGATTTCCATTAGATGTGCTGAATTCTTGGGTTAGATTGTGCTTCTATGCCCCGCTCTGGCTAGGCAGGGCATACGTTAGTTGCACTACCCTAGAAGGGACTGTGCCTCAGAGACAGCCCTCCAAAGGACCCCTTGCTCCCTCTGTGCCCCAGGCAGCAGTTGTCTGTTGCTTGCTCAGGCACATTGGTAGAAGCTAAAACTGTGTCCATTCTCTACCCTGCTCTGCTCACTCTCTGCTCGGAGGTGACTGCACAGCAGCTCTTTGCTCCTGCAAGTGCAGACCTGAGGCCTAGGTAGCCATCACTGCCAACCCCAGCATGAGACAGGCCTCAAAATCACAAGACTGGCTTAGAATTAATGAGATTTTAAACAAACTAATACATCTGGGGCTCGTTTGGTTTCTGGTTTCTGAGCCTTTAGCCTGTACTCAGGTCAAGTGTTTAAGCTTTGCTCCACGACCATGAGAACTAGAAACCTTTTGTTTTTAAATGAAAGTTGAGATTCTCACCTGTTCACATGACTCCAAGAAGCTTTAAGAAAAACCTCAAATACTGTGAGACTCACATAAAATGGTGAGAGCTGGCAACACTTGTAAGTCATGCGGGGGGTGGGGGTTACATTGCTTTACTCTCCTACATATTCAAATAACAATCTAGAATCAGGGTTTCTTTTGCTTGTTGCAATTCAGCTTAATAACCTTCCCTTTAGCATAGGTGGGGAAAGGTGAGGGGAGCATGTTTCCCATAGTGTATCACTTACCCAGAGGCTGTCCGTCTCAATGCAGTCACAGGATTCCAGGGTGACATTCTGGCCCCAATGGCAAAGGTCCCATTGACTTCAGTGGAGCCAGGCTTTCACCTCTGGGTTGTCATGCACATGAGATGGGATAGTGCAGACGGAGCTGAAATTCTTGGGGCTTAATTTTTTTTTTCATGCTACATGCAGATAACTCACATTAGCTTGTAGCAGTCATATCTGAGAGCTGTCGTCGTTCCTTGGAGTTAGCTTGCAAAAGAACATCAATATATTACACAGACATGGAGAGAAAACATACTTGCTCCCTATATACACAAAGTTGCTCCAATGTAATGTAAAGATCTGTCACATTATATGTGGCATCTGTGCAATTGGCCCGATTTCATAAATAATTCCATATACTATGTATTTATAAACTGTGAGATGTACCATTTTTCCTGTTTACTTTTCGGTTGAATTCCTTGCTCATGGAAATGAGAGATGGATCGCAGTGGCTAGACACAACCATTGTGTAGAGAGGCACTGAACAAACTGTCCCAGAAAGTTCTGCCAAGTGCCAAGCCACATCAGTTCTGATCTGTAACACCTCTCCCACACTCCCTCTCTCCCCCCCATCACTGGCTATGTCAGTCATGGCCTTCTCAGCTAAGGAGAAGCAGTCAGATATTGTAACATGAGATGATGCTTTTGTGATACACACAAATATCCAAAATGTCCACCAGAGACTAGAGTGAGGCCACTACAGTCGTTTTGCCTTGGGATGCAGCATGATTTGGACCCAGGCCAACTAAGTTAGATGTAGAGGAGTAAGAACAGTCCTTTCAGACTAGGCCTGGATCTCTAGTAGCAGATTGGACAAATTTCTATGCAATTCCCAGCTAACAGAACCGATAGGGCCCTCTCCCTGACTGGCATTCATGAAGACTTTCTCACGGCACACTGTGCCACTCTGGGGACTCTGTCTGTATTATTTATGAATTTGGTATGAGATGATGAACTCTCTGTATGTATCTTTACCAAGCTGTAAGCTCCATTTTTGAATGTGCAGCTCGTCTGTCTTCTCTGTGGTCCATTGGCCTCCATGTTGGACTGAAATTCCAGCAGGGGACCTGGCAAGGCCCTAACAATAGAGTAGTTGAACTTTGAGGACCGGTTCTCTAAATGACAAACGGATGGCTGCTGCCTCTGCCCTAGGGCAAACCAGATTTTCAAGCCTGAACTCCAGGTGGTAGGGAACTAAGCAATGGATCACCTGATGAGGGACCATGGTCATCTGTGGAGCCTGAAGAGAGAGGGACTTGACAGAGGGGGACTGGGTCTGGAAGGCTATAAAATGGTCAGAAACTGCTATATTTGCTATTTCTCTTTGGACAGTTTTCTTCAGCTTAGCAGGAGGGTGAAGCAACCCAACATGTAGGAGCCTGCCTACTTAGCTGAACACAGAAGGTCCCCAAGGACTCCCAAGGGAAGGGTGAGCAAGTGGGGGCATTTCCATTACGGGTTTGCTGTTTCACTTTGCATCTAGAATGACCTAGCTTTTATACTTACTAACAATTTTAGGTGTTTTCATGGTACAAGATGGGGGGTAAAAATCAGGGCTCCTGAGTTCTATTCCTTGTTCTGCTGCCTTTGACCATAAGGCCTTGGACAAGTCATTTATAATAATTTCTCTTTCTTTTGTTTGTGTTTACTCCACTGTAAGGCCAGTGTACCAATACGTACATAAAAGGCTCATGTGAGGGCTCATGGATTAAAGTTTGTAGACTCCTTGGAGATCATGAGCTGAAGGTGCAGTATATGTGCAAACTGCTGTTGTTGTTGTTCTCTGGAGATGAACTAGACTGCTCTATATTGAACAAAAATGAAATCAATAGATGCACAGATCCTGCTGTGGATATGGTCAGAAACCTCACCCAAAAGAGCCAATATCAGCAGGAGACCAGGGTTAGTGTGTTTGTAGGGAAAGAAAGAAAGAAAGATTTTGAGTTGAAGATGAAACCTGAAACTTGTTTTTTTTTTGCTACTCAGAATCCATGTGTGATGAGATCTACAATCTCTATGGGCCTGGGAGAGGCAGAAAGGTAACTGAGTCAGTCTGGATCTCCAGGATCCCTCCCCCAGGCCTGAGCTGGATAGTCAACCAAATCACTCCCAGGTTTCATTTGTTTGGTTCATGCTGAAGCAGGCTGAGTCTCCATGCTGAATGCAACTGTTAAGCATGGATCATGGCACCAGCAGGTGTTTTTGCTTTACACATCATTGGGTAACTTATGGGCTTTCCCCCCCACTCCCTCTGAAGAGCTACTGCCAGCAAATGCCAGCATAGTTAGATTTGTGGCCTGAAGCTTGTTGGGAGAAGCTCCTTGAGAGAAGACCATCATTATGAGGCCTTGGCTCGTTTGTTGGGCTGTGAGGATTTTGTATGTAGAATTTTGAGGGATCTGACTCCATCTTCTGGGTTGCTGCGTCACACTCCTCCAGGGAGCGCAATGGCTACTAATGTCCCTAAGCCCAGAGAAGCAAGGCATGGATTTGGTTCATTCCAGAATGTACACATACATACAGCAAGGGATACCCACACCCTCTCCTAGAGACACCCCTAAGGGAGCATACATGCAGCCTCCCCAGGGGCATGCACAGACACAGATAGACACACCAATGGGCATCCACACATATAGAAACCCCTCACCAGAGGGCACCCAAACATGCACACACACGTAGACACACCAAGGAGGCTGTGCGTGCACACTCACACATAGACAAACTAATGGGCAGCACTGATGCAGAGACACACCAAGGGGCACCCACATATATGGGCACCCCTAAAGGGCACATGTGCACATGCTACATACCCACAGGCCCCCCATTGGGCACACAAACACCAAAGAGAGCATGTATGCACATGTACAAGCACATACACATGCACAGACAAACTAATGGGCATGCACAGACACATATTGACACACTAGGGGACTCACACACACAGACACACCAAAGGGCATGCGCACACATGTTGACACATGCCCATACCTACACTGACACATGCATATGTTCACATGTACACATGAGCACACAAACAGACCCCAAAACAGAGACACTCACAAGCAGTCATACGTGGGAGCACACACAAGAGGAGCATGCAGACATGCACACCCGGATTGTTATTTTCATACTACAAGCGCAACACAGGATCAGATCTTTTTCCACTGAAGTCAGTGGGAGTTTTGCTGTTCACTTCAATGCGAGTCCAGTCTCCAAAGCCCAGGAGTTCCTTAGTGTTCTCTCTCTCTCTCTCTCTCTCCCTCTTTCTCACTGCAGTTATCTTTAGGGTGACCAGATAGCAAGTGTGAAAAATCTGGATTGAGGTGGGGGGTAATAGGAACCCATATAAAAAAAAGCCCGAAATATTGGGACTGTCCCTATAAAATCAAGACATCTGGTCACCCTAGTTATCTTTAAGCAAAAGCCAAGCACTGCTTTTCTTTATAGCTATCTCCTTTCCCATACAGTGTGAACACTAACTCTGTCATCACACCTTCTGATGTGTTTCTCCTCAGGGTTAAAATCACTTGGGAAAGTTTTGGTAGTGCTATAACATCTTCCCTACAGGCTACAGACCCCAACCCAGACTCAACAGATGCCCTTCCCAAATCCTACTACAAGAAAATTTTCCTTTTTAGGAGATTTATTCAGGCTTGAATGGATTAGATTTTAAATGGTAAATGTCAGTAATAGTCGATTTCTCCTTGCAAAGCAGAAAGCAACAAAACACAATTTCCACTGCTAAGAGCCAGAATTTATTGAGTGAGTCTGTTAGAAGCATGTGTCTGGGCAAGGTCCTCAGCTGGTGTGAACTGGCAAAGCTCCACTGAATTCAGTGGAACTGTGCAGATTACACCAGATGGGGATCTGGACCAATATATTTTGCTCCTGAAATTTCTGTCGTCAGTTCTGTTTTGGCCTATCTAAGGAGATCAGACTAGATAATCATATGGGCCTTAAAATCTCTTAAATCTCTCAATAGTCTGTTTACTGTTTATTTACTGTCAATTGCAGTTATGCTGCCAATACTATTTATAGTTTATTATAGTTGAGTCTATATATACTGACAGTTAGTTAAGGGACTCTTCTGTTTTGCAATTGCTTAACAAGAAATATTACTCAAACATTATGGTTTATTTCTGAAGCTCTGATTTTTTTTTAAATATATCCTGCTGATGCAAACATTTAAAACAATAACAATTGGGGGAAATGGACATAAATCTTGGCATTCTCTGTTGAAATTCATTTAAAAACAACCAACCAACCCTCGCCCTCCAAACACACAGTTGAATCCTTCCAAGCCCAGATATCTGTGCATCAATAGGTCCCTGGTCTATGCTGGGGTCTGTCAGTGGTACAGTAATAAATAATTAGAACTGCTCAGAAATTTTCCATCAAAAGTATTTTTAATGCCAAAAAATGTCTCTTTCTTAAAAGCAATTTTTTATAGAAATTTTATGCTTTGAAATTTTGAAACCAAAACCCGTTCAATAAAAAACAAAAATGACTTGTTTCAACCCCAAAACAGATTTTTAAAAAATCTGGAAAAAATGTATGAAAAATTTTGAATTTTTTTCCAGTTCTTTAGAATTTTTTGTGGAAAATATCACTTCCATTTTCCAGCTAATAATAATGATAATCTTGGTATGATGGAATTTTAGTGTGGGGCTAAATTTTCCCCACCATCCCTATGCCTGTTCCTAACGAGTAGAATGAGAATATGTGAGAAGTATATGGGCCTGGTTCTGCACCTGGGTCAGTTATTCATGTCAGTGCAAAGTGGAGGTAACACACCCCCATCCAGTTTTTGTAGCATTCTGCACACATTTTACATGAGTGTCTGTGACTACGCAAGGTGCAAAGCACTGAGAAATCAGGCGCTATGTCTCCAAAATGACACCCTAGTGGAGACCTGATCTTAAACAGTGGATGCCACACAACTAATGGTTACACACAACTTTGGGGGGTGCAGGATGTACAATGATTTTGGTAACTACTCCCATGAGCCAACAGCTCATTTGCTGTCTTCCAAGGGCCTGAGCCTGTGCCCATTAACTGCAAAGGCAATACTGCCATTGATGTCAGCGGTGCAGGATCAGACCTCAAAAGCAGAGGAGCAGCTAGGTTCCTGAGGGCTTGTTCTAGCAGTGGTTACACCCGGCTAGAACTGAGGTGCACTGGCTCCTGCAAGTGCTATGAGAGTGCAGTGCTGGTCCCAGGATATTAGCGAGACAAGGTAGGTGAGATATCTTTTATTGGACCAATGTTATTTCCTCGCCCTATCTTGTCCCTCACTAGTATAATAACAATGTATGATATTTAGCATTCATATCAGGGGCGGCTCTAGGTATTTTGCCGCCCCAAGCACGGCAGGCAGGCTGCCTTTGGCAGCTTGCCTGCGGGAGGTCCTCAGTCCCGCGGATTTGGCAGCAGCCTGCGAGAGGTCCGCTGAAGCCGCGGAACCAGTGGACCCTCCACAGTTATGCCACCAAAGGCAGTCTGGCTGCCGCCCTTGTGGCGACTGGCATAGCGCCCCCCGTGGCTTGCCACCCCAAGCACGCGCTTGGCATGCTTGTGCCTGGAGCTGCCCCTGGTTCATATGGCACATTTCATCAGAGGATCTCAAAGCACATTACAAAAGTGAGTGAGTCTTGTTATCACCATTTTGTAGAGGGGGAGCAGACCTGGAGAAGGTTTAAGTGACCGGCCCACGGTCAGACTAATGAACCGACAGCAGAGCTGGGAATGAAACTACTGCTCTAAACCACTAGACCACAAGTTATTGGCCTGGGGATCATGACCCCAACAGGCTTCAAGGGGGCATGCTCAGGTTATCTTTCCTTCTGGCTAGACGGGAGGGAGCCCTGCAGCTGTCTACTGTTGTGACCTGGGGTCACTCCTGACACAGAATAGGCGAAGGACAGCCACTGCACTAGACAGACTGTGTCTTTGTGGTGTAGGCAGCCAGTGATGTGGGGCACCACCAATCACTGGCATGGGATGTGGTGAGAAAGTTCTGGTTTTCTGAGGGGCAGCTATAGTTCTTGCAGGGAGCAAGCGATGGCATGATCATGGCTATTGTACCACAGCCAGCAAAAAATGAATATTAAAGCAAGAGTCAGTGGAAATCCTGGTTTCTAGACGCAGTTGTTTCATTTGTTGCCTAAAGACTGAAAAGAAGGCGAGACAGACATAAAGAAAATTGTAATTGGGTATTCTCTTAATCCTTTTCTCAGCCTGTGAATGAGCCATAAGGGATTGTCAGACTGGAACAGATCAATGGTCCGTCCATCCCCGTCTTCTGTCGCCACTGGTACTGTACAAGTCCCGGGATGTACTTCATTGTGCATTCCACATGCTGCTCCCTTCCTTGTTGTTGCTCCATTTGATACAATCTATGGATATTCTGATTTCCTAGTTCTTTCTGTGGAGCCTGTGGAAGGAGAATCAGGACACATGGTGGTTGGAGAAGACAACAAAAGAAGTCAAGGCATGGGGGAAATGTGGTGTTATCATTGCAGCTCAGCTGTCATAGCTAGAAGAGAGCTGCCTGCCGGGAACATTTCCCCTCCTCTTCCCTGCCAACAGGGCACAAAGGAAGGATGGTCTTGTGACTGAGGCACTGGACTGTGATCGAGGAGACCTGAGGTTGATTCCTGGCTTTACTGCAACCCTCTGCATGCCCTTGAACAAGTCACTCTTGGCTTCAGTTCCCCATCCCCCAAATGGGAATAAATCATTTAACATGTGTGAGCTGCCCAGATGATGGGGGCCACGTAACTGCCTAGATAGACTGAGGTCCTGGAAGAAAGATGTTTTCCCAGCTCATTGGGCTCCTATACACTTTCTTCATTCAGGGTCTCAGCTTTGTGTAAAAGACCTTAGGCTTCCCTGTTCTCTTGCACGATAACAGTAGTTCTGAAACTTTTGTACTGGTGACCCCTTTCACATAGCAAGCCTCTGAGTGCAACCATCCCTTATAAATTAAAAACACTTTTTTATATATTTAACACCATTAGAAATGCTGGATGTAAAGCAGTGTTTGAGGTGGAGGTGGACAGCTCACGACTCCCCTACGTAATAACCTTGTGACCCCCTGAGGGGTCCTGACCCCCAGTTTGAGAACCCCTGCACTACAGCCTTCACTCGAGGCAACACTCTCCTGTGCAGTTTGGGCAGCAGGGTTCTCAGGCTTGGCGGGAAGGGAGTCAATCCTCAGGAGAAAATGTAACTTAGCCTAAAAGGGGAGCTGCAAGTCAGTACAGCAGTGACTTGTTAGGCTTATGGGTCGTAACTGCTGGGATTGTCTCTGGAATCTTTTTAAAAAATGGGCATCACATTAGCTATCGTCCAGTCATCTGGCACAGAAGCTGATTTAAATGGTAGGCTACATACCACAATTAGTGAACTGCCTTATGTAGCCTACTGGTCAGCATGCGTTGTGTCCCCCTCTGTGGCTGACCCAAACAGCATGTGAGTCTGTTACAGCCCCCAGGTGGCTCTTTAACTCAAGCTGTGGAGACTCCCGTGTTCAGCTTTGGAGATCCCTATTTCAGATCTTAGTATGTTGACCAAGATGGTGGCCATGACACTGACACAACAGTGATAGCTACTCCACACATGTGGTACCTGCCCTCACTATGGTTGACTCTAGCTTTATCAGCAGTCCTCACTCCCACGAGCACTAAGATTCATCTCAATTTTTCCCTCAGATCAGCAGGGATGCCTGCTTCAGAAATGTCTTTGGGGAGGAACTAATTTCCAGAGCGGCTGGGAGAAGGATCTTGCTTGATTTTTCACATATGATGGACACCAACGTAGCAGCAAACTTTACTTGATAAGCAGGCTATTTTGTCTATAGTCCCAGTCTCCCTCTTTTCGCTACCACGCACCCCTCCTTTCAGTTAAGGATATTGTCCCTGGTCTGGAGACTCTGACGATGGGTAATAAATCCCTTGGTATGGGATTCAAATTTTGTTTTTATATGTTTTACCAGATGAGGGATGTTATTAGTCAGGACCTGGAGGAGTTTGGTGGGAGAGGGAAAGAGAGAAAAGGAGTTAGTGTATGTGGCCAGGATGCGGTGGGTAGGAGGAGAAAGTGGCAGCTGCTCTGGTAGCTGATATATACCAGTAGTAGTGGATGGCTGATCTCCTATATGGTTGGTAAATGCAAACCCACCCTCTGGAGCAACTGAGGGGAAGCTGGGTGGGAGACGGCAGAGATTCCATGTCCTCCTTCAGTGCACGTTTGGGAACAAGCATCTCAGAGACTCACTTGCACTGTGGCAACATCTGGTTTGCAAGCATCTGTCAAATACTCTGGAGATTTTTTTTTTAATAACCAGATAATTATGAACTGGATCTGAAATCTGGGAGGAAGGGGAGCAAGGAAAAATCTTTCATTTTCTTCAAAACCAGGATATACATTTTTCCAAGGAACCTTTCAAATGACTTTGACCCCAGCAGCCCTTTTGAATGGTGCCCCCCCCCACTCCCTTTGCCTCTCCAGAATGCTGGCACTTAAGTATCTGACTGCTCCTTCTCCTGCATTTTCCAAGGCATCAGTCTTGCTTGGTTAAGTATTTTAATAAACAAGAAGAAACCCACAGCAAATGCAAAATCAATCACTTTGCTCTCCTGTGAAACTGGATCTATTTCCTGGGATTACATGCAGCACCTTAAAGAAAATATTTACAGAATTTATATTCACATCCCATTTGCCCTCTTCTCATGGGGCTCTCTCTTCCCCTCTCTCTTCAGCTCTCCCCCTCCCTTTAGCCTTTACCCCAAGTCCTGGTACAATACTCTCCTTTGTGAGAGAAATGGTGTTTACTCTTGATCTAGGGTGGTGGTGGGGGGAATGTAAATGAAAAGGTCTGCCTCTCTTTCCCCCCACCCCTCTGGCTCTTTGCTGCACTTGGCGTTACAGTGACTTCTTGAAGGCAGAATAAGGAGGAATTCCATCAAGAATTCTGAGTCCTAAAGGCGAGGGGAGGGGTAGAAGATGCAATAAATATTTGTGCTGTAAAGAGAAGAAAAAAGAAGATATTTTAAGGAGCACCATATTTTAGGGCCAACCACTTTGATCTTGAATTAGGAGGGTGTTGCAAATTGTCCACAAACACCAGCTGAGGTTTACAATTCAAGCAGGACATGTTGGGTCTAGGATAGAGATCAGGTCCCAGCTTTGTGTTGGTCTAGGCCTGGATGAGACAAGATCTGTGTATGGTGTGGAGGAATGGGAATCAAATAGAAACCCTGTGAGCAGAGAAGAGGATTTAGGATACCAGTGGTATAGCCATTAGGATTTGAGAGAGCCAGCACGTGGCTGGATTTACTGGGATACTTGCTAGGATGCTGGTGCTTTCCCTTCCCAAACTTCTGCTATTTTGGCTGCATTTCCTTATCAGAAGCCGGGATTTCTCCTGCAGCTTCTTTCTGGGAAGACTTCCAGTAGAAAAAGAGAGAATCTACGGGGTTCAAAACTGAAGACAGAGCACTGAATGGTGTGGCAAGGTACTGAATATTCATAGAAAGGCATTTCTGACCACTCCTCCCAGTTCAGTTTATTTTAAAAGAGTTATAATTGGTTACAGGGTTAGGGTTATTTTAAAAAATCTAAACATTTTTCTATTCATCACTGTCCCTGCCTGACAAATTTCAAGCAAAGGGGAAGAGGCTGTTAATGTGGGGCTAGTTCCATGCTCCTCTGCTCCCTCTGCTGGTTCTGCAAGAACAAACACTTGCCAAGTTCTGCCGAAATCTATAGACCTATGCAAAACATTAAGTGACTGAGGGTGTCAGGCTCTGCAGCTCTTTCCCATTGAAACTGTTGGATCTGAGCTAGATTTTTAAAGTCTTTCCTCTGTATTACTTGTGTGAAAACAGCAAGCATGGCTCTCAAGAGAGGATGCCTAGCAGCAAAAATTGCCCAGGGCCCATATAGCTGAGAACCAAACATCTGAGTTAGGCCAAGGGCATCTCACCTCACTTCCAACAACTGCTAAAAATGGCCTGATTCACAGGCCATTAAAGTCAACAGGAATCTTTGTATTGACTGCAGTGGGCATAGGTCAGACCCCTAAGAAGGGCAGGTGAGCTAACTCAGGTTTTTAGATACTGTGGTGATAAGCACAGGATAGGGAGTGAGAGATGGGAATAGATAGAGTTTCATACAGTTCTCATATTTCCTATCATTCTCATCTCCTGAAGAACCCAAAATCCAAATATAGCAAATAAATTGGAATCTTACTTCTAGAGAGAAAATTGCACAGTATTAACCACTGCTACCAAAATAACACTTTTTTGGTTTGCACTGTGTCAGACCTAAGTGTTCAGTCCTTGATCCCTCTATGACATTAGAGTAGTGTGTATTGAAGGAGGTCATGATAGGTTGTTCTCCCTCCTCAAATGAAAACTCAAACAGCAGTCTCAGGTTAACTGAACACACAAAAAATTGCATTTGTTCTTAGTTTTCTCTCTCTCTCTCTCTCTCTCTCACACGCACACATGCTAAATCAAAGCATTATGGTAGCAGAGCCATGTGCGCATTCATAAATACTTTGTGCAGAAGGAAAATGACTTTAAAAGAAACTACACAGGAAAAACCATTCAATGGGCCTCTTGTTAAAATCAAATTCACTGACTGGTCCTTAACTAAAAGGGGGAATTCGGCACGGCGATCTCTACCATGTGCCTTCCCCACACTCCAGACATGCATTCAAACAGCTTGCTGGAAACCATTTATTTTAAAAATTGAAAATGGGAATGTGATGGAGTGTCCACTCCATACCAAGGCCTGAATGGGTAAAACAGGCCAATTAACCTATAGGCTGCACCTGGAAGCGAGCCAAGGCCTGCTAACACCTAATGGCTGATAAAGCCCAGCTGAGGGAGGAGCTGGCCTAGGCTTATAAAGAGAGGAAGTTGGTAGTAAGAAAGTGACCACAAGGAAGAGTTCAATGGGGGGTGGTGCTAGGTATAAGGAGCTGCTCTAGGGGAGTCTATCTGGGGCTATGGACTCTAGGAAGTAGCTATGGGGAGTAGAGGAAGCTCTAGTGGTAACCTGAAGATGGGCCAGAAGATATGGAAGGAGGATAGGAAAGAGCCAGGGAAACAGCAATGAGGTTGGCACTTGAGCAGGCTGGTTGCTAGGCATAGGTTCCCTAGGCTGAAACCCAGAGTAGTGGGTGGGCCTAGGTTCCTCTCCTGGGAGAGTGGCACAGACTGGGCAAGTATCTGAGGGGTAACTATGTTAGTCTGGATCAGGACCAGTGCCAGTATTTTTGGTGCCCTAAGCACACGGTCATTTTGCTGCCCCACGCGCTGCTCCCGCAGCTCCGGTGAAGCTGCCACAGGCGTGCCTGCGGCAGGTCCACCGGAGCCACGGGACCAGCGGACCCTCTGCAGACACGCCTGCGGCAGGTCAACCAGAGCTGCCTGCTCCCCCCCTGGCAAAATGCTGCCCCCCAATAATCCTGGTGCCCTGGGTGATTGTTTAGGTCGCCTAAATGGAAGCGCTGGCCCTGGTCTGGATCTGTAAAAAGTGACAGAGTCCTGTGGCACCTTATAGCCTAACAGAAGTATTGGAGCTTAAGCTTTTGTGGATGAATACCCACTTCATCAGATGCATGGCTGGGCAGTGGCTCAGAAGATTGCCTGAGACAGTTTGTCTGGTGGGACTGAAGGGCTGAGTCACAAAAATGGAGTAACCTGAGTTTTGAGACAGAAGATATCATAGGGTGAGCAAAAGAAGGTGGAGGTATCAGGGGAGGGAATTAATCTACAGATGAGTTATAAGGGGGTGTGCCAGCAGTGAGTAGAAAAACCTGTGACAGGGATAGCAGCAGCCTCCCTGCCTACTATGTCTGATAATAACCCTTAAATCTGCCCTTTTCCCTCTTCCCCTTGCTTTTCCTTACCTCACTCCCTCTCCAGGTGCTTGAGGGAAGGTGAAAAGAGTGTAAAGGCCAGATAGAGATCTCTGTTCCACTGGTGTGAATTGAGCAATGCTACTGGGTCAGATTTTCTATTACCTTGTCCCTTATTTAGTCACTTGTTCTCACTTTGCACTGGTGTAAATGGCCTGACACAAGGTGCAGGGAGAGGGAGAGTCTGTACCAGTGATCTCAGTAGCGTTGCTCTGAATTTCTGCTGGGAACAGAATTTGGACCAATGTCAAAATATATACTTTGCTTGAGTTTCCAGACAGAGCTAAGAGCTATGATTGCTTTTGCAAAGCAAGACCAACAAGGAAATAAATATAATTACATCTAACCACCTGCAGCCTCAGTGTTTATCAGTCCCTGTCATTCCCAAGGGTGAAACAAGTGGGAGGTGGAGGCAGGGCATTCTTGATGACAGACCTTTGCCCCTGAGGTTTGCTCCGAAGTATCTGTGAAATAGATCAAAGCCTAATTCAGGCCACGTTTAGAACTTGTTACAAAAGGTATCCTGGCTTTACACTTACTGTGGACTCTAGGTTAACTGCCAGAATCCCACTGGCACATTTTTCCTCTGGCTCTATTCTTTTAAGTTGTGCTGCAGTTGACCAGGAGTGTCTGTGTGTCACAGTCTAGTTGCTCCTCATGCTTGGTAGTTGTTACTTGAAACTAAGTCAACTGCAGTTAACGAGAGCTCTGTGCATTCAGCACTTCTGAGAATCTGGCCACTACTATTTAGGTACCTAAATATGAAGTTGGGGTCTAAGATAGTGTGAGGCCAAAGTTTTTTCCTCTTTTGTGAATAGGTTTACCCAAATATATAACCTATGTCTATCACAGGGCTTAATGACTGTAAAGCACTTGGAGACCCTGATGCCAGGCAACCTAGAAATGGTAAGCTTCATTTTAGTGGCTGGACTAAGAATTGTTTCCCTCTTTTTGCAAGCCGTGAAACTCAGATGCAGTCTGGAGTGTGTATTATGTAAACAATGACAAAACCAGCCAACCTGATACTCTCCCTTGGGATGTACCTGACCCCTGTCTAGATAGGGTCAGAGAATCCTCAGGGGAAGTCAGGCTGGACACCAGGCATTGAGCAGGTCTCAGAAATCCTGAACTTCAGTGCAGAATCTCTGTGCTGTGTGTGGATAGGCAGCACTCTGCTTGCTGTTACCAATTTGTGTGGATTCCTGCAATTGTTTTACAGCTCTTCTTCATTCATTGACTGCACCCCCACTTTGGCAGAACTGGGAGACAAAGCAGTGTTCTGTGCATGCCTAGTAAGACCATTACGGTCACATCCTGAGGCCCCCATGCCTGGGGAATGATTTTGTAATCTGATCCGTTTGTTTTCAAAGGTGTTACCTTTCTCTTTTTTTTTTGTCCCACTCCCAGATAACGTCTCCCTGCTACTGCATTATTACCCAAGGAGTTCTTCATGTGAGTACCCTTGCCTCCTTAGAAGCCTGAGTGCAGCATGTGACACTTATCCTTGCTCCAGCTGAAGACACAACTCTGACACCCCTGTCTGGTTACACCAGCTCTAGTTACCATTAAGCAGGTGATGCCCCAAATCAGATCAGCAACCCCAGCACCTACACAGACCCTTTCACACGTCAACTAGTGGTTGAAGATTGCCCATAGGTGTAGGGAGGGATGTAGGAATACTTGTATCATGAGGTTCTAGAAACTTGAGCTCTGCTCTGAAGCTGTATGATATCACAGAACTCCCAAAATGAATAATCTCTTAAACTGCTGCAGCCAGCTTTCTTCATCTATATAATGGACATAGCCAAAACCCCACTGAAATTCAGGGGGGAAGTCTTATTGTAGGACCATGATATCACTGGAAAGCTGTGCTGCACAGGTGTGATGGCAACAAGCCTGCTGCATGAAAACAACTAATAACATCAGAGAGGCTTAGTGGAATCTCCACAGATCTGCCAACCAGCACCCCGGCTCTGCCACTCACCTGTTGTGTGACCTGCATGCTGCTCTCTGCCTCAGTTTCCCCATTTGTGGCATGGGGTTCATAATCCTCTGTCAGGGATGTTGGAAAGGATGACTCCTAAGAGCAGTTTGTTTGTATGAGTTACTTCTGCTTCAGCAAAGCTCTGTTGATGTCCAACTGCAGCCACAGATGTATTGGAGAAACACTCCTTGTGAAATAGCAAATCAAAAAGCTCCACAGGCAGGGACTTACCCCAGGAGAGTGGAAGGGAAGGGCAGCAGCAGGACTATGCATTGCTACACAGGGCTCCTGACTCAAGTCAAGTTGGGAGCTAGATCTGAACTGCTGTCTTGTTTAAGGGTGATTCATATTTGGGGGGATTGCTTGGATCCATCTATTTATACAGTGGGGGTTCTACTGCGACCCCCCACTATACATAGCCTGCTGCATTCTTCCAAGGGCATCTAACTCATAAGGATGTCAGTGCTCAAACCACACATAACCCTAAAGCATATTTGCACTGGCTTTCAGATAAAGGTTTTTATCTTGCACCCTTTAGCTGAAGGCCAACACAAAAGCTCTAAGTCCGACTGAGCTAACCAGCCTGGGGAAAACCAGCCAGCTGTTTATCTGGTCCTCATTTATCTGACCACCCTAGAGGACATGACGGGTTTGGATATGTGAGGATGCGATAAACCAGATAATTAAGGTTGTATTCTAGCTGTTTGGATGGGCTACTTTACAGGGACTCTGGCAGAGCAACAGAGTGAGCTGTCCGTCACTGAGTCAGCATATATAAATAAAGCACATAACACAGGCTGCCTTTCGCTATCACACAGCAGAGCCAATAAATCCACATGTAGTTCTTGATTTCATCAGGCCCCTGGAATACATGCATGGACTTAGTCATCAGCATTCTCCTGCGTGGTATGGCTATTTAATGTATCACTTGGGGTTTTCAATGAGAAAATATAATAATTCATAAACGAGGCATCCTACTGTCCCCTGCATGACATTGTTTTTTCCTGTGATTGTCACGTTTATGGCTTTGAATACATGAGAGATCCAGAGCCACTGAGCCAAACACTTGGCGGTGTTTGGAAGGCTGGACTACAGAACCACATCCAGGTCAGACACCTGTCCCTACAATGGGCTGAACCAGAACCAGGGAGCAGACGCCTATCCTTAGAAACTGATCTGGGCCATCCCCATGTTTGAGTGTAAATTTTGTGGATCACTCCTATCTCTATACTGGATGGAAACCAGTCCCTGAATCTGAATTCCCTTCCAGGCTTTGAGAAAGGTTGGAGCTAGGCCCATCTCTAATTGCAGATTAGTTTATGGAACCGCTGTTTGTTTGCTTAGATACCTATGTGTTTCAGAACCATCTTGGGAGGAAAAGAACTGAAGATGAACTCTGCCAGGAGGTATAATGGAGTTTTCCTCCCTTCTTTGCTACAGGAGAGGCAACCTGCCCAATGACCGGCAATGCTCTGTACTGCCTTATAGGAGCCCTAGATTTGATTCTCAGTCCAGGGGCAAGGAATGCCTTCTGTCCATTGCTCATCTCTAAAGATGGCTGGAAAGCAGTTTATCTTTCTGAGGAAATTTCTAGGAATTTTTTTTTAAATGGCTTTGTCTACATTTTCTACAGAAATTAATTTTTTTTTAAGTGGAAATTTGAATCTTGTAAAACTTCAGCCACAGACAATAGAGTTTGTTTTTCGGATGAAATATTTTGGGTTTTGGATGTCTGCTTTTTGATCAAAAAATATTAAAATTTCCCACAGAAAGCAGGCTCTTTCTAGGGGACAGGAGGAGAGAATTTGTTGAGTGGGAAACTCGATTTTCCATCAAAACTGATTTTTGATGGAAAATTTGTGACCAGCCCGATGTGATACTGATCTCTCTGTCCCATTAAAGAAGGTACTAATTGTATCTAAATGGGGGTCCAGCTCTCTGCATCTGGAAGGATGAAGGCCATGACATGAGGGAGAGGGAATGAGTTAAAGTGTGGAAAGAATCCCAGGGTTCCTCCTGGCCTCTAGGATGGGGAGGTGGATTAAGAGCTCTGGACTCTATATTGCTTTTTTCTGTTCCCTTTTTTTGTGGTAATATTTGATGGCTGTAAAAGGGGGTTGGGGAGGAATCTGGAAACATAACTGCATCAATTGCTGTTATTTCTGTCTATCCCTTCAAAGCCTGGCTTTCTCCTCACCAGATGGACTGGCCTAAAGAACCTCCAGTTACAGAGAGGGTTCCCCAGAGGCAGGAAAGGCTGCCCTCTTTTCATTTGCCATGTTGAATTTTGCTCATGCTGAGAAGCAATCACACTTATTAAGCCAGGTAACGGCCGTGTGGGCTCTGCATGCCCCAGCTCAGGGAGATGCCAATCCCTTATATGTTTTGGCAAATGAAAACCATATACATGAATTATTTTGAAATGGTTGGGAAATTTTGCTCAGAGGTGCTATGGGAAGTGCTTGGGCTGGCCAGATGCAATGTGTGTATAAGGTGGTGGAAGCTAGTCTCCTGGGTCAGATCTGGCATCCCCTGCTGTGGCAGCACAAAGCAGTCAGTGTGGGGGAAGTCCGGGGTGTGGTAGAATTAAAATAGCAGCTCCTGCATCTGGTACAGGGGATGTGGCCAAGCAAAGAGGATATGTCCAGGCTGTGCCTTCCCTTAGCAATCTCCAGCTATTGGACTGACATCTTGGGGCCAAAGGCAGTCAGGTGCAAGTCAGAGAAACCCTGATGCTACTCTAACTTATGCTGTGGGCCACTCCTGTCCTGGCTGGCCCAAGGCAGCTTGGAGACAGTCCAGGATTGGGGGTCTTCATGCTCCTTCACACTTAATAACCTCCCTTAGACCTGCTTATGCCCACTGTATGGATGTGCCAGACTCTGAGTGGATGCAACCTATCCCAAAGCCCTGAGTGGCATAGCCCCTTGCTGGGAAGGCTGGCCCTGTGCCCAGAGCTCTGATTGGCTAAAGGATGGGCCATAGGGAGGAGCTGGCTGCCCCCACAAGGTTAAAGACCTAACAGGAAATCCCACCGCCACTTCCTGCTGCCAGCTGGAGGGTGGCTGGGATGCAGCTAGGGGTGAGACCATGTAGCAGGGGCATGGGCTGCTTCTGCGGCAGGAACACAGCAGGATCCAGTGATGCCCAGGGAGAAGCCTGGGCGTGTGATGTCCCCGGCAGTGTGCACCAGGCGGTGCCTTAATCTGGGACCCAGGGCCAAAGCTGGCGGGGCAGTTGAGACTGTTTTCAAATGATGGAGTCAGAGCTCCTTTAAGCCTCTTGGGTGTATGTCATACTCCCATTGACTTTTCTTCAACGGCATCCAGGTTCTGTCCATGCTAATAAAGGCACTGGACTGCAAGTATGCCTGGAGGGATTCCTGGGCAAATTCCTGCCCCTGCTCCAAGTGTGTAGGAGTTTGGAATAACCTAGTGGACAGGGGTGTCCCCATCATGGCTGGAAGAAGGTAGGAAGATGCAAATTATAGTATCCCCCACTCTACTTTAACTCTGTCTCCTTACACCGTATTCTGGCTTCTTGGAATAATACTACCGAACTGTCGACTCCCTTAGACATTAGCAGAGGGGGTATCAGTTGTTCTGAGGGAACCAAATACATCCACATGGTGACTCCATTGACTTCAGTGGTATTGGAGCACTGATGAATGTGGCCAGGAGAGTCTCAGTGAATAGGAGTCAGAGTTAGATCCACTTACACTGTGTTACACATCACCTTTACATTTGGCCCTATGAGTCTAAGGGAGTCTCAGTTGCTGAGGGGACTGGGGGAAAGAGTAAGTTACTCCAACAGGCTATACCCTCTAGACTTCTCTCTGAATATAGCCCTGTGAGTTTGGTTGCTGCCTATACTCAGACCTCCCTGGAATTATGTTCCACAACAGCATTTCAGTTCTCTCTTTCCTTAGCTAATGACCAAGGAAGTAAATTGATGCAGTGATTGGCTTTGTCACTGGTTGACTGCACCCCTGTTAATCAGTCACAATGCACTTCCCTCCGAAGAAATGAGAGAGGAAAAAATAAACCCAATTGCTGACAGCCAGTAACACCCATCTCTTTGTGAAAGAGGGAGAATGAGCCTTCAGGCTATCAGTCCTAGAAAGAGACATTTGACATGCACAAGACCATTAGGCCAGTCCAGCTCCTGTTAATGCAGAATTGTTTCTCCCAGGTGTATATGGTGGGCAGAATATGTTCTCCTATTTGCTCAGGAGCTAACACAGTAGCCTACCTCGCCTTACCATGTAGGGTGGATTAGAGAACCACCCTTGAAAGGACACTCAGACATTCCCATCACTGAGACAGGGAGCTTTGCATGACATTGATGAAGTGTTCAGAAGAGTGAGACCTCAAGCAGCGATAGACTCAAGCCAAAATTGCAGGTCAGAATTTTAATCACCCTGAAGGTCTGGAGTGGCCCGATCTGGGATTTAGTTTGGGTCCAACCCTGCTCCTAAGTATCCAGCCTGTGAACCATAGTTTAGTAAGGAATGAATTGAAAATAGTTGTCCATAGACTTGTCATCTCTCACAGAATCTTCAGGAGAGATGGGCAGAGAATAGCAGAGAAATGTTCTGCTGCAGCACACAGCCTGGGCACATTCAGCATCTAAGAGAGCTCTCTCTAGAAATGAAAGGGTGTTGCAGAAGTCCTGTTCTGGCTGGCCCCCAGCATCCCCCTTCTTCCTGCCCCTACTTCCCTTCCCTGCCCGCCATGGGCTACAAGGAGTAGCAGTTCATGGAAAGACAGAGCACAGATTCATATCGCTCTTGAAGTGAGGAAGGACTGCTGTGTTCAGTGCCATATTCAAGAAAAATATGTCTGTTTCCTATGCCCAAGAGAGCAGCCTTGACTCTTCAGTGGTGCAGCAATCAATAAATTACTGTTTGGTTAAAGTTCTTCACCACCACTGCATAAATCAAGTCCTGCTTTCCCCCTTTGGCTACAGTTTTATGGGCAGCTCCAATATTCGTGATGGTTATAAAACTTCATCCTCTTACTGAAGGGCCTCCAAGATTATCTGTCATCTGGAATTTTCTTTGTCCCCTCCCCCCGCCTCCATAATTAGCTGATCCCAAAGCCTGGGAGCTGGGGACTCAAATAACGATCCTGCCTTCAGGCTCTCTTTGCTAGTGCTCACAGGGTCATTGGTATTTCCTAGGTTGAAATATGGGAGGTGGAAGGATGGCGGGGGGATAATAAATGCTAGTTTCTATATTAGTGCAACAGGATTCAATTGGCCATGTATGGGGTGAACGACCATGTAATATATTCTTCTGGAGGCCTCATGGCTGAGTTGTATTCTTCTGGAGGCCTTTAGACACAATCCCCCTTTTCTTTCTTTCTTTCTTTCACATTCCCTCTTTCCTTCTCTTTCTTCCTCTTTCCTGTTTTTTCCAGAATCCTTTTTTCCTATGACCACTTCATCTCCCTAGCTGCCGTCTATATTATTTTCTCCCCAGCCACAGAGGGCAAGCAAGGAGCATGCCGCTGACCCTTTCTCATAGGTGTAAACATAGCCTTATTAAAAGGGGATAATTACTGGGGTCTGATTAACCCTGGTGTAAAATCAAAGTGAATGGAGCCCCACAGAGACTTTCAGCTATGCAGACCACGAAGCCTATGCTGTGCAATAAACAGCTGCAGCTCCAGTGCTCGTCAGTTCACTGCATTCAGTGGAAAGTTAACTCCTCCTTGAAACAGAAATATTGTCTTTGGGGTTGATTTATATCTCCCAGAATCAGCAGAGGCTGTTGTGGTTTTTCTTTTCTTTTTCACAGATTCTTTCCACAGGCAGAATTTTCTTGGCTCTTCTCTGAATGTCAGCCTGTTACGTTTGGAATGGAGGAGATTCATAATGCTTGGGAGGAGATGCCTTGTGATGACAACAATAGTAACACTTTGCACGCAGAGAGCAGCATTTTTTCAGCCGTAGATCTCTCAGAGCTTTGCAGTGGTGGATGAACACCACTAGCTCCATTTACAGGTGACAGCGAGCAGAGAAATGCTTTGCCCAAGTGAGTCCATGGCCTCACCAGAAGCATGCTGGGCTCTGGCCTCGTTTTTAGAAGCGTTTCTCTCTTAGTGGCAGCCATCCTGGGAAAGAGAAGAATGAGTTTCGTGGAATCGCCCCATACATCTTTAGCAATGGGATCACTTTTATAATGCCTGAATCCCACTTAATAACAGGCAGCATGGACCTGTAGATTAAAATGTTCCCCAAAGAGGATTAGGAGCTGTAACTGCTGAATACAAACTACAGGTGAGCTTGTAGCCCATCTTAGCCAACTCACAGGGTCCTAAGGGAGAGTAAGCACTTCCCTGTGCTGCCTTCCTGCACATTCTTTCAGGGGCAGGAGTGTCAGCAGAGGCTGCACCTCGGGTGACCAGACAGCAAGTGTGAAAAATCGGGACTGGGGTGGGAGGTAATAGGAGCCTATATAAGAAAAAGACCCACAAATTGTGACTGTCCCTATAAAATCAGGACATCTGGTCACCCTAGCTGCACATGTGATCTCCCTTGGTTTTGTCCCTGCCATCTTACAACCAGCACAATGCAGCCAGCATAGCCGTGAATGTAAAAATCAGCCACTGAAACCAATGCCCAAGTGTTATCCATTTGACTTGGCCAGCCATGGACAGCTCCAGTAATTCAATCTGAAACAGCAAGACTCATGTTGCTTTATCCGTTCATTCACTGAACTCTGCCCATGGCTTCATGGTGAGATAAATTGTCTGTTTGAAGGGTTTGGTTGTGACCTAAGCCCTTGGGTTCTGGATCGACTTTAGGCTTCTCTGAATAAAGCGGCTTTACAATCACTGAGTTGAAGGCATTTTGATTGCTTCCAGGATTACTGCCCTGTGTGTTTATTCCTTGAGGAAGGACGACTTCATAACTCAGGGACTCCCTTCAGTTTCTGACAATGTATATATATATTGCAATCTTATAAGAATAATTACCATAGCCAATGATATTTTACTCTTGTCTTGCCAACATAAACAACTCGCTGGACTTACCAAATTGCATTGGGTCATCCTGAATAATTAGGCTCGCATGCTCCATTTATTACCTTGAAAATCCTTTCCCCTTATTTCTTTTTACATGTAATATGTTTAAATGAAAACCAGATACAGCTCTGAAGGAATTTGAAATATGAAGCTGAGTGTGGAAGAAGCAGTGAAAAGGTCCCCCGCTAATAGGAAAAGCTGAGCTATTCAGGGGCTATGGAATAAAGGAGGGTCAGGCATGAGCTGCCTCCTGGGGCTTAGTTTGGGTAGAGTCTCTGCAGACAGTCTAGTGTTTAAGGAAATAGAATAAGTAATTGAGGAGGTAGTTTATAATGACATCTTAGTCAGATGCACTGAGGAATGCGTTTGGGGTCTATTGCTGCCCGCACTGGTATTTTAGAAGATCCCTTATGCTCTCCATTTAGGTGGTTTTGAGCCTCCAGTCAGGCTGTGCAGCACAAACCAGAGTGGCTTCCATAGAATGCAGCAAAGTGACTTTAAGGGGCTTTACCACAGGATGCAGAAAATCTACCTTAGAGTCAGCAGGCAAGGAGTTAAATGTGGTTCCTAAACCCCAAAAGGCAGAAGGGGCTGGAGGGCTAAGGTAGGGCTGCTGACTGAAGGCTGATTTGGGTACTAAGGATGTGAACCAGGGAGTTTTATACAAAGAGTATTGCAGGTTATGTGAGAGAGAAGAGGGAAGGTTAGCAATGGAGTCTAAGGGAGTAACAATAGGCAGTAATTCATGGAACCCACGTACAATCAGATATTGCCTTGGTGAAATATATAGGGCCGGCTCTTCAGCTATTGTAAATCAGCCTACCTCCATTGAAATCAATGGAAATGGGGTGGTTTACACCAGTGAGGATCTAGCCCATTACTAACAAGAACTCCAGAGGCTCTACCCATCTGGCTGTTACAATAGTCATGCTTCTTCCTGGACCAAGGAAGAGTCTGTGCCATTCCCAATCTCTCATGTGATGAAGTCCTTTCTACCCAAAGGTAAGAAATGATGTATTTGATTACACCCTCATCCAGCTGGCTTCCTACCGATCACTAACTATGAGCAAGACACATACTAATGCCCCATCAGAGTACAGTCAGGATCCAGACTCTGGCCATAGAAGTTGAGGAGTGATGAATGGAGAATAGGGTATGACAGTGAAAGCCAGGCTTTCCTCTTTCCCTCTCCTCCAGTTTGCACCAGCAGATGGCTGCTTCCCCACTGTAGCAGGTGCTTAGACAACACCAGCAGCTACTCTGGGTGAGCTCACAGAATGAGGGATGGAGTGATTGCTCTCTGATAGGGTGGGGAGCCTATCAGTCACTGCAAAATGGGCTGGCTGACAAAGTTCAGAGGCTCCATTCAGATTAACACCCAAATGTTTAGGTGCTTCCTCGAGCTTCTTGGATCAGTGAATCATCTGAGCCCTAGGATTTTGGGAAAGTTACCCAAACATATTTGAGTCTGGTGTTCATTGTATTCCAGGTTACCAGGAGCTCCTTAAATTAAGAACCTGAGACTTGACAGTGAGGTGCGTGGTGTTGAGCTGTATCTGTTACTGGTGGACAGTCTTTGTATGGTCAAAGAAACATCTAAACTCTTGAAGATGGGGAAGAGCTGAAGGGGATTCCAGTGTTAGCTGCATTCTGCACAGACTTCTCTGCCTGTGGGTGATCTGGACGTTCTGCTCTCGCACTCTGCTCTGGCATATTCATTAGACACCTCGGATTTTCTCTTTTAGTTTGCTTTTGGCTCATTCAGAGAGGAGATGCCAAGATCTGCAAAGGTCACAGCACTGAGAAAAGTAAACCCCGTTTCCTTTTAATGACAAGCTGATTGTGTTTTATTTTTCTAGCTCTTCTTAACTGGGGGGTGGATGGGTGGGAATTCTAAGACTTGATCAGTCAAACAAACATTGTGACAGAATGATCACTGCTTTATTACAACTGTTGTTCTTCTTCTCCTCAGGGATTGCTATGGAAACTCCAAAATTCACGGGCACAATGGGGGCCAGGGAAAACTTGTTCTATGCTAGGAGAGAGGCCTAGGGGGCACTAGAATAATAGGGTTTCTTTCAGGTCAGGATTGTGGTAGACTGGCAGAATTATGTGCGAGCTCAGTGCATAGATGCTGTGTGGATAGGCATGCTCTAGGATCCTGACCCAAAACCCACTGATGTCAGTGGGAATCTTGACTTCAGTGGCCTTTTCATCAAGCCATTTAGAATTGGTAGAGTTGTCAGGTCGGGGATGGAGGTGCAGCCGCAGAGCTGTGTGAGGGCCCCAGGCTGGAGCAGCAGGAGGATATTTCAGGTCAGATCTGAGGTCCGTCGGCAAAGCAGTGTGGGAAGCTTTGAGTGGTGCCTTCCTGCTCACACCAGGGCTCCACCCAGTGCTATTAGTCCTTCACTTGCGTAAGCACTGAAAGTAAAAACAAAATGACATTCATTAGATGTTATAAGGAGTGTTCAGGCATGTAATCCTGCAGGAATGAAGCAGTGATAACAAGTTACTGTAGTTATTGATGGTCGCGTCAGTTAGGCTTTTCCAAGGATTAATCACTATCCAGATCAAACCTTGTAGGATGTAGGGCCAAATTCTGCTCTTGGTTACACCAGCCAAACTTCAGAGGCCTCATTGGGGTTATCCCAAAGTAAGTGAGGGCTGAATTTGGCCCTTAGTGCTTAAAACCTCAAGTTGGCACAGAAATATGGGAAAGGCACAATGGATCAGAGGTAGGGATGGGTCAGAGCTCCAGCATCACGATCAAGCATCTGAACCTGAACTTCCTCCAGGCTTGGATGTGGGGTGTAAAATCAGAGGATGATTTCCCCAGTGCTGCTCCCCTCATTCCAGGGGAATACTCCTTCGCCTCAGTAGGAAAGTGTTGCCCTTTGGAAATCCCAAGTGCTTTAGGTGACTCTTATCAATAAAAAAGGACTGAGTCAATGAGAATATGAGAAGGACCTAATTCACCATAGTGTTAGCTGAAGCACTTGCAGATTCCTTGGGGACAGGCGGAGGAGAAATGTCAAGCAGCATCACTAAAATCCTGACTATTTATTATCCTAGTGCCTTGGTGCTCCTGCCATGGACCAGGACGCTAATGTACAAATGCAGAACAAAAAGATGGTCCTTGCCCCACGGAGCTTACAATCTAAGTGTAAGACAGGAGACAACCAGTGGATATTCCCAATAGGGAAGTTCAAGGAAACAGTGAGGTTACAATGGTCAGCATGATAGACTGTGGCCTCTGCAATCCAGCAGTTTAGCTGTTGTCAAGTTTTTTGTGCACCTCCTGGCAAAGGGGAGCAGGAGGGAGGGTTTTGATTGAGGATAATGAGATGGCTTTGTTCATATTTATGGGGAGCTCCTCCCATGCATGGGAGCAGCATGGGAAAAAGCACAAAGGTGCTTGTTTGAAAATTTAACAAGTGGGCGATTGGAGGCTGGTGTCATGGGCCAGTTGGAGTCAGGAATCAACATTTTGATAGGTTGTGAAGCGCCTTGAAGGTGAAGATAAGCCGCTTCTGTTGGATGTGATAATGAAGGGGGAGCCAGTGGAGGGATGCAAAAAGAGAGGTGAAGCAGTTCAAAGCTATGGGCTAGGAGAATGGTCTTTGCAGCAGCATTCTGAATGAATAGGAGCAGGGCAAGACTGCATTTGCCAGGGCCAAAGAGAAGGATGAAAGGCGAGATGATGACAACTTGGACGGGATTTTTAGCTGGGTGGGTGGATAAGAAAGGCCGTATCTTAGAGATGCTCTGCAGAAAGAACCTGCATGATTTAGACCTACCCTGGATGTGAGGATGTAAAGGAAGGTCCAAGTCAAAGAAGATACCCAGGTTATGAACTGTTTACTAAACCATTGATTTGCCAGAGCTAACCCTGCACCCTCTGCTGCCTACAAGCCTCACTCTTCCAGTGCTAGAGCTAAGAGCTGGTTTTGTGATTGGAGGGGGGAGGCTAGTTATCAGCCATGTTCCTGATCTGCGCTGCCATCATGAGAGTGCTTTCACACTATGAAACTGACTAGGGTGGTCTGAGACCGATGTCTGAGGAGTATCTGAGGTTCAATAGAAAATGTGATGTTGATTGCTTTCGTGAAATGACCTGTTATTGATAGGTGTGTCTGGTGTGTTGGGGAGGAGGCTGTGAAGGTTTCAGAAGTAAACGTTGTGTGCCCTCCACGGGGCTGGCTTCTATATTTCTGCTACAGGAGAAACTTCTGCAAAGCCTCATTAGTGAACACAGCTAAAACTGCATTACAATGAGCGAGGACTTGCTTTGGGGTCACTAGATCATCAGTTCAGCAGTAGTAGGGGTATTCTGAACTGGGTTTGAATACATGGCTTCTGTTCACATAGACTTGGTTGTTCACCTGTGGTCTTTTTTTTTTTTTTTCTTTACTGTCCCTTCCACACGGGACCGGCTCTACCATTTTTGCTGCCCCAAGCAAAAAATAATAATAAAAAAAGAAAAAGCCACTCGGACTGCGCCTGAACTAACGAAGCCAAAAAAATAGGCCGCCCGGACTGTGCCGCCCCAAGAATGGACGGAATGCCTCCCCTTAGCATGTGCCGCCCTAGGCACGTGCTTCCTCTGCTGGTGCCTGGAGCCAGCCCTGCTTCCACATATGATTGTTGGAATTTATATGCACAAACCCAGTTTGCTTGTGCAAAACAAGTGTCAATGAGCATTGCAAGTATCAATTTAAATATCATTGCAAATATCAAATATCATCCGTGTACAAAGCATAATGCACAAAAAATAACGGGTGCAAGTGACCACATGGGCAGAGTTTGCAGCCACCCAAATCAAGGCTGGGTTGAAAAATCTGTCCTTGCCTATTGAGCTGACTGAGTGTGAATGTTCCCAGAGCTACACTAGCATAGGAGTTCCTGCCCAGTGGATGCTAACAGTCACTTGGGAGGGCAGATTCCAAGTGCAAACACAAACCTCAAACTCAGCCTACTTCTTTCTTGCAACGCTGCTCCCTGGAGAGCCTGGTGATAGTGTCGGAACAACCGCTCACCCGGTTGTGGCCAAAGACGAAATAATACACTGTAGCTGTGCATCCGTCGCACAATAACCCCGTTGTGTCCTTGGCTGCTAGCTTACAAAAGCTAGTAGGTCCTGTGCAGCTGACTTATTAAACTGAAATGAATGCTTCCAGGAGGCTCTGACCTTAGGCGCTGCTTGGTCCTGTTCCGACTTCATTGCAGTGAATGCTGCAGTGCCGTTGGCGCTCCAGGAGGAGCAGATGCCTTTTATTTATCCACCAGCTGGTGCAGGCCGATTAGGGCCAAGCCCTGTGCTTCTTTGCCATGCCAAAGTAACTGAACCCTCAGCAGGAGTAATTTACTGTTCATTGTGCATTATGCATCCCCTCTCCTTCATCCACACAGGATATGAGTCCACTACCTCTGTTAACTAGGGCGTTTAATCCTTCAGCTCGGCCACTATAGACTTATGTTTTAGCTTTGGAGGTCGTAGGTTCAGTCCTGGGTGATGACCAAGATGACTTTCATTACATTAGTGAAAAACACAGCCATTCAAACCCATCATAATGTCAGGAAGTTCTCAGATGTTCCAGGATCTTAACCTACAGGTCTTGGGGATTTTGGTAACTTGAAGGTGGTCAGATACTTGTGGGCATAAGAGGGAGTAAGGATGAGAGATGACTCCATTGGATTCTCTGGCTAGAGGAGGCCCCAAATGATGAAGACTGACTTAGACCAAAAATCAAAGACAAAGTTTGACACGTTGGAATGTCAGATCTAGGAGGGATCTTGAGAACCTGCAAGAAGTGGTTTCAGCATGGAAACCTCCTGTAGCCTTTGCCACTTTGCAAGAAGAGATCATTACTGCTAGGATTTCCCTGTGATCTGATCTTAGCTCACTACTTTTATGGTAGATGGAAAAACAAGATGGTCTGCAGCAGCATCCTTGCTGCCCTGTTAGGCTTGGGAGCTTTGGTCTGAGCTTGGGGCTGGATTCAGGTGGTGGAGTAGCATTGTACATCAATGATGAGGTTAACTGTAATGAAATAAGAAGTGATGGAATGGATAAGACAGACTCTGTCTGGGCAAAAATCACACTGGGGTAAAAAAGCTACTAGAGCCTCCCTGAGATAGTGCTTGGGGTGTGCCTACCAGACCGCCGGATCTGATTTGGATATGGATAGAGACCTCTTTAATGTCTTTAACGAAGTAAACACTAAGGGGAAATGTGTGATCATGGAAGACTTCAACTTCCCCAGATATAGACTGGAGGACAAGTGCTTGCAAGAATAATAGGGGACAGATTTTTGGATGTGATAGTGGATGATTTTCTTCACCAAGTAGTTGAAGTACCGAAGAGGGATGCCATTTTAGATTTTGGTTTTGGAGTGAGCAGTGAGGACCTCGTAGAAGAAATGGTGGTAGGGGACAACTTGGTTCGAGTGATCATGAGCTGATTCCAGTTCAAACTAGATGGAAGGATAAACAACCAGGGTAGATCTGGGATTAGGGTTTTTGACTTCTCGAGGGCTAATTTTAAAGAGTTAAGGAAATTAGTTAGGGAGTGGATTGGACGGAGGAAACTTGTGGATTTTAATGCGGAGGAGGCCTGGAATTACTTTAAGTCGACAGCTGCGGAAACTGTCGGAATCAGCCTGCACCCAGAAAGGGGAAAAAAACCATGGGGAGGAGTTGTAGGCCCAAGCTGGATGAGCAAGCATCTCGAGAGGGGATTAGGAAAAAGCAGAAAGCTTACAGGAGTGGAAGAAAGGCGGGATTAGCAAGGGAAGCTACTTAGTGAGGTCAGAACATGTAGGGATAAAGTGAGAGGCTAAAAGGCATGTAGAACTGGACCTTGCAAAGGGAATTAAATCCAATAGTAAAGGTTTACAGCCACATAAATAGAGAAGAAAACAAAGAAGAAGAGTGGGGCTGCTATACCACTGAGGATGGAATGGAGGTTAAGGATAACCTAGGCATGGCCCAATATCTAAATAAGTACTTTGCCTCAGTCTTTAATAGAGACTAGTGAGGAGTTTAGGGATGATGGAGGGATGATAAACGGGAATGAGGATATGGAGATGGATATTACCGCATCTGAGGTAGAGGCCAAACTTGAACAGCTTAATGGGACAAAATCGGAGGGCCCGGACAATCTCCATCCAAGGATATTAAAGGAACTGGCGCATGAAATTGCAGCCGTTAGCGAGAATTTTTAATCAATCGGTAACTCGGGGTTGTACCGTACGACTGGAGATTGCTAACGTAGTTCCTATCTTCAGAAAGGAAAAAAAAGTGATCCGGGTAACTATAGGCCTGTTAGCTTGACGTCTGTCAGTATGTAAGGTCTTGGAAAAAATTTTTAAGGAGAAGTAGTTAAGGACATTGAGGTCAATGGTAATTGGGACGAATTGCAACATGGATTTACTAAAGGTAGATCGTGCCAAACCAACCTGATCTCCTTCTTTGAGAAGGTGACAGATTACTTAGACAAAGGAAATGCGGTAGATCTAATTTACCTCGATTTCAGTAAGGCGTTTGACACGGTTCCACATGGGGAACTGTTAGTTAAATTGGAAAAGATGGGGATGAATATGAAAGTTGTAAGGTGGATAAGGAACTGGTTAAAGGGGAGACTCCAGCGGTCGTACTGAAGGGTGAACTGTCAGGCTGGAAGGAGGTTACTAGTGGAGTCCCTCAAGGATCGGTTTGGGACCGATCTTATTTAACCTTTTTTATTACTGACCTTGGCACAAAGAGCGGGAATGTGCTAATAAAGTTTGCGGATGACACAAAGCTGGGGGGTATTGCTAACACGGAGAAGGACCGGGATACTAATTCAGGAAGATCTGGACCACCTTGTAAACTGGAGTAATAGTAATAGGATGAAATATAATAGTGAAAAAAGTGCAAGGTCATGCACTTAGGGATTAATAATAAGAATTTTAGATATACATTGGGACGCATCAGTTGGAAGCGACAGAGGAGGAGAAGGACCTTGGGTATTGGTTGATAGCAGGATGTCTATGAGCCGCCAATGCGATATGGCCGTTAAAAAAGCAAATGCGGTTTTAGGGTGCATCAGGCGAGGTATTTCCAGCAAGGATAAGGAGGTGTTAGTACCATTATATAAGGCGCTGGTGAGACCCCACCTGGAATATTGTGTGCAGTTCTGGTGTCCCATGTTTAAGAAGGATGAATTCAAACTGGAACAGGTTCAGAGACGGGCTACTAGGATGATCCGAGGAATGGAAAACCTGCCTTATGAAAGGAGACTCAAAGAGCTTGGCTTGTTTAGCCTGGCCAAAAGAAGGCTGCGGGGGGATATGCTTGCTCTATATAAATATATCAGGGGGATTAACGTTAGGGAGGGAGAGGAATTATTTAAGCTTAGTACTAATGTAGGCACAAGGACAAATGGGTACAAACTGGATATTAGGAAGTTTAGACTTGAAATTAGACGAAGGTTTCTAACCATTAGGGGAGTGAAGTTCTGGAACAGCCTTCCGAGGGAAGTAGTGGGGCAAAAGACTTATCTGGCTTTAAGACTAAGCTTGATAAGTATATGGAGGGATGATATGATGGGATAGTTTAATTTGGGCAATTGATCTTGGATTATCAGCAGATAAGTCTGCTCAATGGTCTGTGAGGGGATGTTGGATGGGATGGGATCTGAGTTACTGCAGAGAATTCTTTCCTGGGTGCTGGCTGGTGAGTCTTGCCCACATGCTCAGGGTTTAGCTGATCGCCATATTTGGGGTCGGGAAGGAATTTTCCTCCAGGGCGGATTGGCAGGGGCCCTGGAGGTTTTTCGCCTTCCTCTGCAGCGTGGGGCATGGGTCACTTGCTGGTGGATTCTCTGCAGCTTGAGGTCTTCAAACCACAATTTTGAGGACTTCAATAACTCAGAGTCGTGTGTTAGGGGTTGTTATAAAAGTGGATGGGTAGGGTTCTGTGGCCTGCTTTGTGCAGGAGGTCAGACTAGATGATCATATTGGTCCCTTCTGGCCTACGAGTCTATGAGTCTATATTTCACTTATTTTGAGGTGGGGGTGAGGAAGGGAAAGTCTTGTCCTTTAGATGACTTTGGTCTTCAGGATGTAATCTATTGTTTAAATATCCCCCATGCTCCCTAGAGCGCCACGAGGGAGGCTATTCCATAAATATAAATAATTAAATAAATGTTGTCAACATAGTTCGACTCAACTTGACTATCATCTCATAGTCCTTTCCCCACACTCCCTGTTTTTGGGGCTTTTTTGGACAGCTTCACGTAGACACAAGTGAACTCATTTTACCTAAAGGCCAACCTACTTGCACACAATTGGCTTGGAAGTTTGACTTAAACTTGAACAGTATTGGGTTGGAGGACAGCTTGTGGAAAAGCTCTGGGTCTGCAAGGGGAGTCTGAGTGTGTGGAGAATGGGGAGCAAAGAGAAAATATCTAGTGATAGGGGGAACACAGTGAAAAATGGAGCAGTGAATGGGCAGAGGAGTAGGATGAGCAGAGGAGGAGAAGAAGAGCAGACAGGCTGTGTGGGGGAAAGGAGCAAAGAGGAGAGGAGGAAAATGAAATTAAAAATCAATCCATTCTCTTATACCCTAGCTACAGGCCACCCACTCCTGGCCTCCAAGCTTTGGAAAGGTTCTAATATAGAGCACAGTCTTCTCTTTAGCTAGAAAAATGTTTTTAATTATTCATCTTAAAGGAAACAGAGCAACCCTCCATGAGTTTAAATTAGAAGGGGGAAAAGGTTCCCAAGCTCAGAATGCCCCAGCTCCAGGGGTGCTTATCCATGGTTTGTCTCACTCAGTGACCTTGTTTGATTCCTTCCAAGTTGTCCTGGGTTGTTCTCGGGTGGATAAGGCCATTCACATGCATTGGTATACATTTCTGCCAGTCATTACTGCTAGTGTGTGCTGAGCTGGCTGCGGGTGGGTCCAGACCCTGCATGAAGGGGACATATATTTCAGTGTAAATAGCATTGCAGCCAGAACCGCTCCAAGACCAGAAGGAAGAGTCGACTGGACTGGTCCCCAGCAGACTTCCCCCCACAACCTTTTCTTTTCATTTAATGGTCCTGAGAAGCCATGATGTGAAATCCAGTCACAACCACAATCTTGTTACCATGACCTTAACCGGTCACTCTTTCCCTCTTCCCCTCGTGTCTGTTTGGCACAGAACACTAACAACGGAAAGACTGTGATCTTTGGGGCCTCTCCAATGACTGATGTGCCCAAGCCTGACATGTCCCTTAGTTTTCACCTGCCCTTGTGGTACTGTTGGAGAAACACAGCCCTAGAAGAGGCAGGCTGTGGGATTCATTAGACCTACCAATAAAACTGGCTGCTTATTATTGTTGGGTCTTTCAGCATGCGTGAAAACTGGAATGCCAGAGAGGCTTGAAAAATCCCCAAGGCAAAGGAATTATTTAGCATTTGTCAAGTCTAATTCTCCTATGTAAGCACTTAGTTCCTTCTCCCCACTCATATCCCTGTATAACAGGCCTACAGTAATCCCAGACACGCAAGTCAGTTGGTAGCTCATAGCCAAGGGACCTCAATGACTTCATGGTGTTGCCTCCACAAGGCGATGACCTCTAACACGAGCACTTCACTCTGAGCCAATGGGGAGAATATGAAAATTAAATTAATTACACTTTATTTTTCCCCTTGGAGCCTTTGACAGCTCTTCCCCACCTGCTTTTCCCAGAGGTTGCACAGGGACTGATTAACCTCCTTGCCGAATGCAAGAACCAAGTCAAACAGAATTTGATTGGGCATGTGTTGGTTTTTTTGGTTAGGTGGCCTGCTGGGAGGACTCAGTGGGCCCTGTGAGATTGGGGGATGGAGAGGGAGGGAAATCAACTATTTATAATGCTTATCCAAACCAGAAGAAAGAAAAAAAAGTCTGCTTGATTTTGCTTCTGAATGTCATGGTAGGAAGCAAATGTTATTATTCAATTATTTATACAGCAGATCTAGTATTTGGGTAAAGCAATTTGAGATCCTTGGACAGAAGATGCTATAGAAGTGCAAAGCACTATTATTTTTACCTCCAAAGATGAAATCTGACCACTGGTGGCAAGAAGAAGAAAATCTCTACCAGGGTTATTCCCTCAACTGGTTGAGGAGAGAAAATGAAGTTTCCTAAGGGATTTCTTTACCACAGAGGAAGTGGAAAATGTGCTAAGGTGTTTCTAGCCCAGAACTTTGTTGGCATTAGCTCGTTGTCAGTATCCTCCTTGCTCTTCTGTAGTCTCTCCACAAATGGAATTGCTGCTGTTTTCACTGGGAGCTATGGTGGTAGAGTGGCTGCAGAGGCAGAACCTGAGTTAGTAGCATGAGAGAAGCTATTTATAGAGCTGTGTAGGAAATTCTGAGTCTTCGAATTTTTTTCTGTTTTTGAAATGGATCAAAACCAAAATAATTCAAAATTTCCCATGCAATAAAATTCCAAAAAATCATTTGTTTTGGATTGGTCCAAATGTTTTGTTTTAATACGATCAAAACATTGTGTTCCAATTTCAACTTCTTTTTTTTAATTGTTTTAAATATCAAATACAATGAATTTTGTTTCTGAAAAGTTGTTTGGTACAGAAATTAAAACAACATCAAAACAGGTCGTTTTGACATTTTAAAACCATTTCCCCCGATTTTAGTTTTGAATTAAAATTTTGTCAAAATCAACACATTTTTCTGAAATGTTTTTGAGAACATGGCATTGTTCCGATGAAAAACTATTTCATGGAAAATTTTCTGACCAACTCGAGTTTTCTTTTGTCCTGATGTTATGGAAGGATCCATATGTTATAAAGCTTATCTGCCCTTTCCACCTTGATACAAAGAGCAACACATCGATCGGCATGAAGCTGCCTATGTGGACCTGCATGGTAACAGAGGGGAATGGGACTGGAAATAATTATTTGTCCACTTATTCCCCAAGTATTGGTGTGTCACTTCAGCTATGTTACTTCCATGGTATGATTTCTGGGAAGGCAATGAAAAGAATTTAAGCCTGGTACAAGAGCTTCCATTTTACCCCACACAGCAGCTTCTTTATTTGTTCCTTATTAAGGACATTAGAAAACAATGTACATATATTCTGCTTTGCCTTTGCTGGAGAACCAAATTGCTGAGCCTGTAAATGTACAGTTCATTAGCACTCAGTCATACCTATAGGCAGGGCCGCCCAGAGGATTCAGGGGGCCTGGCAGGCAGTGCAGAGGCTAGGCAGTTGGGGCCTTCTTTGAATCCAGGCTCTATTTCAAAGGAAAATGATTGAAATAGCCCAACACTCTTTTGTTCGTGAGACTCAAAATGGCTCCTGTTCTGACTCTAATTGTGCCCAACGTCTAAGGCTGCTTTGTTCTTCCCAATATGGCTTAGCAGGAGAACCCCCAGGATTATTTTTACTGCTTGAGGTTGAGCAGTCTGCTATCGTTTGATGGGAACTTGGGCTGCCTGTGACTGGGAGAGAGAAACAAGGAGCTTGGCTCCTTCCTCCATCCCTCTGGCACCTGATAAAAGCCATGCTAATTTCATATCCGCAAAATGAGACCACCGACCAGGTCTTCAAAGTGCTAGGAGAATTGGGAATTCACTTCCAGCAATGGATACTGTCCATCACAAATATGAAGGCCCCTTAGATTTGAGGACTTGGGGCATAATGCAAAGTAAATATACTCGTATGTTTATAAATACACAGTGAATGGTGTAAAATTACTTCTGAGTTATCCTGTGGAATATTGGAATTTTGTTCTGTTTTGCTCAGGAAAGCAATTATTCACTGTGTTCTGAAAGTCTGTAATGTATCCACAATCCCATTAAGGTTAATTATATCGTATGGTCATACAGCGTCTATGACTGGTGTCTTAAAGAAATCATTCTGCCCACCACTAAAATGCAGCCACTTCTGGGAGAGAATGCAGCAGCTGCTTACCCACTTCCAACAATACTACACATCAGCTTAGGAAAGGAAATAAAGATTAATCCCAGGTCCAGTTGAAATGTCAATTGTGAATTGCTGGGAGGCATGCTGTAATTATATATATGGGAATTTGCCTAGGACTCTGGGCTAATGTTACTACTCTTGCAGAAATTGCTTTGGGAATTTTAATGACTAGAGGTGGTCAGGACCTCAGTTGAATGTCTCAGGGAAAGGACAGCTCCTGTAACATCAAAACCCCAACAATGTGGAGCTTTGGCTCAATAGGGAATAGTGCCACCAAATGAAACACCTACACCAGTTCCTACCGTACCCTGAGTTTTCTTGGAAGATGTTTTCGGGGTACAAAGCAGGCTGACTCTCAGCTTGTCCAATGAGACCACAGCCCAGAATGTTTGCTGACAGCATTTTGCCGCTGCTGGTATTTTCTTCAGTTGTCTGAGGGGAGAGGGGTAGAAATTCTCTCTCTGAACAAGGATTTGGACAGCAAGCCCTAAGAACGAGAGTTTTGGGTTGGCTTTGTCAGAGAGTGGTGTTCCAACAAAAAGGAGAGCAAATCAGGGCACTGAGGAGCTGGTGCTTTCTCCTTCAGGTAATCCCTGTGCACTGAAAAATGCAGAACTGAATGGGGAGGGGAGTTTTGCCTTGTTCTGAAGAGTAATTGAAGATGAACGAATGATTTGGGGTGATCAATTGACCCCTTTCCCTGCTCACAGTATGTCTATGAAGAGATGATACTTTCCTACATTGCATTAATTATTCACACTTACTAGATAAACAACTTGCAAAAAGTGTTTGTTCCCCCTGTTAATTTTTGTGCACTAGCCGGAGCAGAACTAGCGTGTGTCTGTCTACTCGAGCAGGAAGCACGCTCCCAGCTCCACGGTAGACGTACCCTATGTGACTGATTGCCAAGAGGTCAATACCGATATTCAATGCACTGCTAATAAGACAAATTTGTGTCTGAGCTATGAGTGGTCATAAGTCACATGACAGTGTTTCTTCTTCTCTGATTGGATGATCCTTACTCAATCAGCAGGAGGGATGGAAGAAACCGTTGGGACTTTGAACGCCTCAGGGAATAGGAGTGCGAACAGATAAAAAAGATTAGGGGACTTTAGACAATGTTAAAACATTTCCCTTCTGGGTAATGTGCCTGCCCTTATTATCTCTAGAAAAGTTAGGCAACTAAGATTTATTGTCTGACTAGGGCAGTGATTCTCAAGCTTTTTTACTGGTGACCCCTTTCACATAGCAAGCCTCTGAGTGAGACCCCTCCATCAATTAAAAATACTTTTAAATACATTTAATTCCATTATACATGCTTGAGGTAAAGCGGGTTTTGGGGAGGATGCTGAGAGCTCGCAACTCCCCATGTAAGAACCTTGTGACTGCCTGAAGGGTCCGTACCCCTGGGTTGAGAACCCCTGGTCTAGGGTATTCATACTGAATGTCTTTCATTCCACACACACAAAATGATTGCATGTGTAGCCATGCTCCTAGTTGTGAAAGGTACAGGCAGATGATCCTGAGCTGGCTCATCTGCCTCTGTGCCAGGGCTCTGGTACGGGGTTTGGGGAACAGCTGCCATGAATAATGGAACCAGGGGTGTGAGAAAACTGAACTCTTGCTTTCTGTGACCACTGGTGCAACTGCGGCATGAGTACTCCAGCGTTCGCAGAGCCTGAGCACAAAGCGGGCAGGAGCCCAGCGGCAGCGAACTAATTTCTTAAATCTGAGCTAATCTTCATGGAAAATGTTTTGTAATTTTCGTCCAGCTCTGTTGAGAATTCTTAGCACTTTAGCAGCTCTCTGCACCTTTGAGGTGCTCTGCTAAATGTAGCCAGTGGATTTAAATGGTGCACTTCATCACAATAATAAACAAAAGCAATCTATTAGTGTGCTGCTATCTGGATTTTTCAAACAGGTTCTGCCTCGTGCTATGTGATTCCTGGAAAAAACTCAGAGTGGTCCTTTAAGGCCAAAATGACGAATGTTTTTCTGGAGGCTCTGGAAAAGAAGTCAAGTATTGGCTTCTGTGTCACCGACGCCAGCCATTGATTCACTGCAAATGTTTCATATTTGGCCAAACTGGCCATCGATGGACTAGTTTCTGATTTAGCACTCCCGACCACAGTCGATATCCAGATGGGTCTCATTAGTTCTGAAGAGACTGTCATTTTCATTCACTGACAGAGAAATACTTCCTCTCTCACCCCCTCCCCCTTATTCCCAGATACACATTTCAGCCCCTGTAATGAGATTTGCAATGGAATCCTGGTTATTTCAGCCCTGAATGAGCACTGCTTTTTAAAACTCTAAAATCCCATATCTACCCACCCTCAATTCATTCATCTCAGTAGACTGGTTTGTAAATTTCATGCAGCCCTCCACCCTAAAATAACACACTCAGCAAAGCCTCTCCATTTACCCTGCTTCAGATTTCAGAGCCAGCTAATACAGTTGGCTTGTATTTTGGTTACGTTCCTATTTCCCTCCCCACTACCCCCAAATAAATTAATTAAAGTGCTTTTTTTCACCCTCCTGTTCTTCCTTCTCTTCTGTTATCCCATCCTTGCCTTCTTTTCCTCTTACTCTCTGCCCTTTTCTCTTTCTATTTAGTCTGTATTCAAAACTCAGCACAAAAGCTCTCTCAGAGCACTGGGCTGTGACCCAAACAGTAAAGAATGTTTATATGTTGGTTGGCTTCCACATGTGTGTATTAATACTGCTCTCTCACACAACGTTACTGGTGCCTCGTTAAGGCTGCCGGCCAAGTGAATCCAGCCAAAGTTAAGGCATCTGGGCCCTTTTTGAAGGCACAGGAAAAGGGGGAAAATCAAAATAAAAAAACTCAGGGCTTTAGAAACTCCACCAGGCCTTTATTTATTTTTTTAATGGAGACCGCGATGCACTCTGTATGCTCCAAGCTGCTTTGCAGGCAATGCTTTCCCAGAGATACAAATTGGTATAATGCAGTGATGGTACGGAGGTTGCCCCCCTGTTATACTACAAGCAGCTTGGCAAGGGTAAGATCATTGTAAGAGGGATCCATGAGTAGACTTCAGGATCTTTGGTTTTGGTATTGGCTGAGACTGCTAAGTACAGGCTAAGTTTACAATGAGCATGCTCTGCATCTCCCTCCTGTCTTTGCAGACATAAACTAACTCCTCGTTAAATCCGCAGTGCATTGCCTCGCCTGCTCATTACAGCATTCCACATCCTGTTGGAAAGGGAAGCGCAGGCCATGTACATGTGACATTCTGCATGTAATCCTTGCATGTCATGGGGTCAGGGTGGAGATGCAGTGGCAGAACTGAGGGGCTGGAGCGGTAGGGTTTGAACAGCGCCCGCCTGTTCACACAGGGGATGTTCCTCTGCCTTGGACCTTGTCATCATTTATACTTGTGCAAATCTGAATGGGTGCATTTTACACCCACTCTGCCCAGGGACAAATGGCAGCACCTCACGCAAGGCAGAGGACTGCCAGGCCCAGTTTGCCCAGCTCTGGGCAGATTGCCAGTCTCTCAATTCCATGAGCACTAAAATTCATTCATTTATGAAGCTCTTGATGTTGGGCATGGCTAAAGTGTCATGTGCGCTTGTGGGTCTCTGCCCCCTCCCCCTGCCCAGGTATAACTTTCATGGATAGCAAAGTGGGTTAATCCATTTAGGTCCAAATTTACCTCCTTGTGGTCCACCCAAAAACCAGTTGATGCAGTGTTAGCAGCAGAGGACGCTGAGGGAGAGCATTCCTTCCCCATGACTGCAGCCTGAGTTGGCAATGGCCCTTAACCTCCAACCCATATGAACACATGCTGTCTGGACCCCAGGGGAAGACAGGAACATCTCTGTAGCAACAGATCCTCCAGCCCTGCCCCCCTGGTGTGTTAGGGGACAAGGAGCCACCACCATGCCAAGCTTCATGCCACTCACACCTTGTTGCCTCCCCTTATGCAGTGGAACCCCCCAAGTTCTGCTGCTGGGCCCCTCTCATACCCACAGGGGACTGGGCTCATCTTTAATCAGGGAGAGTCCAGGCAGAATAAGGTGCATGTAAGACATCTCAGAGTCCCCCATTGCTGCAAAGGATAGGGGAAAGAGTCGGGGGCGGATTTGGGGAGGAACGCTGTCCTGGTTTCAGGCTGTGGTTATTTGGTATTTCTCATCCCTGTTAACATGGCTGGGAGCTCACTTTAAGAGCTTTGTAATTTGGACCAGAGCAGGTTCGCGATATGGATGAATCCCTCTCTCCTCGTTAACTGCAAACAATGTTACCGGAGAACATGCCATTAAATTTCTGGCCATTGGGTTGTCTGAAGAAGCTCCATGAAGTGGTGCTTTGAGGAGGTGCTGGTGGAATGGGGATGTGTGTTCCCACTCTGTGTCTATGCTGCCTGAGACAGACCTCTGGAAGGGGAGATTCCTATCCTGGAGAATGAGATGGTTCTTTCCCCAGCCATTGGGCGTGCTACCAAGAGAGGCCCCAGTCAGTGCAGTGGCACCAGAGAGAGTAGAAGGATGGGGAGACAGGAGAGGAAACTCCAGAGATCAGTAATTTACATTCTACCAGGATTCAGATCCACCCAGAATGCACCTCCCTGCACTAGCCTACCTCAGGGCTTTCGAAGGAAAGACCATCTTTCCACCACTGCCCTTTCTCAGACAGAGACCACAACTTGAAAGTTGGCTGCAGACAGGGGCGGCTGTAGGGATTTTGCCGCCCCAAGCATGGCAGGCAGGCTGCCTTTGGCGGCTTGCCTGTGGGAATTCCCTGGTTCCGCAGATTCGGTGGCATGCCTGCGGGAGGTTCACCAAAGCCACAGGACCAGCGGACCCTCCGCAGGCATGCCACTGAAGGCAACCTGCCTGCTGCCCTCTCGGCGACCGGCAGAGTGCCCCCCGTGGCTTGCTGCCCCAAGAACACGCTTGGTGTGCTGGTGCCTGGAGCTGCCCCTGGCTGCAGGTTCCATAGCAGTCCTGCTTGCAATGGCTACCCAGGGAATGTGCTGAATCAGTGTGGCTGCTGGCCATGTCTGCTTCCTGCTTAGTGTGGCCTACTCTTTGGGCTGTGTTAGTCACTGTTTCTCTCCCCCTCAGTGGAAAGGAAGACGTGATTGCCTACCAGCAACTACATTGGCTTAGTCAAGAAGATGGGAACACAGACAAATCTTGCAACGACATGTCATCAGTCACATTTCTCTGCATGGGGTCACTTGGCTGCTACGTAAGGTCATGTGACTTCACATCTGACTTAACTGCTGCATGCTGTACCACATGTGGGAAGGGGAGACATTCTGGCTTCAGCATACATGGTGTTTGCTTTAATGGGCAGAGCTGCCAAGCTGCTCATCTGAAAGACCCTGTGATAACAGATGTGAGAGAAGATGTGGCTAGAGAGAAGGGAAAATAACCCTCAGGGGAATCAGATGTGTGGGTCATGTCTGCCAGACACTTTGAAGCATGAGAATTGCATATTCAGGCGTCTGACCCCTGCTGGGCCTTCCATCGGGAAAACAGTTCATTTTTTAGGAGGCTCCTGGCAAACATTCCACTTAATGGAAGGGGTTTTGGTTTTAATTTGTACCTGAGTTCAGATTGGGAGCAGCCTGTTCCTCCATCCCCACTCGGGGTGGGAGGGGTGGAGAGGGAGCAGGTGCGCATGAGAGAGAGCGTGCTATGCAGGACTGGTTTTAGGGCTTATATGACCTTGTTAGGAGGGGGCACCGTGGAGGAGTTAGAAGGAAGCCGATTTTTCCCTAGCAGCCAGTCTCCTTGTCTGTGGGAAATTTAAACCCTTCCAGCAGGTTACATTTACAAAACTAACATTGAGTGCTTGTGCTTAGAAATGGAACTGACTTCCAGGTCAGCTAGACCTGATGTCCTCCTCCCATCAGAGGCTGGCTGTATGTTCCAGTGGGGCTCCATAGCTGTCTAGTAGGAGCCAGCGGGCTGTGATTTTGGGGTGAGGAGGGGGATCTATATGTATGGAATCACATGGTGAATAACTCCTTGCCCCTGGCCTCTCTTTGTTAATTGTCCCCACTGAACCCTGCAGCTTGTTCATTTCAAACAGAAAAGTCCTGTAGGTCATTGCTCCTGGGATCCCATAGAAGATAGTTGTAGACTTGGGCAACAGTCCTGCATTCCTCACATATCCAATCCTCTATTGACTTGAGTGGGAGCAGGGGGAATGGAGCAAGGGTTGGACCCTTTGAATATATTGTTCTGAATGAGTGCTTCATGGTAAAGAGAGGTGGGGCAAGTGCCACCAAACCAATATTACTTAGCAAATACCTGGCTAGGAAAAGAGGTTAGATGAATACAATCGCAGGCAGTTTTCTTCCTCCTGCTCCTGGATTCACCCTCCACAGCCCAAGTTTCAGCCTCATGTCACTTTCATTCAGCCTCACATTGGGGAACTGACATGGGGTTGATGAATAATGACTAATGGGGACCAGGACTTTAGAAAATTGACCTTTTCAGCCTGGTATGTGCCACCTGCTCCTCTTCTCCCCATCAAGGGTCCTGAGAAATCAGTGCCCAAACAAGGAGTTGTTGCTAGGATATCAACATGCCTGGGGGCCATGAACATCACTGAGGATATTTTTTGGTGCTGGTGAAAAGTGCCAGGCTGTCAGCCATGGAGGCTGAAGACCTGTTTATCCACAGAAAAATTACAGCATGGGCAGTGACAGGACATGATTCCTCCCACAAGTCTCCCAGTGTGCCTCAGTCTTGAACTGCAGGGATGAGAGGGGAGATGAGACTCCATAGCCACTCTGCTGAAACTGCTAACCAGGGGGACAGCCTGTCCCTGAGCCTGCACCGCTTAAGGCAAAGGGAACTTTGCCAATGACTTCAACAGGGGCCACGGTCAAGCTTTTAATGATATGTGTGATGATGGCAGGGGGGAGATATGCACCTTCAGGACTGGACTGAGACACCAACATTATTTCACCTAGGCCACCAAATAGGCATCAGATTGTAACAAAGTTTGGTCACTTCTGACCTCAGCTAGATTGCAGCAGAAGCCCTATCACTAGTCTCTGGTCCATGCAGAGAAAGTCCATTTTTAACATGTAGAATAGGTTAAAAAATGAGTAAAGACATATTTTCCTGAGTGCAGAATACATCCAACAAAGGCCCCAATTCAGCACAGCACCAGACTCCAGTTCATCCCTAAGTCATGGGCTCAGAATAGGGTGACCAGACAGCAAGTGTGAAAAATCAGATGGGGGTCGGGGGTAATAGGAACCTATATAAGAAAAAGCCCCAAATATCGGGACTGTCCCTATAAAATCGGGACCTCTGGTCCCCCTAGCTCAGAATAAGCTGCTATTGTCACCATGGACACAAACCTGGCATGGACTCAGAGGTCCAGATCCGCAGCTGGTGTAAAGTGGCATAGCTCCACCGACTGAGTCAAGTGATTTATACCACTTGAAGAGCTGGCCGGCTAATTGTCACGAGAGTGCTCTGTGTTGTGCAACTCTTCACGCTAATAATCCGGTGAGCATTATATTCCGTGCATCAGACGGAGACATGAACTCCTCGAAATCCTGGCAGGGGTTAGCTGTGCAACGTGGTCACACACGGGCTTCGATATTCCAAGTAGAAAATGACTTTCAGAAGTAACACATTTGTTGTGAATTACAGTAATTACCCCCCTCACTTTCCTCTGTGGCATTCATAAATGCAGATCAGAAACATCTAAAAACCCCAGCTAAAGAATTACCAAATTTAGGAACTGGAATTGAGTTATAAATATTGTCTTGATTTGGCCTAAACCTGAATTGGCGGGAAGTCCTTCTGTGTATTACATTACGAGGAACATAAGGAAATCATTGTGTAATTAGTAAAAGTATTTTTAGGATCCTACCATGCATAATCAACATTATTATACCCTTCTATCTCTAGCTACTGTACTCTGTATACTGGATTTAGGGTAAGGGGATTGTATTTGAACTTTAGAAAATGTGTCCATCACAGAATTTTTGGGCATGATTATGACAATTAAAAAAATAACTATTACCTAGCTCTTATATAGCCCTTTTCATCAGTAGATGTCCAAGCCCTTTACAAAAGAGATCAGATTCCTAACCCCCGCCCCACTTTTACAGATGAGGATACTGAGGTCCAGAGAGATACAATGACTTCCCCAGTGGTCACCCAGCAGGCCGGTGATCAAGCTGGGAATAGAACCTAAGTCTCCTAGTCCCAGTCCAGTATTCTGTCCTCTAAGAAACACTGCCTCCACCCCCTGCTGCTTATGAAAAACATTAACAAAAATCACCCACCAGCCAATTCACCTGGGTACCCAAGCTGGGAGCTGGGCTGCCAGTGAGGAAATCCTCCCCACAAGGCACTGGGGCAGTAGTGAAGTTGCTCCATGGTGGCTGGGTTATATTAGGACCCTCTGTGAAGCCCTTTCTCATGGGGTGTAGGTTACCTGGAGGATCTATCTGCTCACAGATTCAGATCAGCCCCATTCTGCCTCCCTATCCCCCTCCACAGGAATATGGAAGGATCCTCTGTGGAGCTGAACCGCTTTGAAACTGGGAGGGCTCCAGCTGGACTCTCATTAGGACTTGCCTTGACCCTAGTACAGTACCTCTCCCCCTAGTGCAAACTGCAGGAGCTTAGCACTCCCCATGTTATGGATTTCCACCTTCAGCCAGACCCCTCTTTGTAGAATTGAACCACCACAACAAGCCAAGCAACCTGGAACAAAGAAGGGATGAGGGCCAGTGAACCAACTGTGATTCAGCACCAGCCATGGTGATCTCTAAGGAAACTGCTCTGTTCTTTCTGTTGGGAGGTGTCAGATAACATGGGGTAATGCAGTGTCACATGGTATGTTATGTCTAACAAGCTTGGGGTAGCCTGGTACAGAGCCAGGAGAGCTGTGTATCGCCCTGGATCTTGTGTGCGTACAGGTCCATGTCAGAACAACCCATCTCACCTGCTTTAAAAGATGTACACTTTTGGGGTGACATTTTAGTGAAGGAGATAGATGGTTCTGTTCAGAGCTAGGTGTAGTAGAGATACAACCTGGGCAATCTATGCCTTACATAGCTCCACCTATAACTAATGCTATGTTGAGGCCACCGAACTCACTTCACTAGTGATCTAAGCTGCCTTAGATGCTTACATGCATCATGATGAATGACTGTTTGTTTTAACCCTCTCTCCAGTGCATGGATCTCTCCAAGCCTCAGTCCCGTTAGATTCTGTTACATATGATGAAGGCCCAGAGGTAGTACCTCCTCTGTGCACAGCATTTGAAAGTTACGGTATAACAGATTGCAGCCCCAAATGCGTGGACGTGATCATTTGCCCTGCTGGAAAGCTGGCCTGCGACTAAATGACCTAATTACATTCCATGGCAACGCCCCATCTCAAAATTCTGAGCAGCCCAGAAAATATCGGAGCTGTCAAAGGTCTGGCCCCACCAGTCATTGTTACCTTCTGGGAAGAAGCATCATGGATCAGGGCTGACTCACAAAGAATATGCTTGGGTGTCAGCGTCACTCACAAAGCCCTTGTATTTGCCCAGTGCTGTACAACATGAAACTCTTTAAATATCTCTATTAACTTGGAACAGGGTGGCACTGAGCAGGTGATGAGACACATCTCGAGTAAGCAGGGTCATTGGTGCTGAATGGAGAACATTCCCCATTAAATTCTGAATGTCCTTCTCTTGTGTGTGCTGGTTTGGTTACTTACTGCTGCCCTGATGCTGCTTCTTTCTGTCCCTGACGTGTTTCCTGAATCTTTCTGTATGTCTGTTCCCATCTCATCTCAGTATTAATACCACACTCAGCAGCATGATATAGAAAACCCTAGTAGATACTTCCCCAATAAGATCCTCTTTCACTGCTGTTAGCCCTTAAGGGCTACCTCCTTCCCTTGTTGCTTTCTCTTCCTTCCCCTGGCTTGTTCCCGTCCACACCTGCAGTGCTCTCTGTGTGAATGCTCCTTCTCTCCTGCCCTATTTCTTCCATATCCCAGCTCCCTCTGCTGCGTCCTTCCAAATAGGGATGAAGTCAAACCTTTTCCCTCTTTTCCCCCGTTACACCTTTCAGAGGAAGGGGAGGCATCTCTGCATTAGAGCAGGAATCTGGAAATCAAGATTCCTGGATGGTTCTGGGTTGGCCGCTACCTTATAGTGAGACCTTGGGGGAAGTCTCTTATCCCTGTTTTCCAAACTGTAAAACACTTGGCATGAATATTGTGATGCTGAATTTGTGTTTCCAGAGCCTTGAGATCTTTGAGAAGAGGTGTTATAGGGATATGCAATATATTATTAATTTCTCCATTTCCTACCATTTCCCTCTGTAGCCACCCCTTCTATTTCACCCAATCCCTCTCACTGGAAATTTGCTTCTTCCTGTTTGAAAGGAACATCCTTTTGTTCCCCCTCTGCAATACCATAAGACAGTTGGAGAAACCTGTTTCTCCTGTAAGAATAAGGAAAAAGGTCCAACACCGAGGACCACAGAGTTCAATTCTTGCATTTTCACAGGTATGTCTTTCCTCTGATGGCCCAGGAACCGTATGAAAAAGCAAAGAAAATGTTTTTCTTTCTTTCTTTGTCACCATCTCTAAATGTTTACCACTCACAACTCCTCTTGAAATGTCTGCCCCACTTGTGACTTTTTGAAGTTTTTGGAAGGATGGAATGTTGTTGCTCTAGTTAAACACAAATCTGCCTCTTTCCCACCCTCCTACGTGTTTGTTGGGACGCTTAGCTCAGGGCCTGTAGCACATGACAATGGGAAGAATAATTTAGACTTTCCAGATAAGGCTCATGTGGTGCAGATTTGTTTGAGGCAGATTTGTGCTTGAGGTGCTGCAAATGTAATGTAACCATCCATGTATGCTTATTAAAAATGGCCCTGCTCCATGCTTCCATCCCTGGGCTCTCCCCATCACAGACTGTGTTAGAAAAGAACCACAGCCACAAGGCTCACTTTGGATCCAGCCCCTCAACTTCCCCCAAGTTCTGGTGCAGAGTCTGAGTTCAGGCCCATCTGGTTGTATGGCTTTGTGGGACCTTAAACTCAGTGGAGAGACCACCACTGGGTTTTGCATCAGACCCACCGGACCTCATGTGAGCCACTTCATTTCCTCCTGCCTTTGTTTCCTCTCTCTAAGATTTAGGAACAACGACACATTGCTGCCTTTACAAGGGGCTGGGAGATCTCTGCAGTAGGCGTTGCTGTGGAAGCGCTAAGTAGGACTAGTTAGTTATTTGCCATTTCCCCACTCATGTGCTGTCCGGTGGTGGGGAAAGGGTTAAGAAGAAATAAAAAGTACCTTTTTTTTTTAAAGGAAAAAAGAGGGAACTTTCTGTATGCCAGAAGTTATATTAAAAATAATTAGCTGGCCTGTTTGAGGACAAGATCTGTTAAAAACATAAATTTCCCCTCTGTATATAGATTTTCCACACAGTCTCCACATTTTACATGGGCTACTTTTTAAGCTGAAATGTACATTATTTTTTCATGTATTTTTTTCCATATTTCCCAAGCCCAGCTTTGCAGAGCCTATTTCTTCTAATTCCACATGGTCGTCTCCTGTTTTGGATGATCCTTTACATTCCCCCTACCTTTTCCCCACTCCCCATTAATCCACTGTGGAATTTTGTCATGTATGGGTTGAGACTAGACCTCTAACAAGCAACATATTTCTGGCACCATCAGCCGGGCTTGTGTATGGATCGGCCATAGGGAAAAAAAGTCCTTCTCTTTCGAAAGGCATGCAAAGCTTCTCGTTACTGTAGGAACATATGGAGTTCAGCTAGAAGCAATCACTGAGCCAGGCTTTGTGTTTTATAGCATTGATCTGGTGGCTGCACTGCCAGTGATATGCAGTAAGGCAAGAGAGAATCGAGGTACGAACACCAGCTTACGGCTGAAATGCAAAGCAAAATCAAATCCAGAAAAGCCTTGGGACCTACAGGGGCAAATATAAGAAGGACCAGAACTAGAAATCCAACGGTAACACCTCCCTCTGTCAGAGTTATCTGGTGTCTGTATAAAGCCTTGTTGGAGGCAAGTTTCTTCATCTTGGGAGTCTGGTCTTAGGCACTCAGGGGAAAAATTCCATAGTTCTTGAGGAGTTTAGCCCTCAGGGGAGGTCGGTATTGTGGAGAGGCAGGTGCTTTCTTTGGCAGCTTGGGCCAATTCCTTGGAGGGGCTCAGAGATACGTCCTGGGATGTTGAATTTATCATGCTGTGGTAGGGGTGGCAGGGCAGCAAGGGGAGCACTGTGGTAAACAGTTCTCAGTGGTGAGGAGATGGGTTGCTTGGGCAGAGTCCACGTTGCCATCCCAGTGTAGGAATATTGGAGATGGACCTAAGCCACAGAGTTCAGCTCAGCCTCTGACTCCACTTCAGTCCCATTGTTATAACCACTATATTCCTTCCCATTAAACACAGCAGCCACACTTGTGTTCTCACTCTGCAGGATCGTGTTCACGTCCAGCAGTGCGTTATTGGCCAGCTGTTTCCTGTGCAACGTAGCTTTCACCTACAAGGAGCAATCCATGGTGTCTGCATTTGCAGTGCTGTCAGGTCTCCTGGCTGCTCACAGCTGCAAGGACACATTTTGATGTCATCAGGAAAGCAGTTAACCCCCTCACTTCAATCCAAGTTGTGTGTCCAGTTTAAATCTTTCCCCTGTATCTAGGTGCTTAATACTGTAATAGCTAGCACGTGATTAGCAGTAACTTATTAACAGCAGTGGGACCAAGCCACAGAGTTTACATCCAGACCTTCTAGAGCTGGAGTGTTCCATTTAGCCCCTTCTTCAGCCGGAAGTTCTGAGCCAGACTGCCCCAAAAACCCATTGTGGTTGGTTCCAGCCCTAGCTACTACTTAACATCTCCATGAGTGACGCAAATATTAATATCCCCTACTTACAGATTGGTCAGCCATGACATACAGGCTAATTGCCTCTTTCTGTGGCCTTGTACAAGTCAATGTCAGAGCCAGGATTAAAACTCAGGAGCTTCTGGTTCCCAGGCCTGTGCTTAAGGCACTAGACAACACTCCATAAATGTCACCATGCCCATCCCACTGCATTGGGAGGGCAGCCCACCCTTTCTGCCACTATATGGGTCCAGTCTGGATCTGAACTTTCCCAAAGTTGGCTGTGTTTGGCTCTGTTGTTTGAGCCCATCTTTAACATTATCTTAAGCATGTCCACCTATGGAATGCAGCATTTATGCTACTGAAATATGCTGCTCCACAGGTGTGCCAGAGGGGACAGGGATATAGACATGCCACTGGCACCTTCGCTCCCTGACAATGTAACAAATAGCTCAAGGACAAATGAAAGCCGAAGTTAAAGCTTCTACTTCATTTGTTTAACCAGATGGCTAACAAGTAGCTTAGGGTCAGGGTATGATCTGCTTTAAAATCGCTTTAGTCTGGTGGGGAAACTCAATGGACTCTTAATTTTAAAGACGGAAGAAAAGGTAACTCACTCAAGAAAGTTAAAATGCCAAATTTATGTAGGCCCTACTGAAAACACCAATATTTTGTATTGTACATTATTCTCCTAATTGTGTGGGCATCATCAGATTATCCACAAGGAAGTCATCAGAGAGGTCTATGCTCTCAGAGGGGCTCAGGGCCTGTGGGCAGGTACCATGGCTGCAAACTGTGTTCCAGGCAAACTGCTGAGTGTCCAAGGCCAGGACTATACCAGGGACCACCGTTGGCACAGCTGTGTTGGTCAGGGGTGTGAAGAGGTGCAATTCCTGACCAATCTCACTGAGCCGGCAGAGGCCACTGGTGTAGATGCAACTATATTGGTAAAGCTGTGTTTTTACTGCTACGGATTGTTTCACTTGTGTGACCGTACTGAAACTAAGCACAGTTTTGCCAGTATATCGGTGTCCATGCTAGCTGTATAGTATACCAGCATTCCTACCTCAGAAAGGTGCTGCTAGTGTAGACAGGACTAAGTGACCATAGCCAGTACAAGGGTGTGAGCTGTGAAGACAATTGTGTGCACACACACAAGAACCCCCTTTTTACACAAATAAATAAATAATAAGCAAATAATAAAGGGGCCCCAAACATTCACTTCAGACTTCATCAGACACCCTGGCATGGAGAGCAGAGAAAGGGGAGCCAATATTTGCCAAACACGTAGAAAGGACTTTTTAAACTTCCAAGTGGGTATAACAAACAATAGTCCAGATTCCTGCTGGTGTTCATCTCCATAGGAATAAAGTGACGCCGAATGATGCCTGCTGAGGATGTGAGCCAATGAGGATTTAAAGTAAACAACAAAAAGAAAATCTTTGGGAAAAGAATTCAGTGACCCTGTGATTAGTTAGCTGATCATCAATTACAAGCAATAATATTTTGTCCTGAACACGACAGTGACTGTTCATCATCCCCCAGCTGCTGTCTTGGGATTATCACAGGCCAAGCTAAAGCTTTATTATGGTCATGCCTATGGGCCAACCAAGACTGAGGCCCAGTGTGTTAGGTGCTGTACAAACACAGAGTAGTAAAAGGTCCCTGCCCTAAAGAGCTCACAAGCTAAACAGACAAGACGGACCCAGGGTGAGGGAAGGGCTATGTTACAACAGCAGAGTGAACAATATGCTGCCTTGCCATTGGGGTGGCAGTGATGTCCAGCAGTTAGAACAAAGCGCTGGTAGACAGAATTCCTGACCTCCATTCCTCACTCTGCTTACTGTGGGCAACTCTCTGGCCTTGTCTTCATGAGGGAAAAAACATGTGTTTTAACACACATTATCTAACGCAAGTTGAATGCCTAGTATAGACAAGGCTATAGTAGTTTTACCATGTGTTAATGAGTCAAAGTATTCTCTAGGATTCCCATCAGGGTTTGCCTCAACCAGCTAACACTGGTTAAAAATACCCCTTCTCCCTTAGCGTTGACATAACATCTGACCCCCATGACTTAGTTTTCCCATCTGTCAAATGGGTATAATGACTCTGCCCCACAGGGAGTTGTGAACTTGGTCTATAAATGAGTATAAAGTGGTTCCTGAAGCTCATCTGGAAGATGCTGTGGAAGGGCAGAGCGTTCTTTTGTGGACTGAGTTCACAGTTTCACCTCCTTGCTTTGGGCTGTGGCTCAGGAATGTTGCTGAAATCCCTGACTGATTTTCTTCCTCTCGGTTTTGAACAGCCTTCAGAGCAGGGTTATTCAGACAGCCAGAGAAGCCCAGACTCAGATGCCACGGGACTAGAAAGTAAATCTATCCTGTCTGCTTCCTGTTTCCTTTGAGATTCCCTGTCCCCATTCAATATTGAATCAGACCCCACTCCCATGGTACAGCTGAAGCCTGTTAGCCAGCATCTCCTGCTGCCCAGCCCAGCTCATCTCTCCATCCTCCCAGTGACTGAACAGTTTGTGGGAGTCTCCTCTATATGGATGGGGTCGCTTTTAAGGTTTCATCCAAATCCCACTGAAATCAATGGGAGTCTTTCCATTGACTTCAATGGGTTTTGGATCAGGCCTTAGTGACTTAGGACAATCCCAAGTAAGTCTCAGGGTGGGTTATGGTGCCTACTGGAATGAATTCTGGAAATGCTCTCAGCTAGGGTAGCATTTGAGTCCTCAGTTTAATTAAATTCTCACACACATGCGCACACACACAGTAGGATTAGCCAGAGCCCTGTGACCTTTTTCACTGAATTCTCCTAAAAGTTAAATACAGCACTTGAGAGAGCAGCCCATGATGACTAATGCTTTGCCGAAAGCGAAGTGTAAATATATAAACCATAATTAATCCTGCCATTGGTGTAGGAAGTTCTCCCCTTCTCATAAGCACAGATAAGGGTTTCATTGGGCTGGCTGCTCTTGCCTGGTCCCTAGAGAAACCAACTCCTTCATTCCAAACTGCACATCTGGAAGTTGGATCTATTAAAACAAAACCTATTACATAACAATTGACATCTGGAGCCTGTTACCACTACATTTTTAGCAAAAATAGTTTGTGAGATGATCTCTCCGAAGAATGTGGCAAGAGGGCTCTGAGCCAAAGTCCTCTAAGAATGGCTGTAACTGCTTTTCATAAAACATTCCCTCCCCCCATTTTGTCTGAGGGTTATTGTTTTGTATCCATGCACGTACTGTACCTCTATGCAAGCACTTCTAGGCAGACAGCTGCACTAGAGACAGACTGATGCCAAGAAGCGAGAGGTGAAGAGTTATTACAAACCCTCAGGAAAGATTTCAAAGTAAAAGCAGGCGCAATGGTTGGAGTCAGGAGGAAGGATTCCAACCCTCAGCTCCTGGGTTTGAATTCTGTACGTGTTTCATGCAACAATCAAGATCAGGAGAATAGATTTAATAAACTTGAATGAGTGGAACTCTACACTGGGGCTTCGTTTTTTCGGTGACTTTATTAGTGCAGGTGATTTTCATCACACAAGAATGGATACCGGACAAAGAACAGGTCACTACCAAAAAGCGAATTTAGCTGGGAGTATTCAAATACCACAGTGACAGTCACTCTAGAAAACCCTCAGCTAGCTAGATATAGTTGAGCCCGTATTTTATGAACTATGGGGGATTGAGGAGTTCATAACATCAAAGTTCATCAAATTCAACACCTCAGGAGACACGGCGCATAACTTGCAGTGCACCAGAGTGTATCGCTTTCTCCTTGTCCTCCAAACCACTGCAAAGCAGTTTCCAATGCACTGAAGGTGTTGGAATGCGAAGGGATGTCGACTTGTTCTTCCTCTACATCCCTTTGGTTAGGCAATTATTTAATTCCCCTTCAGGAAAAATTATTTGTAAAACTGGTAATTCATAAGGTTGTGGTAGATAAAATTGAAGTTCTGCTATAACTAGATGGGTTTGTACCAGATCCATTTATTAGAAGCCTCCAAGCTTCCTCTCCTACTAATTTTGGTGAGTTGGCTAAAATAGGACCTGAATTTGAACCACCTGGAGAGTAGGCGAAACTAAAATCTCACCAGTGACATTTTGAAAAACCATCCCCAGGTTGGCCTAGATCTGTGCACAGGTTACAATTACCTTTCAATGTACAAGACACAGATGGAAAGAATGGACCAGGTTCTGAAGCTCCTGCTCTCTGCAGAGTACCTTATGTGATGAGCTGTCCCATAAAGTCAAGTCAACTTCCTTCAACTAAACGCTTGAATAAGAAGTGCTCCTCAAGGCTACTTTGTACCCCTATCTCTGCTTTCTCCTTCCTTTCCTTGGATCTCCATTCCCCTTTGCTGCCTGTAATCTTGGCATCATCCTTGACTCTGAACTCTTCCCACAGCCCCTATATCTGCCAACCATCACCTCTTCAACACTGCCTAGGTTCTGTCTCTGCATCCTTCATCCCTTTGCCTTGACTATCACCTCTCCAAGTCTCTGTTGTCCAGACCCTGGCACATGCAGAATGCTGCTGCCCACCTTATTGCAAGGACAGGAAGCATTAGAGTAACAACACCATCCCCACTCCTGGACAATTCTGCTAGCTCCTCATTCATTTCATGATCCAGTTCAAACTGTCCTCTCCTTGCGCTTGCTCCAGCCTGTCTCATGGACGTTCTCTGTATGTTCTCCTCCTCCCTGCTCATCAACCAGTGCCCTCTCAGTGTTTCCCACAGTCTCACCAGTGCTGGTACAAAAGCTTTCCTGTCTGCCATTTAGATCAGCTTCTTATTTTCTGTCCCTTTGCAAATCTCCTCTCCAAACATACCTCCTCCCCCCTCTGCTGCCTTGTTTCTGCTTTTCTAGCTCTCCCTCCCTTTGTTATGGGACTATGACAGAATGCTTTCATTTTATTTGCCATAAGATCTCTTTATTACGCCATGACTTTCTATAATTTATACCATACACGTGTCTGGTATTATTTAAGCTGACAGAAATGTTTTGTCTGCAGCTGCCACCTCAGGCTGTGATCTCATCAGCTTTTAACCAGCTAAGCAAGGTGGATGGGAGATGGCTGAGAGGAAGCTGGAGCAGTGTTGGTCCAGTAGCTTGCTCTCTGGTATCTCTGAGTTAGTACAGAATCAGTGCCTGTCACAGGCTGCGTGGTCCCTTTGAGGCCAGCAGCCTGCTCAGGACAGGGGGTTAATTGAGACTGGTAAGAGACACCTGCAGCTGGTCATTTCTAGTCCCATCTGAGGTGGACTGGAAGTCCTGGTTCGAGGTGGAGTGTTGTCTGGGGAGAGGAATTCTGCAGGCTCTGGCAGAGAGAGGAAGGCTGTCTGGGTAGAGAGGCCCAGGCAGTGACATCCAAAAGGGGCTTGTGTTGGCTAGGCCTATGTGGAGAGGGCTTCATGCGGGAGTGACTTAAACTGGTGCAAGGAAACCAGAGCAGCCCAGTAAAGGGGCTCGGGCCAGAGAGGACTGTGGGGAATGGACCTCTGGGTGAGAGTAGAACAGGAAGGATGGCACCCAAGAGAAGGTAACAACTGGGTCTGTCTTGCATGTGAGACTGTTTTTACCTATTTTGTTTTAAACACTTTCTGTTGTCGTGTGTCTGGGAAGATGTGGGCCACCCCAGTAAAGCGTGAATATTTGAGTTGAGAAGTGTAGTGTGTGAGCTTGACAGGGGGCTGGCTGGGGGGACTGGCTACTTGGGTGCACCAGGGAGGCAACCTGCCCCCTTACGGGTCAGGGAGAACTGTTAGTTCCCTCAGCATGTCAGCAAGCGGCACTGGGGTGATTTAAGGGTGGCTAGCTTTCATGCAAAATATAGAAGTGACGTCCTTTCAACTTAGGGCTGTTAATGCTTGTAGCAAGAGTGAGGGCGCAAACCCTGGTGTTCTGGTCACATCCCGATTTCAACGTCTACCAACAATTCCCCCTGTACTTTGAATGGCATCATTTTCTTTTTAACTTCATGGCTGGGTTTCTGGCTACCGCAATGGCCCCGCAGCCAGTCCAACCCCAGGGCCTGCAGGGAGGAGTTTCTGTAGCACATGGGGATTCTGGGCTGCCCCAGGAGCAGCAGGGCCCTGGAAGACATGCACTGGCTACTTCGGCAGCCTAGAAATGAGTGAGTGCAAAGGAAGCTTTAAAGCCCCTTTCACTTCCACTCCTGCTGGGCCGTGCTTCCTGGGGGTGCAGCACAGAATCCCAGCCCACGTGGTGCAGTATTGCTGTTGGCTGTTCTTTTCTGTTAAATAAGCTGTTGTATTCTGGCTAAGGCCCTGATGCAAGAAAGCTCTTAAGTACATGGCTCACTTTAAAAACATGTGAGCAGGCCTGTGGAAGTCAAGCTTAAATACTCTGCTGGATTGGAACCTGAATTCGCTCCGAGAGAGAGAACAAACTCCATAGACGATGAATATTGCTACAGAGGGAGAGTTACTAAGCATCTGGTGATTGCTTGAGATAAACAGTGCTCTGTAATGTAGGATATCCTATTTCTACTGGGAAGTTGCCATTCCAAAGGAAGTTGTCCACTTTCATAGCCCTGGGTCACCACCTCTCATGAAGGATGCATTTGGACAATTGTATAAGTGCTCACAGCATCAGGTGCAGAGCTGCAGAAGGACTCAGTGGTGTCAAGGTGAAAAGCCAGTGTGACTTTTCTAGATCCCTCTTTTCTTGGGATCACCTCTTTCATCACCAAGAGAGATGGCTGCCGGGCCTCCAGAAACTCAGCATGATTACCTCATCCCTGAGTTAGGCTCAGACTGGGCCCTAAAACACTGTTAGCCCCTTAGTGTGTACTGAGCCACCACACCTCCTAATTCCTTCTTTCAGAAAGAGAGAGCTGTGAGCAGGACCCTGGGAAAATCTGTGAGGGAAACATCCCAGATCACCACAGAGAGTAGAGCTATCCATCAGAAACAACAAGGTTTAGCTTGTAACTGGCAAGCGAGTCTTCTGCTACTTATTCCCACAGGAGATGCAAACATGAGCAACTGTTTGGCCATGAACAGCCAGGCTTAGGGGGTCTTGTGCCTTTTTGGTGACATCGGTTGGACTGATTCGACGCTGACCCTGAGAAGACTGTTTGCCTATGGAGGATGGCAGAGATCAGTCCATAGCTCTGCCACAATCTGGATTCCTCTTTGGACTCTTACATACATTATTACCAAATTTCCTCCCTGACACTGCCTCCCTTTCAGTACTCAGGGGAAGGCTAGCTCCATAATCGGCCCTCTAGCTGGTTCCCTGCCTCATGAGCCTGCAAGATTTTGATGTGCATTTTAGGATCTTTATCATGTACTGAACAACAGGAAGGACCTTTTCCTCCTCTTCCTGGGGCTTCCTAACCGTTCCAAAGGCAGTAATCACCCTCTTCCTCCTCATTTCTGTGTCCCAGCAACAATCCGATGGGAAATCCCTGGAATAGAGCCCTCGCTCCTTAAACCTTATGCTCCAAACTAACACAGCAGACCTCCATGCCACAGTGCCCTTCTGCTATGGAACTGTGATACCAGCTAGGAGAAAAGTTAGTGCTGCAGAACAGCCAATAATGTTTTAATGGTAGCTGGACATATTCTGTGCATAATTCTGTTCAAGGCCATCTGAAAGAAGTTGCCCAGAATAGCAGCTGATTGTTTACTACAAACTCCTCCTTAAAAGTCAAAGCATGCAGCTCTCCAGGATACATGCAGCTCTGTCCTACCTATTCTCCATATCATGCACAGAGATTAATGTTGACCGGGTTCATTTCTGGCATTCAATCCCCAAGAGAGATGAGGTACATAAAAAGAAAACAGATCCCCTGTTGGTCTGGAATGGTAAATTAATTTCCATGTCAGTTTCAGTGAATATGTTACCATGGTGCCATGAAGTTCTGCTCTGGGGACAAGATTCTCTGGGGGTGTGATTTCATCTCAGAATGAAAGCTTTCAGGGCTCAGAATCAGGCTGGAATGCTCTCTTCAAACTGTTGTCTAAGTATTGGAATATAAGGAAATGGGAGCTAAACCCGAGCCGTCTGCAGACTACATCCCAGTACTGCACACTCTGCGGCTGAAAGCTGATCTCCCTGGCCTGATGGTTAGGGCCAGATTTTCCAAAACATGCCTCCCTTTATGTGTCCATAGTTTGTGGGCACAGAGAACCAGGAGCATTAAATTGAGCCTCTTGTGGGTACAAAAAAGGAGGCCCGATTAAAGCTGGGCTGAGATATCAGGCTCTCAGTTTTGCAAGGAGGATGTCCTATCATCCTATCATGCTGGCCAGAGGTGTACAGCTAGGGAACTGTCAATTTTATAAGGGCTTGAAGCAAACAAAAGGTATATTACACCAACCGTAAAATAACATAGTTCAGGTTGCCTTGTCAAGCACTCAAACATTAGGAAATGCTACAATAACGGTTGCCTATATAGGTTAATTGAGCCCCCTTTGTGCATATGTGCTATGGTACAGTCTTTAATTACATGATCACATGCTATTTTTCCACAGAACCCCTGCCCCATTCAGTGCACAGACTGGATGGGGCTCACTGAATGGGCAGCTGTTCAGTATTTTGTTTTATCCTCACTGTTCAGCATGTGGCTCCAGGTCTTCTCTATGGCACGCTATTCAAACCCTGCTCCGAAGACAGAATTATTGATTTCCTCAGGTGCTTTTCTACGGTGTCTGAGTGTGCCCCAAACACTAATTCATTTATCTTCACAGCACCCCTGATAGGTAAGGGAGTGTTGTTATCCCCATCTTACAGATGGGAAACTGAGGCACAGAGACCTTACAGTCAAAACTATCCACTAATTTTGAGTGCCTAATCCGAGACACCTAGGACCTGATTTTCAGTGTACTTACCATTATACAGCACTTCATATATCAAGCACAGCTCGGTTACCGCTGTGAGTGCTCAGCACATCAGACCCCAGGGTCTCAAATCAGGTACCCAGAAAATGAGGTTCAAACAATTAGAGGCCATCTGCAAAAAGTTAGATTCAAATGACAATACAGTAATTGTGTGGCAAAATCAGAGAGAGACTCCAGTTCTCCAGCATAGCATTCAACTGTCTTAACCATGAGACCCCCCTTTCTCTTCCTGTAATCCCCTGCCTCATTCACCGCACACCTTCAGCTTATGCAAAAAATGAGGCAGGGATCTAACATATAATAACCTCTCTCCCTACACAGCCCTGATTCAGCCCCAGAGCAGGTCATCCTGTGAACTAAATGAGGCAGGGATTTTATGGAAAAATACTATGTGATCATGTAATTAAAGACTGCAACACAATGCATATGCAAAAGGGGGCCAAATTAAGGTTGCATACACAACCAGTTCTTCCCCTGCACCCTGTCTCCTCATCAGATCTGTCCTTCCTCCTCCTCCCTCATCTTGCCAATCTCCTTGCCCAGCCAGTTCCAGTCTCTCCTCACCCCAGTTCACATTCCCAGTTTCCTCCCCGCCAGCTTCCATCTCTGTCTCTTCCTGCCCCCAGTCTCCTTGTCCCAATTGTCTCCCTACATCTTCCTTGCAGGTTTCTCTCTTGTCCCCTCTGCATTCAAACTGGGCAGCTTCCTCCTCCACTATGCCTGGGCCCAGCTAGGCAGTCACTGGGAGCACAGCAGAGACAAGCTCCCTGCTCTTCATTCAGGTGCCCAGACCCAGCATAGCTGCAATTTTGGAGACAGACACAGTTCTCAGCCCGTGGCAGAAGCATGCCCAGTGTGGATGGAATCTTTGGGGATTTTCGCTGTTAAAACCTAACATCTCCACTGAACATATGGGAACAGCAATTTTTTCAAAGGCTTATAACTTGGCCAAATTACAAGGCCACAGAAGGCGAGTACAAGTGGGAGATGGAGAAGGGACAGACTTTCCAGAGTCTTGCTCAACCTTGTTGTAAAATTGCTGCCTGCTTTCAGTTTAGTCTTGGAGCCATTATCCTGGGACATGTTGTCCAGCTGCTGCCAGGCCGGAAAACAAAAGGGCTTTATTTTTCCTTTTTTTTAAATTAAAAAACCTATCATTAAAGGAGCAGATTCCAGGCCAGACAAGTGCTTTAATGATAGGAGCCGAGAACTCAGCCCGCTGGGGAGCAAAGCCTTTGAATTGCATGTTTGGTTTGTTTTCCATGTTCTTAAATGGCCTCTCTCTCCTGCATCACATTTCTGGCTCCCTTATTTATTTATTCTTATTCTTGTGCGTTCAGGAAACTGATATGTTGCTGCTGATTTTCTACCAATTATATCAAAGAAAAACTGGGAATAAATAGAAGAAGCTGGAGGAAAAACAGGCATTCGGATAAGTTTCAGTCTGCCATTATTTGCTATTTTTTCCTCTGCTTTTGTGCCACTCTTTTCTATTTGTCCAAGCATGAAAGTCAGTGGCTCTGGAGCTGCTGTATCGATGGCGAATTGTTACCCTGTGATCAATCAGGTCTCATGGGAGCAGCTCCTGGGATCTGAAGGTCCCTGCCCGTGTGACAAATGAGAAATATTTCTGTTTATAATGGCTTCTCTCCTGCCTTTCTCTAGTTGGGATTATAATGTGCTCTCATGAGCTGTCTGAATGCCACCAGCGAGGGAAGGATGTTAGTAAGTTAGTAAATTGAAATAGAAAGTGCTTAATTATTAATCTAACAGATAATAGTACCAAGCTCTTACAGAATGTTTATGGATGAACAGTCTTAAAATGCTTGACCAAGGTTACCCCCCCTTTACAAAGGGTGAAACTGAGGCACGAGGAAGCAAGATGATGTACCCGATGTCACACAGCAGGCCAGTGCAGAGCCAGGAATAGCCTACGTCCCAGTCTCATGCCCAATCTACTGTGCCACAGCTAGGACTTCCCAGCTGTCAGTAAACTGCCCCTCTGAACTGTACATTGGCAGCTGAGATCCGCCTGGTCCAGGAACACAAGCCCCAGTCCCTTGAGCCAAAGGGCAATGCCCTTAGACTGAGAGCCAAACAGGCCTTCTGGCACCCAGTAGGTTAGTTCTGGTTCTACCCAGCAGGAGGCAATTGTACACATTAGCCAGTTTGGATATTGTTATAGTGGTTCTCAGCCTCTTCCATAGTGCGACCACATGCTGCGAAATAGAATGGTTTGCTATGCTCCTTCCCATCCACCCATAAAGAAAGGAAGGGTGGTTGACACCGCTGGGCCGCCCAGAGGGGGGGCAAGTGGGATAATTTGCCCTGGGCCCCTGTGGGGCCCCCATGAGTATTTTTCGGGGACCCTGGAGCGGGGTCCTTCACTCACTCCAGGGGCCCTGGAAAACTCTTGCGTGGCCCAGGCCCCCGGAGTTTCTTCCGCTCCGGGTCTTCGGCGGCAATTCGGCGGTGGGGGGTCCTTCCGCCCTGGGACCCACCGCTGAAGTGCCGGATCTTCGTCAGCAATTCGGCAGCTGGGGGCCCCCACCACTGAAGACTCCAGGCCCCATGAATCCTCTGGGTGGCCCTGCCGCTGGCCCTACGGGGTTGTGACACCCATGAGTTATTATTACTCTTGCAGATCTTTACAAGGTGCCTGTCACTCTAGTATATGGGAACAGTTTATATGGTTCTGATTAAGCACCACAATAATTCACAAGTACTCGGAGCAAATATACCACCACCTCCCACCATGTACTGAAACTTGAGATGGAGGGAAAACTCAGCAGTAGGTTAATGCCAGGGATTCTGAGGCCAACAGTTAGCAAAAAGTCTGGACGATGCTTTCTGAATAGGAATTGGTTTATGCGTATTTCTGCTGAGGATGAATTCCAGAATTGAGGGCCCACTGATGAAAATACCCCTTATGATTGCAGAAAGAGAGGCAGAAGAGTCCTTAGGAATATACAGCATAATCAGATATTGAACTATAAGTTAAGGAATCTAGTGAGAAAGACAAATAGTACAAATGTTCATTTGTGAATATAAGCCCTGAGTTCTCCATGCTCTCTGTTGTGTGGGGTCATCGTATCCCTTATTTGTGAATATCTGCATGAACACTTGACAGCAGGAGAATATTTGCAACTTCTGAAAGAATGCACATTTGAGCTCAAATGTTTCTTCATGCCAAAATCCAAACAAGAAACTCATTTTTCTTCTGCATTTGGTATTCTAGTTAGAAAAATGCTGTCATCCACTCAGGAAATAGAAAAAATAACATGTGGCTTTGGTGACCAAACACGCACCACGAACAACTTTCAAACAACCCATAGGTTATGAATTAGTTAGTAAATACTTATGAATAAAGACAATCACAGAAATCAGGTTCAGTTTGTGAGTGAGTCAGGGGCCGTAAAATGGGCTAAATTCATAAGGAATCTTTTGATCAACTTTACCTCTAATCCCTAGAGTCCCTGTATGTTCCACTCTGGGAAAGGGATCTGGGAATCATAGTGGACCACAAGCTAAATGTGAGTCAAGAGTGTAACGCTGTTGCAAAAAAAAGCAAACATCATTCTGGGATGTATTAGCAGGTGTGTTGTAAGCAAGACACAAGAAGTAATTCTTCCGCTCTACTCTGCGCTGATTAGGCCTCAACATTTCAGGAACGATGTGGAAAAATTGTAGAAAATCCAGAGAAGAGCGACAAAAATGATGAAAGGTCTAGAAAATATGATCTATGTGGGAAGATTGAAAAAATTGGGTTTATTTAGTCTGGAAAAGAGAAGACTGAGAGGGGACATGATAACAGTTTTTAAGTAAGTAAAAGGTTGTTATAAGGAGGAGGCAGAAAATTGTATTTCTTAACCTCTGAGGATAGGACAAGAAGCAATGGGCTTAAATTGCAGCAAGGTAGGTTTAGGTTGGACATTAAGAAAAACTTCCTAAGTGTCAGGGTGGTTAAGCACTGGAATAACTTGCCTAGAAAGGTTGTGGAATCTCCAGCATTAGAGATTTTTAAGAACAGGTTAGACAAACACCTGTCAGGAATGGTCTAGATAATACTTAGTCCTACCAGGAGGCAGGGGATTGGACTAGATGACCTCTCGAGATCCCTTCCAGTCCTATGATTCAATTATTCTAAAACCCTAATCCCCTGAATATCATGATCTTTGGAATCAGAGACCTCCTTAAACATGAGGCATTTATTAAAGAAAACAGAGACAATGACAGACACAAACAAACAGGTTTCTACATAGCTTGAGGTCCAGCTTTGCCTTTCCTTGTTTACCAGGGGCCAAACTCCATCTGGAATGCTATACAGTGCACAGACTCATCTAGTAGGTGAAGAACATACTTCAAGTAAACATATCTTTAACCAAGATTCCCCTCTGACCCATGCTGAGAGGAAGCTGTCTCTGTGCCCATCATCCACAAAATCCTCCCTGTCAGATACAGAGGACAGAGCTGTCTGTCCGCTTTGTCCCTCATTGTCAATGTAAGTACATGCCTTTACAACCTGAAGAGTGGCAGATGAGGACCATGTTCTTCACATTGTTAACACACTCGTAGCCAAATATCTCTGTCAAAGACCATTCATTCTTAACTCATGCTTCCACCAGGGATTGCTGTTGGTGAATTTCCAAGAGGAAGGGATTGTGCCTGTGTGGAATGGAATCTAGAGATCTACATGCCCAAGGCAGCCTCTACATCCTCAGCTCAGTCTAATTAGTGTCTCCTGCCCCACCTCTTTCTCAGAAAATCTTTCCATTTATAAACAAACAGGTTCTTTTGATTTAACAAGACTAGTCAGAATTCTACAGCTCTTGGGGCCAAATTCATCCTCTCCATTGAAGTAAGGGGATTAATTTGGCCCTCAGTGCAATCATCTTTCCTAATGGCTAAGCACAGAAGTTTAAGAATACAGGCCATCTCCCAAGCCCCAAAAGAAAGAGGCAGGTGTCAAATGCACCTTGCCCAGAGTGAATCCACAGCAGTGCAAATACGAGAACATGGTCCAGCTTTGTAATGTGTAAAAGAGCCACTCAGACAAGAAGGGGTCACCACAAATATTCCACTGCACGAACTCTTTTATTTCGCTGCCCCAGATGGCTTCCTGCTCTGCCTGGCATGCTGGAGGTGGCCCTGATCCCATTGACCCTAACCCCCAGGGTCACACAAGTGTCCCATATAAGGGCAGGGTCTACAGTAGTTCTCATCTGTGGGGGTGGATGGTTCCATACTGAGCTGTATTAGCTCCAAGCCAATGATCTGACCCATGGAGCCCCTCTCCCTGCCTGGCACTAGAGGAGATTTAGAGCTTTGTTTCATGATAAAATGGCAGGGCAGTCCCAGCCTGGTACTTCATGCTCCCTTCTTGGACCTTAGACTCCCTGACAGTCTAAAATTGCTCCTATTTGCCAATGCCTCTGTAGTAATTAGTATCACTGGGCACACTTCCACTGACTTCCTTGGGATTTTTGCCTGAGTACGGAGCTCTGGATCTGATTCATTGTAAATAATAACAGTCGTGCTTTGCTCTTGCATTGCACTCCCCATCTGTCGGTCTCAAAGCACTTTAAAAAACTAGGCAGGTGTCACCGCATTTTACAGAGAGGGGAACCGAGGCACAGAGCGGTGACGTGACTTGCCAGACGCAGTCAGCCAATGGCAGAGCTGGGGATAGACCCTCGGGGTATGTCCACACTGCAGCGGGACGCCAGCCTCCGAACCCAGGTAGACAGAAATGCGCAAGCAGGGCTCGAGCAAGTGTCTTAAAAGTAGCAGCGTGGATGTTGCAGCTTGGGTGGCAGCTCAGCCTCTCAAGCCCAACCGACTGCCTGCATCTGAGCTCCGGTGACAAACCCAAGCCCCTGCTGGGGCTGCAAGCTCTACAATGCTATTTTCAGTACGCTAGCTTGAGGCGCACTTCCCGCTGCCGTGTAGCCAGACACTAGAATTCCTGACTCTCAGCCTGGGACTGGGGCCTGTGGGTGGAAAACACAATTTGACAATGGCAAGTAACTGGTTAACTGGATGCTGCCCCCTAAAATACGCCTGTGGTAAAATAATGGGTGGAACCACTTCAGTGTTGTTCTATGGCTATAACAATTTTGACCAGGGCTGTAGAAGACAGACTTCTGCTCAGGTGAGCAGGAAGGGGTGGTTTCAACGAATGGACAATAAGTAACTCCCCATTACCCTGCACTGCCCTGTGCAGTTGTGTGAGCCAGACTTTTCAGAAGGGCTCAGCCCCCACAACAAGGTGAGCTCAGTACACTGGGTGCATGCTGGGAGCTGAGCTCCTGCGGCTGTCCAGGCATAGAGGTCACAATGGGAACTGCTGCGGGCTAGATTCTTTTGACAAATCTGACCCCATTTGAGGGTGCTGCTGAGCACCTGAAAATCTGCACCAGCTCCCAATGCAAAGCGAGTATGAAATTCCACCAGATCAGAATGGGGATCAGGATCAGAGCAGCATTTACATTCCCTGAGCCCACCCTCTCAGTGAGTCAAACATTGAGTTATTCTTGGGGAACCTGGCATGCATCTCCATATCCTCCTCAGAGTCTGTCTGTCTTTCATCTAATGCACCCACGTCTGTAGTATCTGAGATCCACGTGGACACAGTTGCAATGAGAAACATGCAAAGAGGAGAAAGAAGAAACAAAGAATGAATGTAACACTCCCCTGTCCAGCTGTCCCCTAACCTGTGACAGTGAAACTGAGCTGGGCATGCCCATCCCCACAAATCGCATGTAGTATGTGCCTTAAACACACCTGAAAAGTGAGACTAAATCCTAACCAGGGATCAAGGCATTAATCTCTTTTCCCTCACTGCCCGCTCCAAAACAAAAAGTGTTTCAGACACCTACTGACCCAGACAGGCTGCTACTGGGTGCAAAGGCTGAAATTCCAGAGAGAATTGCCAAAAACAAATCCCCATGACCGGCTTCCAGAAAAACAGGAAACTGATTTCCCCTCCAATCCATCAGTGCTACACAGCTTCATTTCCTGAAGAGCTTGGTGGGGAAGCCTCTGCCATCTCCTCCTCCTCCTCTTCCCTGGAAAGTTTTCACTCCTTCGCACCCACCCCCTGCACTGCCGCATGTATGCAGACAAGGCCTAGGCTCCCAGAAGGGGCCTGAAGTAGGAGAGGGCTACGGATGTGGTTCTCCTCCTAGGGAAGAGCAGGGGTGTGAAAGCTGCTCCCAAAGGGAGACAATTTTCAGCCACTCAACCATCAGTAACATTCCACTTTACATCTAGCCCCTGGTTTAAGCTGCCAGCAAACAAAGACCTGGAAACCACAACAAAGATTGGAAAAGCCCTACTTGTTTTGGCATTTGCAAGGGATGGAAAAAATAGCTGTTCGTTGGAAAGCAGGTCAGGCTTGTTTCCGTCCTGGAAACACCTTTCTTGAGAGCCCAGCACCAGCTGGAGATACAGCAAAGTGAGGAAGCCCAGGGAATGATGCAGGATGAAGAGGGGACTGTGGGGCGCGACAGGTGACTCAGTCCCATGAATAAATAACCATTCCCACTGGTTTCAAGGAAATGGGTAATTCATCTTCACGCCTTCCCTTGTGAGGAAGGCAGGTGCCCTGCCCATTTCACATGTGAGTGAACCACAGCAGAAGTTTTGAGGCCCATATTTTCAAGATATATATGTGTCATATTGGGTGCCTCCATTTTCGGATGCCTAACTTGGGTCTGATTTTCAGAGGGTGCTGAGCCCCCTTCGCTTCCATTCAGGGCCATTGATGCTCAGTGCCTCTGCCAATCAGGCTCCAGGTGCTTTACCTTGGGAACTTGACAATGGAGACACCCAAACTTTGGAAAGGGTTGATCCTAGGGCTGGGTTTTTCAGAGAAGCAAAGCACCCATCACTCTAGTGCAAGTCAGTAGGGAAATCCTAGCCTATATTCTCCTAGACAACAAGAACTTTGAGCCCTTGAGTACCCACAGATGTAGATGCCATTCCTCCTCCTCCTTCCTTGACCCCATCCGTTGTTCTGTGAGCATCTCGTCGCTTTGTTGGCAAGGGTTCTGGGGATCGTGTCTCTGTTGCCCTCCAGTGGAGGCGTTATTGCCCATGGGCTTAGTGACCTCCATCTCAGGATGTAAGCAATTGGCTAGTTGGAGAAGTATCGAGACTCCTGTCTGTTCAGCAACATCAAGATAACATTAAAAGGGTGATACTGTGGCTGTCTCCTGCTCCATCGGGTCTTCTCCTTATTGTTTGGGTAGCTTTGTTTAAAGTTCCCTATACAATCCTACGAGGAATAACAGCATAGGTCATCTCTAGGACTGTCTGTGTCTCAGGGCAAGTGAGCTAAAGACTAGATCTGTGACCCAAAGAAGAAGAGAAGTGAGGAATCAGGGGGCCTTTTTCCCCCACTGCACGGAAGTCAAGGGGAGTCACAAGTATCCCTCAAAAGGAAGATGAGATCTCAGCAGAGCAGAAGCAAAGAGTGGGGCTGTGGGTTTGTACAGTGAATATCAGATCCTCTAGCTGATACCAGAAGTTGAGCCCAGAGCTGCAAAGATACTTACGGTCCTAACTTCCATTGGAGCCTAACTACCTTTGCAGATCTGGTTGGTCAGTGCTCTTGCTCTCTTCCTTTCATTATTTCAGCAGAGGGCCCTCCTCCATGATCAGCTCTTCTGGGAAGATGAACAGTTCCTCCTGCCAAACCTTCAGAGAGACAGATATGCCTATTTTCAGCCTGGAAAGCCAGGTGCTCTTTACTGACAGTCACTTAGGAAGAGAGAGAAGCACATTATTGGGAACTCACTCCTTTGAAGCCTAAGGCCTTGGGAAGGGTGAACTGCTCCATGGGCGCGCACATGCAGACTCTTGAACAACATGCTGGTGGTTCTCTAGGCTCCTCCAAAGAGGAGCTCTTCCCAGCCATCTTGTGGAATGAAATGGGCTGCTGCTCTTTACTCATTAGGTCCCATTTGCATTGCCTTTGCTCAAAGGATATCAACAACATCCAGAACTACAATAGTAAGGGGCGGGGGACATCCAGGGGTTTTGGAAGGGGCATAAACCCTTAGGCTTCAAGGTACAAGCAAACCCCTATAATGGGCTAGGAAGCCCCTTTCCTTGTGGAAAGGTTAGTCTATTACTGTCTAATGCAAGGTTTCTTGCATCTTCCTCTGAAGCAGCTGGTACCAGTCACTATCAGAGACAGGAGACTGGATTAGATTGGACCATAGGTCTGAATCATAGAATTATAGGACTGGAAGGGACCTTGAGAGGTCATCTAGTCCAGTCTCCTGCACTCATGGCAGGACTATTATCTAGACCAGTGGTTCCCAAACTTGTTCCGCAGCTTGTGCAGGGAAAGCCTCTGGTAGGCCAGGCCAGTTAGTTTACCTGGCCCGTCCACAGGTTCAGCTGATCACAGCTCCCAGTGGCCACGGTTCGCTGCTCCAGGCCAATGGGAGCTGCTGGAAGCGGCGCAGGCCAAGGCACATGCTGGTGGCCGCTTCCAGCAGCTCCCATTGGCCTGGAGCAGTGAACCGCGGCCAGTGGGAGCCGCAATCGGCTGAACCTGTGGACGTGGCATGTAAACAAACCAGCCTGGCCCACCAGGGGCTTTCCCTGCACAAGCAGTGGAACAAGTTTGGGAACCACTGATCTAGAGCATCCCTGACAGATGTTTTTCTAACCTGCTCTTCAAAATCTCCAGTGATGGAGATTCCACAACTTCCCTTGGTAATATATACCAGGGCTTAACAACCCTGACAGTTAGGAAGTTTTTCCTAACGTCCAACCTAAACTGCCCTTGCTGCAATTATTTAAACCCTTGTCCTACCCTCAGAGATTAAGGAGAACAATTTTTCTCCCTCCTCTTTGTAACAACCTTTTATGTACTTGAAAACTGTTATCATGTCCCTTTCTGTCTTCTCTTCTCCAGACTAAACAAACCGAGTTTTTTCAATCTTCCCTCATAGCTCATGTTTTCTGGACCTTTAATAATTTTTTGTTGTTCTTCCCTGGACTTTCTCCAATTTGTCCTCATCTTTCCTAAAATGTGGCACCCAAAACTGGACCCAATACTCCAGTTGAGGTCTTATCAGCACAGAGTAGAGCAGAAGAATTACTTCTCATTCTTGCTTACAACGCTCCTGCTAATACATCCCAGAATGATGTTTGCTTTTTTTTACAATAGTGTTACACTGTAGATTCATACTTACTTTGTGATCCACTATGACCTCCAGATACCAGTCTGCAGTACTCCTTCCTAGGCAGTCATTTAACCATTTTGTATGTGTGCAACTGATTGTTTCTTCCTAAGTGGAGTACTTTGCATTTGCTCTTACTGAATTTAATCATCTTTACTCCAGACCATTTCTCCAGTTTGTTCAGACCATTTTGAATTTTAATCTGATCCTCCAAAGCACTTACAATCCCTCCCAGTTTGGTATCATCCGCAAACTTTATAAGTGTACTCTCTATGCCATTATCTAAATTGTATGAGCTAGTTAGAGCTACTCAGGCAGCTGGCATGTCCTTCTGTGCTATTAGCAACATAGAAAACACCTGAACAAAGATACATTCAGGTATTTACTGACAGAAGCAATCGGCTTATCGGTGCTACAGTTTCTATCAGACCATTTAGTCCCTGAACATGATACTGCATTTCTGACTATCATGCAGTAGGCCATAGAGCAAACTTGAGGAACACACCGATGTATTTTGCAGAACATTTGGCAGCATTCTCTACAGCAGAAATCTCATGGCAAATGTTAAAATCCATGTGGGACTGCTTAGATACTACACTGATGAAAGCCACAAGATATAAATAGACCAAATGACCTCTCCTGGCTTCTCAAGGTTGTTCATCTGACTGTGTTTGAAAGGCTTAAATGGGAGGTGGATCCCAGTAAGGAAAAAAATACTGATTGAAACATCCTCTAGAGAGTCTGGACCTGTAGCCTTGATACATCACTGAACTACGGGACAAATGTATAGGGAAAATGAACTGAGGAATGACATCCAGTATTAGTTAATAACCAAGCACTCTGTAGGACGGGAGAATTCAAGTCTGGAATAAGATGTTTTCTCTTAAGTTGTTCACTTGATGATGTGGAACTGGTTAGATTCTACTAAAAAAAAAAAATTGTCAAAAGCTTATCTGCATTTTGAAACTAACACACTTCAGCCACATTCATGTCCCTGACTGTTTTTTGTTTTCCATGAACATTTGTGAGCTTGTGATTTACAAATGCAGATAGCTACTGAAGGATAGCAACTTTTAAGCTAGTGAATGTGAATAATCATGAATTGCAAAGTGAACACAAGCTTTTGCATCAGAAATCCATTTCTAAAAATTACTCGCATCCTATCACAAAATAGAAGCAAAGCCAGGTGTCATATTACCATTCATTACTAAGCAACATGGCTCAAGTTTCAAACAGCAAGCTGCAGCATCCACAAAGTGTTGTGAGGAGTTTTGTTGAATAACGCGTGAATTTGGGAGAATGATGCTCTATTTGTAGACATTCTGCAACCAGGAGAAACTTGGTAGACACATTAGTTGATACTAACTCTGTGCTTAGCTCTAGGACAGAGGCACCTCAGTCCCAAGATTTAATGTAACCTTAACTGAGACAGAAACATCAAAGCCTCGTGTGTGTATATATAAAAGACCCCATTACAAACCATGACACTTAGTCCTTCAGACTCAGTCTGAAATGTATGGTCTTTACTTTAGATTGCAAGCTCCTTGAGAGAGAAAACCTGCCAGACTATGAATCCTTTACTCACATTGCTGAGCAGTTACTCGCAAGAGTAGTTCCACTGAAGTTAATGGGATAGATTGCCATACCCTACTATATAATACAGTCCCACTGATTTTTTTTACATAAATAATCCCATTCACTACCTTACACTGTGAGTAGTCGTAGTATCATCAATGGGATTATAATGCTTTACACCACAAGAAGGCTCACTGAAATCAATGGAGTCAGCCAGGTACTACTCAGTATGAGTCAGGGTATCATCACCTGGCCCTATGAAACTGGAGCAGAGTGATCAGAACAACAGAAAGGCTGGGGTAGTCTTTCTATTACAGCTGAATATTATCTGCAGTCTTGTTGTAGCATTGGTGGTGCCGGGATCTGAGAAAGACAAGGTGGGTGAGGTAATATCTTTCACTGAACCAACTCCTATTGGTGAAAGAGACAAGCTTTCCAGCTCCACAGAGCTCTTCTTCAGGGCTGGGAAAGGTACTCAGAGCATCACAGCTAAATACAGGGTGAACCAGATTAAACATAAAGAGTTAACACATGTTGAACTATTAATTTCCCACTTAACTTTGAATGGTTTCTTGGGACACGTGTTAACTCTACACACTTAACAATCTGTTCCATTTGTATTTAGCTTTGATGGTCTGAGTACTTTTCCCAGTTCTGAAGAGGAGCTCTGTGAAGTTCAAAGGATTGTCTCTCTCATCTGTGCTCCAGTAAAAAAATATTACCTCACCCACCTTGTCCAACTTAATGTTAAAACAGTTACCGTGAGGCAGGGGGCAACAGGAACATTTAGCACAACCACCACTGCCTGGTAGAGCTAGTTTTGAGGTTAATAGGCCACTCATCCCACAAGGAGCAGGAGTTCACTCCTCCTCCTCCAGCCTAACTTTGAGGCTGGAATCCCTTCTGTGGGAGCCTCAGCTCTAAGCTCTGTATAATAGCTCTAAGGCTCTAGGGCCACTTCTTGCTTTTCCTTTCCCAGCTAGTTCCATACACAGTCAAACCTAGCCTTATCCCCTAATGGACTTTTGCTTTAGAATGAAAGAAAACAAGGATAAAGAACAAAAGCAAAGTCTCCAGGAGAGAGTACAGTGTGTGGGACTCTTCTGCTATGAACTCAGAGAACAAACTGGCCGTGTTCTCTGTAGAGTCTTTGGGTATGGAAAGGTACATGTGAGGGGGTTATACATCCCACACTGGGAAGGAGTTAATGGCTGCCTGTGGGCTCAGTCAATCCTCTCCTGCAACACCTGCAATAGAGGTGAAAGCCTGGAGGGAGGGAGCTAAAAGGGCTGAACCCAGTGTAACATTATGCCCCATAGCTTTCATAGAAATATTGTTATGATATGAATATGGCATAACTACAGTATGTTTTATGTAATCTGGGTCATGTGAGGTATTATAGAAAAGGTTATGATTTACTGAATGTGATTATCCAATTTGTATGCATGTATCATTTCTGTAGTTAGAAATATTGACTGTGTAATTACAACTGTGCTTGCACCTGGGGAATGCCTGCCAGACAGTAGGCAATCAGCCTGGATGGGCCATTAGGAAGGACAATAGGACTTTGAAGATACTAATCTTCCTCCTTCCTGAGAAGTTTCCTTGGATGCTGCTTTGATGCTGCAAGGTCATGTGATCATGTCCCCTGGTACTGGATATCATTTTGGACTTCTGGTAATTTTTCCACTGGAAGGGGGTAGGGGGTCAAACAAAGGATTCCCACCATATGCAAATCCTATTTAAGGCTGGGGAATGAGTTAATCTAGGCTCTTCTCCACTGCCTCCCCTCCTAAGAAGGAAAACTGCTGAAAACACCTGAAGAAACAAAGGAGCTAAAATGAGGGAGGCAGGAGCTGAACCCAGGTGAGAAAGGTCAGTTTGTGAAGGGTGTGCCTGGAGATTTAAGCAGCGAGCAGTGCAGTTTACCTTCAAGAAACTCTGCAGCTTGCCTAAAACAACATTTAGGGTGAGAAATTACTGTTTGTAGCTATTTTCTTTAATGTATTATGCCTAGTTTGTGTAGTTTGTTTTATTTGCTCAATAATCTGTTTGCTATCCCTTATAATCACTTAGAATTTGCCCTGTATGGTTGTTAAACTTGTTTTTGTTTATTCTAAAACCTAGTTTGTGCAATTCATAACTGTAGGGGAAGGTAAAAACTGTGTATATCTTCCTCCACATGGGGCAGGAGGGGGAATTTCATGAGTTTACACTGTGTTGATCTCTATGCAGTGCAAGGCAATACAATTTTGGGTTTACACTCTAGAGGCTGTGTACACTTAAGTGCTGGGTAATCCCTGAGCTGAGTCCTCTCACACAGAGCTGATTGCAGACCGTGTGTGTGTGTGTGTGTGTGTGTTGCAAGGGGCTTGAGAGCCTGTCACAGCAGCACAGAGTAAGGGGAACCCAGGCTGGTGGGACAGGTGGGCTCAGTGGTGCTGAGCAGAGTGCTGGCTCTCATTCCGGGATAGAAGCCTGGCTGAAACTAGGGAGCTGCATTGGACTACTGACAGACAGACCCTCCCTGAAGGAAGGTAGACAGGCCTGCAACTAGGAGCTGAAGGGAGTTTTGAAGGACAGCTGGGGGAAATGCATTGGCCCAGGATCCTTTGCCGTGGTGGAGAGGCCTGCAGGGAGCAGGAAGACTCTTTCAGGGGCTGCTCTGCCAGGGGACTAAAGAAAACTCCCTGAAGCAAAACCAGCTGGGTGGTGGAAAGTGTTAAGATGCTCTGCAATGAGCTGTGAGAGAGAACAGGGCTGATATACAATAAGCCTGGGATGAAGCTGTGGGAAAGGCCTCAGACAGGTGGTGGTAGCAAGTGGTCCAGGGAGACAGCAAGGGGGTCTGTGTAGTCAGGCCTTGGCTGCTTATTATAGGGTCCTTGGACCAGAACTATGAGGCCAGGGAGGCCCTGGACTCCCCTACTAGCCCACTAAGGAAGAGGGGCAGGAAACCTCTGGACCCCAGGGCTACAGGGTATTGAAATTCCCTGCACACAGGGGTAGAGACTAGCAAATTGGGAGTCTGGCTGAAGACCCAATGTAAGGCTGGGAGACTGTTGTTTGTTGGACCCTTGGTTTACCGTGGAAGGGATGGGACTCTGCGACCTGGCCAGAGGGCTGGACCACTAGAAGAAGTGGGCCACCAACAGGTCTAAATGGCTGTTTGGCAGAGGCAACCAAGGAAAAAGGCCTGCAATGCCACACCTGTCCATGAGGGGGCACTCTGGTGGTGAGTCATCCTATTACATCCAGTACAGTGAAAACAAAGGCAAGGCAGTTTCAAGCCCTCTGCATCACTCTTGCATTCTTGCTCCTTTCCTCCTTCATCCCCCACTCCTTCTTTCTTCAGCAAAAAGGAAATTCCACCAAAGCCCTAATCCTCCCAGGAGAGGATGGGATTGTGCGTAATCAGCGAGGGACAAAGGAGACATTCTAAGGAGAGACCGGCTGAACCAGCATGTGATCAACCAGCTGCTAACCTGATACATTTACTGGGGTCTCTGAGACCAAAGCGATCAGGACTGCTGGGGACGATTGAATGGGGGGAGGGGGTGATGACCAGAAAAACAGCTTCTTTCTCCTCACTCCTCCCCTTCCCTCTAATACAGGGATTCTCAAACTTCATTCCACCCCAACCCCTTTCTGACAACCAAAATTACCCCACGACCCCGGGACGGGGTACTGAAATCTTAATCTGCCCGAGTCCCACCCCCTGGGCAGGGGGGTCAAAGCCAAAACCCAAGGGCTTCAGCCCCAGACAGGAGGCCTGTAACCTGAGCCCCGTTGCCCAGGGCTGAAGCCTGGGGGCTTTGGCCCGGGGTGGGTAGGGCTCGGGCTTCAGCCCTGAGCTACAGTGTGAAAACTGCTGCTCAAATGGATTTTCAGTGACCCCTTACATACCCTTAAATCCATATATTTATATTCCAGTGGTCTGATCTCTTTCTACAAGATACAAGTAATTCTGCTGAAGCTAAAGGCATGGGAATGAAACCCTTAGCAGGTGCAGGCACTGCCATCCCACTGACAGAACTATCTCTGAGATTGCTCTATGAGGGCCAGAACGAAGCCCCCGTCGCAATCAGATAATCCTTACTTATGGAATCACTTCCGCAGACCCTGCCCTGTAGCTTGGAGGGTACATGTGGCGATAGGCTTTCTCCTGTTTTTCCAAGCAGCCTCACAACCCAGCTGTGATTTCTCAGAGCGCCTTGCCATGTGTCTGAGCCAAAGCACAAAAGCCCAGCAGCTGGTATCGCAGGATGGAATTGATTGAATAGGCATTATCTCTTTTCATGTCCATTCCATTGTTCTCCGGCATGGGGCGGGAGGGGGGGCGGGGGGAGGTTGGATGGCAATCCATGGGAATCGGTGTATGTAGCACGCTGGCAACCAGAAAATACTGTGCTATACTGGGCTACCTAATCATCCAGAGATGAAACACCATTTAGGGAAAATGCATCTACGCTGATCCAGAGAACTGCTCAAGCTTCTCTCACACACTGACGAGGCTTCCAGTCTATTAAGGAAGAAGACCAGCCATCCTGGTCTCCCTTCCACTGCATAGATCTCAGGAATAAAAGGGCAAAGTCATCAGGTGGGACTGGCATTAAGGCCAGATCCTATAGCCTGGCTGAGCTGATCTTGCCCCAGGACCAGGGCAGGGAGGGGAGTCTGGCCACAGCCTCCATTCACTCCAGACAGGCTCCCTGCATTGGGTCTGGAGCATAGGCTCCACCTAGGCAGCTATACCAAAGATTCCCAATGTGGGGGAGGGGGCAGGACTAGTTAAACTGGCTCTAAGCCTGGAGATCAGACAGATCAGGGCTGACACTGCAGCCCATCGGGGTATCCTCTGAGGCTCCTTCATTCCTCCCCTGAGGACATCTTATGCTGACTTTTCTTCTTGGGCTGTTTTCTGTGCAACTCCATTGTCTTCACTGGCATTGTTCCCTGGCTTACACTGGCAGAGGTGAGATCAGAATCTGCCCCACCTGTGCACATGGCCCCAGCCAGCAGCTCTCAGGATCCAGTCTGAGACGAGTGCATGGGCCACCCGCCTTGGTGCTCTTCCTTGATCTGCTGGCCAGTTCCAAGCAAGACCATAGACTAAAATGAGGGAGCTACTGGCAGGCCGTCCTATGACCTTAATATTCTCCCCCTCCACTTCTCAGTCCCTCTGCAGAGTCAGGAGTTAGGTCTCTTTCCCCCTCTCCCTTTCTTCTCCATTGTCTGAGCTGCAGGCTCTGGCCAATGCCGCAGGGAGGACTGAAGGGGTCGGGGATCTATTATTGGAATGATGCCATGATTAAGCCCCAAGAAGCTAAAGCCTCCTCAGAAAGGCACCTCTCATAAAGAGAGGTCAGGCTGCATAGCAGCTGATTCCCATCTCTCCAGCAAGGATCATAACCATCCCTGATGATGATTTATTACAGGGAAGAGCTGCCTGGCAGACGGGGGGGAAAAAAATAATGGTCTAAATATTGGAAGAGAAATACAGAGCCCGGCACTTATGCTGCAGACAGTTGGATACAATTGCAAGAAGCTGGCTTTGCAAAGACAGCCTTCTCCTCCTGAGCAGCCATCTGCCCGCTTTCCAGCCCAGGCTCAGCATTTTAAATAAATATTTAAAATAAATATAAATAAAGCTCTCGCAGAGGGATGAGAGGGGAAAAGCACTTTCGCTTCTCCCGGATGCTTTTAAAGCTTCTACATGTGGCCTTGAGCCTTAGCCAATAATTTAATGTGCCCAGAGTTTCCCTAAGCAGCATCAGTAAATTGGAGAGAAGTTAGTCATTCACCTAACTGATGCCAAGACCCTCTCCCTTTGTAGCATGTGCTGCCACTTCCTCTCAACCGCAATCATCCCATGCCCCAAAACCCACAGTTTCCCCTGCCCCAGACTGAACACCTCCCCCACCCCAACAGCCACTGTTCTGTGTACAGCACCTTGCACCATGGGGCTCAGATCTCAGCTGGCACTACTATAATAAACATGATTCATAATATACCCTAGAACAAGAAATCTAGTACCTCATTCTAACAGCCCTTTTCCCTTATAAGTGATACCAGTCCTCGCCAAACCAAGCAGCCCTACTCTGCCTATAAAAGAAATCTCCATTTCCCCTAGACTCCCAACCCCCTGGATCCTATAACAGAATCTCCCCTATTCCCTCAAACCACAGCCCTATGGTTTGAAAGGCAAATGGCCAGGAGATGAAGAGAAGAAAATCGGACTTACTGCAGGTTGTTTTTTTTTTAAAAAGGCTCTTTATTGCTCTCTGCATCTCTAGCCATGCTTAGAAAACCCATTTTTCATTCCAGCACACAGCAGGACAACATACTTTTTAAAGCAATCTCTTCATTTTAATGAGTCCCAGAGGACTTGGCGTTATTACACACACACGGTTAGGGTTTGGGTTTTTTTCTTCTTGATTGTGTCATTTATTTATGTATTTATTTACTTGAGGTATAGGATATTACCTAATCCCGTCAATTTTCCATTGCCGTCACATCCCCAACTGCATGTCCAGGACACGATGGAAAATATGTTTGGTTTTTTTCCTGGCAAAGGATTTTTTTCAAAGTCCAGTGACCGTCCTGATTTTCCTTCTCCTTGTTTTCCACCCTGACCCTGTGCAATAGAGTAGTTGGCAGGCACTGAGCCTGCTTCCCAGTGATTGGGCCAGGGGTTGGGCCCATGGCATAGCAAGCTTCTTTTGAGGAATAAACTGCAGTACTTCAAAATGTGTCTTTAAAAAGGAAAGCTATTGTCTCCTGGTTATTGGCTGCATGTCCCAGACTGTCAAGACTGACTGCAGCTGGGGAGGGGCAATGTGATCTAGTGGTTAGTGACTGGAAGCCAGCAACAACATTTTTTTCCCTCCTTTTTAATGAGATTATCCCAGGTAATTAAGTTTGTCTCATTCTTTCTGTATGATCAAAGAGGCAAAAACATCTGTCATACTCCCATTCAGGCTTCCTTTCTTCAGCCTTTCAGAAAAAATAAAAAAATGCTCTAGTATTTTTCCTGTTTCAGAGTAGCAGCCGTGTTAGTCTGTATCCACTTCTCCTGTGCTGTCAATGGGCAGTTCTGATTCAACATGGAAGGTCAGATCCTCAGCTGGTGTAAATCGAGATAGCTCTAGTTGCTTCACCAGTTTACACCAGCTCAGGATCTGGTGCTGATGGCATAATATGGGTCCCTGTTGCCACGTTTTTCTATGTGTGGCACTCCTATGACCCCCCATTACCATCTGAGCATCTCAGTCTTTAATGTAGTTGTACTCATCCCTCTGAGGCTGGGCAGAGTGGTTATCCCCAGTTTACTTGAAGCACCGACAGGCTAAGAGACTTGGCCAAGGTCTCACAGGAAGTCTGTAGCAGAGGACAGACTTGATCCTAGCTCTCCCCTCCCAACCCCAAGCAGGCACCCTAACCACTGGACCATCCTTCCTCTCCTTTTTAAGGGCACTGACTTTGAATTTTTGCTGTCAAACAATTTCACTCACTAGCTACAACTTTTAAATAGTTGTTATGACTATAATGTAGCATCCATACTTCTCAGTTCCGGGGGGCATGTGAAGAAGGGCCTAAACTTGCATTCACTGATGTCAGTGGGGGGTTTGTCATTAGACTGCAATAGGCGTAGGGTCGGGCTCTGAGAAGGTGGTGTTGTTTACCCACGCTAATTCCAAAGTTATCTGGTGCTCTGCCTGAGAGAAAAGTACCTGCAATCTGCTCTTCAGCTGAAATTCACAAGCTAATGCTACTGAAAATTACTAATAAGAATACATGGCCAGATTGATAGAAGTCATAATTCATGCCCCATGAGAACATTCAGCTGGGAATCCACTTATGGTGCTCTGCTCTAGGACTCATAATCAATGCCTTGTCACGGCATTTAGGTAGACTTAAAAACACCCTGGTATTAAAAATAATCAAAATGAAACAAAACCCATTCTATTATTATTATTATTATTTATTTATTTATGAGTGTCATTTTATGGCAAGTCTAATTTATTTTTTTTCCTTCAAACAGTTGTGAGGTTTGATCAGCCCTGGTCATTTAGCTCAAAAGTAAACGGAAGAGGGAAGCTGCTAAAAACAAGATCCAATACCTTGTTTTGGTTTTTCCATTTCACTTTTCCCCCACCTTTTCTCCATTCTTGTAGGGGCTCCCCCATACCTCAGCCTTTGAGTGTAATATAGGGAATGTCTTTATCTCTAAACTTGGCAAAGTAATGGACTGAACAAGTAAGCGGCCCATTTATTTTGCTTTTTGGTGGCATCATGTGAAGAACCCATGCAATTAGGAATTTGTAAGCAAATAACTGCCAGATAAATGGCCAGAACTGTTCATCTGCTTGTTCACGACATACAATTGCAGTAATTGTTTGTTTGTACCAGTCAGGTGCAGAACTTGTTCACCTACTACATTTGAAAATCTGGCCCACAAAAAGCTTAGACTTCCAGAACTGTAGCTTCATATTTGGAAACTGCATTGGCCCATCTAGTACAATGGGTACCCTCAGGGCCGGCGCTAGGATTTCTGACGCCCTAGGCGCCAGGACATTTCGCCGCCCCCTGCGCGGGTCTCGCGGCTCTCGCAGCAGGTCCACCGGAGCCGCGGCTCCCTGACCTGACGCCCTAGGCGCCGGCACATTTCGCCGCCCCCCGCGCGGCGGCTCCCTGACCCGGGGGACGCCCTGGGTTGCCAGACCGCCGCCGCGGCTCCCTGACCCGGAGGACGCCCTGGGTTGCCGGGCTGCAGGCAGCTGCTGCCGCCGGCAGCTCAGACTACGCAGCGGCTGCTGCAACCATTTAAAAAATTTGGGGGGGGCACTGCTTTTTGGCACCCCCAAATCTTGGCCCCCTAGGCAACCGCCTAGTTCACCTAAATGGTTGCACCAGCCCTGGGTACCCTGATCATTTGCACTAACTCAATACAAATAATCTTCTATTGTCCTTGTCCTATGATTTATCTGCTACCGCTCTGTGTGTCAGCCAATTTATCCATAGACTAGAAGTCACTTGAAAAGCCTTTCATGGCCATGTTGTCCAAAATACTTTATAATACAGGTCAGTAATTGAAGAAAAATGTAGCAATTGTTATATATTTGCTGCTGAATGAAAATCCACCTACCGCCTTGGATGTTAGGTCCTGTTCTGTCTGCTGTTTTATCTGCTCCACCTACTATCTAAGGCATTTTAGGGCCCCCATCATATTGAATGTAGGTGCCCATCTCCCAGTTCATGCTGTCGTTTAAACATCTTGCCTTCACACATCCACATCCCCGCTTTGCTCTGAATGGCCCGTTTGTTCATAGGAGCTATTCACCTGATCTATCACCAGGTTTTTCTGACTTCAGAAATGCACTGATTCAATTTGGAAAAAAACACTTGTAAATCTGTAGGGTGGAAGTCAAGATGCTTTTAAAGCCTCTGATGAAGGGAGGTATCAGTGGCTTAAAGTCATGCCAGGGACCCTGTCTTCTGACCACCAATTGCCTGGTACCTCTGCAGGATAACCTCAGTCCCAGCCTTGTAAATTACCAGTACTTTCTGGGCACATTGGTTTGATGGCAGCAGAGTCCCCAGGAACTGGATTCTTTTTAGATGCAAAGGTTTAAATCTGATAGTATCGACTCCTGCTAAGGCAACTTCCTTCCCAGCTCCTCACCACACTCAGGAAAGGTTTAGGACAATCAAATCTTTGAATAAACACCCTCATAAATCTTGTGGGCTTTCCTTGTATTTCCTTTCCCATCAGAGCTGATTATACTAGATATGTATTAACAGATCCCGAGCCAGATTCTGATCTCAGTCACCCTTCCTTGATTCAGGAGTTACTCCAGAGACATCAATGGAATTACATCAGTGTAAAACCAGTGGATGGGCTGAGAATCTGGCCCATTCTTTCCTTTTCTTTTGTCTGTGTTGCTCTTGAAACTCAGTCCCTCATGTACTAGTGCATCCGCTAGCCATTCAGACACAGGACAAGCACAAGCACTGTCTGACATTCCTACTGAGGTTACCCCATCACAGTGCAAAGTGTGGGCTTCCCATCAGATTGTTCAGGGAGTTTTCACTTTCAGACAATACCAGAATCTCTAATTTCTTCCCTTGAGCCAAACAAAATCCCAGTCACATCAGCCAACTGAGGGCTTAGGTTTTCATTCACGGGCCCCACTTTGATTCTCCAGCTGAGAATGTGGAGCAGGGAGGGTGCAGGTGGAGGGTTTGTGTCTGGTTACATGTGAAACTCAGACAATTTCTCCACTGCTGATTGAAAAGCAAGGGAGGAACAGAATCACTTAAAGGGGAAGAATTGTCTGGGTATTTAGCAGCTGAAGGAAAGAATGAAACCTCTGTGGCACTGCGAGACCTTGCCCCTTTCCTTTACTGAGTGAGTTATGCAGTGGGCTGTACTGGGAGATGGTTCTCGTCCTTCTGCAGAAGGCAGGGGCAGAAAGGGGGAGAAGTAAGAATGGGGATGGGGGGAGAAGGGGAAACAAGCAAGAGGCAGTTTTGTGAGCTGCAGCAGCACCTGTTTTTCTACACTCCAAGTGGAGAGTTTAATCCTTTTTTTCCCCAGTCGATTAGGAACTGGGAGAGTCCATCAAATTCCTCCCAAGAGGAGGTTGGGGAGGAGAGACAAAACACATTCCATTGCTGTGTCTGGGTTACAGGAGTCACTGATGCTCAACAAAGAGTTTGCAACTGAAAAAAATGGCGGAGGGGGGAGATGAGAGAGAAAAAAGAGCAACAATGTCAGAAAGAAAAGACTGGGCTTTGGGGCTGTTTGGGGTGGGGTGTGTGTTTGTTTAGTTATTGAGGGTTAAAAATTAGGCCTGGTTTGTAGACATGTATAGGAAGAGTAAGGACTGATCTTTACATTTCATTGCAATTGACAAAAGGCAAGAGTCAGGGCTCTGTGGATGGGGAATTTGCCACCCAATCCTTCCCTGCCTGCAGAATGGTGCAGGAGCCCTACAGCAAAACAGTGTGCTGGGGAGCTGCCCTGCTTGTTGTACAAGGAATTTTAAAAATAAACGGTGTGCAAAGCATCCAGCACTGAGGTCGTTGCTCCGTTTGCAGCTGTGGCAGAGTGAGGAAGGCTCACCGTGTGGAATGCTTCTGCCACAAACCACCAGTTCACAGTGGCCCATCTGTAGCATCTACTGCTACTGTACCCAGGAGGTTTGTCTAAATACATACACTGTACCGCTTTACTGATATAGTTCAATGATCCAACCCTCCTAAGGGTGGATGCACCTTATTAGGGTGATCAGATGTCCTGATTTTATAGGAACAGTCCCAATTTTGGGGGCTTTTTCTTATATAGGCACCTATTAACCCCAACCCCCGTCCTGATTTTTCACACTTGCTATCTAATGCTCTTACATTGAATAATTGGTTTTAGCCCTGGTCTATGCTACAAGTTTAGGTGGAATTTAGCAGCATTAGATCGATTTAACACTGTACCCATCCACACGACAGAGCCACTTCTGTTGACTTAAAGGGCTCTTAAAATCAATTTCTGTACTCCTCCCCGATGAGGGGATTAGCACTTAAATTGACCCTGCTGAGTCGAATTTGGGATAGCATGGATGCAATTCGATGGTATTGGCCTCTGGGAGGTATCCCAGAGTGCTCCATTGTGACCTCTCTGGACAGCACTCTCAACTGAGATGCACTGGCCAGGTAGACATGAAAAGCCCCGCGAACTTTTGAATCTCATTTCCTGTTTGGCCAGCATAGCAAACTCATCTGCACAGGTGACCATGTATAGTCCATCAGCACAGTGACCATGGAGTCCCAGAATAGCAAAAGAGCTCCAGCATGGACCGAATGGGAGGTACTGCATCTGATCGCTGTATGGGGAGACGAATCTGTGCTAGCTGAACTCCCTTCCAAAAGACAAAATGCCGGAATATTTGAAAAAATCTCCAAGGGCATGAAGGATAGAGGTTAAACAGGGACCCGCACCTGTGCTGTGTGAAGCCTACCAGAGAGGCAAACGGCCGCTCCGGGTCAGAGCCCCTACATGCCGCTTCTATGATGAGCTGCATGTCGTTCTAGGGGGTGCCCCTACAACTACCTCACCCCGTGCTTCCCTCCTCCTCCACCCCTCCTGGGCTACCTTGGCAGTTATCCCCCCATTTGTGTGACTAATTAATAAACAATGCATGAATTTGAAACAATGACTTTATTGCCCCTGCAAGCGGAAATTAAAAGAGGGAGGGGAGGGCAGCTGGCTTACAGAGAAGTAGAGTGAACCAAGGGGGTGGGTTTTCATCATGGAGAAACAAACAGAACTTTCACACTGTAGCCTGGCCAGTCATTAAACTGGTTTTCAAAGCTTCTCTGATGCACAGCATGCCCTGCTGTTCTTCTAACTGCCCTGGTGTCTGGCTGCGCGTAATCAGTGGCCAGGCGATTTGCCTCAACCTCCCACCCCACCATAAACGTCTCCCTCTTCTCTCACAGATATTGTGGAGCACACAGCAAGAGTAATAACAATGGGAATATTGTTTTTGCTAAGGTCTAACCGAGTCAGTAAACAGCGCCAGCGAACTTTTAAATGTCCAAAGGCACATTCTACCATCATTATGCACTTGCTCAGCCTATAGTTGAAATGCGCCTTACTACTGTCCAGGCTTCATGAGCCATGGGAGCAAGCGGTAGGCTAGGGTAGGTGCAACCGCGCAGTGCTGCCAACGGAGAGAGCAACCTGAGGCAGAAGCCTCCAGCTGGCATGATATTCCAGGCAGGACTGAAATCTCCATTAGACAAAACTTTAAAGAAGAGAATGACCTGGAATCATTCCTTTTTTTGTCCAGGTGCCCCCGACCAACTGAGGTCGGCCAGGAGCACCTATGAGATGCCAACGGTGGAGGCTAGCAGTTGTATTGTACTATCTGGTGTCCACAAGGCAAGGAAAGGGGATGCTGCTGTGTAGTACTGCATCTGCCAGCAGCTGCCAGGAGTCATACGGTGACAGTGAGCTGAGCGGGCTCCATGCTTGCCATGGTATATTGTCTGCACAGGTAACCCAGGAAAAAGGCGAGAAACAATTTTTTGCCATTGCTTTCATGGAGGGAGGGAAGGAGAGAGGGGAGCCTGACAACGTGTACCCAAAACCACCCGTGACAATATTTTTGCCCCATCAGGCATTGGGTGCTCAACCCAATCAGTGGCAGAGACTGCAGGAACTGTGTGATAGCTACCACAATGCAATGCTCCGAAAGTCAACACTAGCCTCAGTACTGTGGACGCACACCGCCGACTTAATGCACTTAGTGGGGACACACACAACTGACTGTATCAAATCAATTTTTTAAAATTGCCTTACTTAATTTTGTAGTGTAGACATATGCTTAGACTGGTATAGTCATGGATATGGGAAGAGGGGGTAAGCTCTATGAATATAAGACCACAGGAGAGGTTGTACCAATAGAACTGTATCAGTAAAAGGCCTTGTCTACTCTACAAAACATTGCTGGTATAGCTATATCTGCAAGGACTGTGGGGGAAATAAATACACCCTAGCCGATATAGGTAGTCTGGCAGCTCCCCACCTCCTGGAGTGTAGACACAGCTATGTTGACAGAAGTGTATTTCTGTCGGCATAGCGGATGTCATTCAGGGAGGTGGTGTTCAGATCTCCTTCTGCCTCCTTATACTACATCTCCACTAAGGGGCTCTGCTGGTATACCTATACCAGCAAAAACTGTGTAGTGTAGACATGGCCCAAACCCCACTCCCTAACTGATAATTCTGTGGTAGGAAAACTGTGTATTGGCCAGGTCTAAGGCTGTACAGCGGCTTGCAGAATGAAGCAGACGCGCCATTTCAGAGGAGTAGGTGTGCCATTAATATTGATTAAAAGATGCCAAAACACACTGCATTGAATCTCTCTCCTGGCTGATGTTCCCTCTAAGTGGATATGCAGTTTCTCATGAGAGTGCTTGTGAAGGAGATTGCAGTGGCTCAGGAATACCCCATCCTGAGCCATCTGGAGCAGGGAATGTGAGGCGACAGCATGCCATAAGGGATTAGAGATGGCCGGCCTCATCTGTCCCATACTCTTCCCCCTGCCTCTGAAGGCTGGTTTGCTTAGAGTTAGCTTACACCTCCAGGATATAATGTTGTCCTTGGGCCTCAGAGAGCAGCTGTTCATGTATAGGGAGAAAGGAAGGGCTTGTGTTCCCCTTATTGTGTTACTCAGACCAGTATAACAACCCCTAATCTCCTGAATTGGTGATGTCAGGGCCCCCTTGGTGTAGACTCTCCACTGTGGTCTGATAGGTGAAAGGGAAGTCAAGCATCACAGACCCCAATAATGCCTTTTGCACATGAGCTGTCCTATGCACTCTCCCATTCAGATGCAGGCTACTCTGAAGCAAAGGCTGACAGCTGCTTGTCTCTCCTTTAGAAGCCAAGCTGAGGCCATTGACCTATCCTCACTTGTGACTCTTAGATCAGCTTCTGGAGGCCTAACATTGAAACGTCAAACAAATGTGTGGCTGAGGGCAGTTCCTTCTATTGATGAGATGCCCAGTGGCTCTGAGGGAAGAAGGGAATTTCTGGATATCTTTGTGATGTTGCACCCCATATGTTTTATAAAAACATGTTTATAATTGTGAATATAATGTAAATAGAATATGCTTTATGCAAAAGATCTCTTGTAAGGTATCATTACAAAGCTTATGATCTACTGAGTGTGTTCATATTTCTACCTTCAGTTACAAAAACAAGACATTCATACAAACAGGATGAAGTATTAACCCTGAAGTCCTATTGTAACTATGCAAAGTGTGGGCCATTAATAGTGGCTTGAAATCTTGATGGCTCCCATTGACTAGGAGAATTGGTTGTGAATGGCTTCGTTTACCTGCAAGCCTTCCTGTGTACTGTCGGCTAGCTCCTAGGTAATGAAGAAGGAGGTCTTACAGTGACGTGATCATGTCACCTGAACTGGAATCCATCTTAAACCTAGTGCTTTTCCATTTAGAAGGAGAGGTGGGGATCCAGAGTGACAAAAGATTCCCGCCTTGTGCCAAAGCTATAACAGGGGGTGGAACAGAACAAAGGGGGCTGCCAGTCATGAGAAATACCCTTGTAACCACCTGAGATGGAACTAACAAAGACCTGTACCAGGGGGAAGAACTGGGCCCAGACCAGGAAGGAGTCTAGTCTGTGAAGGAAGCTTACTGGAAAATTTCTGAGAGTGAGATGTTACCTGTATTAGTTTCTTAATGTATTGGACTTAGACTTGCGTGTTTTTGTTTTATTTTACTTGGTAACTTACTTTGTTCAGTCTGTAATTACTTGGAACCACTTAAATCCTACTTTTTATACTTTATAAAATCACTTTTGTTTGTTAGTAAACCCAGAGTAACTAATTAATACCTGGGGGAGCAAACAGCTGTGCATATCTCTCTATCAATGTTATAGAAGAAGGACAGTTTATGAGTTTACCCTGTATAAGGTTTATACGGAGTAAAATGGATTTATTTGGGGTTTGGATCCCATTGGGAACTGGGTGTGTGCATGCTGGAGACAGAAAGTATTTGCTAAACTGTTTTCAGTTAAGTCTGCAGCTTTGGGGCGTGGTTCAGACCCTGGGTCTGTGTTGCAGCAGGCTAGTGTGTCTGGCTTAACAAGGCAGGGTTCTGAAGTCCCAAGCTGGCAAAGAAAACGGTCTCAGAGGTAATTTCAGCACATCAGGTGACAGTCACAAGGAGATCTTTCTGACAGAACCCATCACAATCTTAAGTGGGGAAGTGGTGTGTGGAGGTTTTTGGGGTTTTTTTGTTTGGTTGGGATTTTTGTTGTTTTTTTTTTTTTCTTTTAGCAGCTCCTGGCCAACAGCTGTGCACCACTCCTCCAACATCTGGAACCTCTTGGATGGAGGCTGGAGCAGCTGGAGTACTTCAACATAATCTCCACCAGGCCTGCCCCCACCACCGAACTACAGCACTCTGGGTTAAGAGGTGACTGAAATAAGAAATGGATGAGCATGCAGCACACACGGATATACAGACACTGAATGGCAGCACTGAGGGTTAAGAGGAGAATGTTACTCCAGACATAAGAAGTGGAGGCCCATCCACGCACACTGAACCTCAGCACTATGGGTTAAGAGGAGAAAGTTATTCCAGTGATAAGACATGGAGAAGCATGCAGACAGATCCCATATTAGACAGCTATACAGCTCAAAAAGATTTTTCCTCTCCTCTTTCTGGCCCATTGAGCTCTCCTTTTCTTGCCCACGTGCCAATGCTCTGGGATCAGCATGCTGGGTTGGACTGGAACACTGCTCAGCCAGAAAGCGCCTCTTTGAAGGCTTTGTGCAGAAGCAGCCTGCTGGAATTCCCAGTGGAAAGAACCTTATTCCAGAATGCAGATGACAGGGATGAGTGAAGCAAACCAGTAGAGACTGGACTGTTTCCATTCCCAAGCTCCATTCCAATTGTGCACTCCTCTTTTTATGGCTTCCTTTCTTTCTTGTATATTGGCAGAGGGTTGCTGCCATATGTTGGACAAAGGGAGACTATGACTGTGTGTGACGAGCATTTGTGTACTTCAGGGCTTGAGAGCAGCATGAGATCTGTATAATACAAAGCATGGGGCGGGGACGGTAGGCCAGAGCGCTCATACTATTTATGGTATCCCCCTGGAGTGCTGCAGCAATTCTATGATGGTTCTGAGCTAATTGCACTTCAGGAACTGCAAGCCCCCTCTAGCGATTCCCCAGACAATCTAAATATTGGGGAGAGGGGGTCCTCCCCACCAACCTCTGCGCCTCCTCTGTTTTTCATTGGCAGCAGAGCTCTAAGTATCTAGTCATGTGAACAAAATACAACATTCTGATAGACTTCTGCATAAGCCTAGGAAAATCCTCTGGTTCTAGGCAACAACTGGAAGAATGTTCCATCCCAGAATAACAGGCATAGTGTCATGCAGCACAAGCCTGCTGTGTGTGAGCGACGGGAGTGGGGATAGCCAGCAGGCAAGAACTCTGGTTTCAAAAGCACCCCAATCCCATTGACTCTCTATGTGGGAGGAGCATTTAACTTTCTTAGGTGCCTTTGGAAATCCCAGCCTGAAGTCTGTAGCCTCAGACTTGTGTCCCTTTGGCACGTGTCTGTGCAGGAGGCCACTGGTCTTTTGTTGCTCTGTAGGAAACATATTTCCTTGCCAAGGTTACAACTTGGTCAGATATCTATCCAAAGGGCTATTGCTGTGCCCTATGCAATGCGTGCTTTGATTTGCCCCATGGCAAATGTATTCTTTGGACTACACTGGTGCTCTTAAGAGCCCAGAGAACATGAGGCTTGGAAGCAGGTTCCTCAGCCAAATGCTGTAGAGACAGGATTGTTGCTGGCGTAAGACATGATGCCCTGGGAGTACTGGAGGGAGTGTATCTTCGATTCAGCTCCCCAGCACAGCCCTGCTAGCACTTGGCAGGGGTAGTGGGACATGGCCATACTCATTTTCCCCACACTCAACCATGCTCCTCCTAGGACAGAAAGCAAACCAGCAGACTGGCTGATCTGTCTCCTTGTGCTCCACAGGGCTATGCAGACCTACCATGCGTGCTCCCTGTACCTGCTCCTATGTCAATTGCACCTGTACAGGGCCAGCCGCACTCTGTCCTTTAACAGGGATCCCTGTAACCAGATGCTGTCATGTAGTTTAGGCCCACAAGGGAAGAGGTGGGCACAAAACCTTAAATGAATCCAAATGAGCCAGAAATTGATGAGTCTAGTTTCATTAGCCAAGCAGGCTGAGATGTAGGAAATTATTGTGGTGTTCTCAGTGGTCCAGAAGAGAACTCTCAGAGCAATGATTTTTACTGTGTCAGTTTCATGAGCTCTATTACACATTTGTCTTTGGGGTTAAACCCAGTCCTGCCCCAGTGGCTCAATAGGATATTTTTCCATTGGCTTCAACAGAAGCCAGATAAGAGCCATGAACGCCCAGGGTGAAATCCTGGCCTCACTGGTGTCAATGGCAAAACTCCTGCTGACTTCAGTGGGGCTAGGATTTCACCCCAAGAGGTGAGACGAACTATGTGCATCCACCATAGCCAGCACACAGGCTCAGAACTGTGGAGTTTAGGGATGCAACGCTCCAGCCTCAAACCTTACATGTGTCACATGTCTCTAGTGGCTCAAAGCTCCTTCATTGCACTGTTTCTTCTTTGAACATTTCTCTGAACTCGTGTGAACAAACTGGATTGTGTCCTATGAATAAGCCTGCAGAAAATGTGTCATTTGTATGCCAAGGGGATCAGATGTGGGAGCAGCAGGAGAGCAACTAAGAGGAGCGTGTAAGAGAAGAGTATGGTTTTAAAGCATGTGACTAAATTTGGCCTACCCTGGACAGAACCATGCACGTCGCTATCAAGGAAAAGGTCTGCATGAATCAGTTGCTCTGCAACCAACACTAACAAGCCTCAGGGAGCATGGCTTGTTACAAAATCACAGAGCTACGGCAGGCCGAGCTGGCAGAACAATGGTTATCTACGCTAACTAGTGCAAGCACCTCCTCTCTGTCTTCCCCGATACTGGTGCTTTCCAAGGAAACTTTGGCTACTTTAACTTTGGCTGGGACTTGGGACTGGCTTTGGAAGCTTTCAACCACCCAGGCAAGATGGAAAGGAGACTCCCTTTTCTTTGATTCACAGATGAGATCGTTTTTATTTTATTTTTATTTACAATGTAAAACTAGCTGAGCCGCTGCGAAAGCATCCTGTCGCACAGGAGAAGGGTTGGCCTCACGCAGCTGGGCTCAGCTGTTGGTAGAATTAGGCTACTAATTGCCTCAGTCTGTGGCAGCCAGTTTGCAACCATGACGGGTACTTGTGTCTTTCTGCCATGAGACAACCGTTCTTAACATTTTGCTGATGGGATCTACCAGATTACAAGATTTGGCAGGGGATGGAAGAGGAGAGGAGACTAGGGGATCCTTTGTGGTGCTTTGAAATGAAGCTCTAAACACTACTTTTTTGGGCTCCTAAATAAGGACCAGATTTTCAGAAGTGCTCTGCCACTGTCCTGCTGCATGACCTTGAGCAAGTCACTTCCCCTCTCTGTGCCATGGTTTTGTCTCCCAGCCTTTGTCTGTCTTTTCTAGCTAGGTTATAAATTCTGTTACCCACTGGTCAGGGACAGCAGCTGGGGACAGATCTTCCCCAGAGAATCAAGGGGCCTGATTTCTGATCTCATGCTGGGGTAAATCAGGGGTAGCTTAGTTACGGCCAATGAAATTACACAGAGGTAAAACTGGAGTCAAGTGAGACCAGAATCAGGTCCTAGAGGTTTTCCCGAGTTCTCCTCCATGCACGTGCAATGTGTTAATAAACCACGTCTGCTCAAGTTGTTTACACACAGATGGGAGGGCTGATTCTCCTTTCACGTATGCTGGCTTTACGCCAGGTTATGGAGTGTTTTCTGATTTATACAAGTGTAAGTAAGAGGCAACTCTGGCCTTCAGAGCCTAGCTGAGAGAAGATTGGATTTTCTCCAAGCCTTCTAGGGGTGAATAATACCTTGATTAACCCTGGGCAGCTTTCCCTTGCATGTTCTCTCTGTCTCCTGCTACTGGTGATTCTCTTGGCTACACCAGTCTTGATAAGTTCAGAGGAATTTACAGTGCCCTAAGGGGCTCAGAAATACCACGGCCTTAGCGTTGCTGCTGATCTCTCCTGGCTGGCTGGCAAAGCGGAGACCCACACCGGGTCATGTGTCGTTGGAGTTGGATATTTGGTCAGCTCTGAGTTCTCTGTCTGCAGAGGCAGGAAATGCAAAAAACAGGCTCCGCTATACTTGCCAGTACAGTATGGAGCAACTGCCATGTCTGTAAGGAGAACCAATGGGGCCAAATGTTAAACACTCCCTATGACCAAGGCCGTCTCTGGGACTGGAGAAAAGGGAAGAGGGTCTCTGGGAAAGTTCTGCATGAATTCTGGGGATTGTTGTCCCCAGATGAGGCTTCTAGTTCAAATGAGTTATAGACCAAAGGGCCTGCCTGTCTCTAGTCATTAAGGATGCCACAGCATTTTCCACAAGAGTAGGGTGTTAGCTGTGGCATCCTGGCCACATTTCATCTCATCTAATTTATATCCAGGCTCCTTCATTCTTTCAGTTGTTTCACGGATGTTTCTATACCCAACATCTCAACCTGCTGTGTAGTGCTGCTGTGCATTGTTATGTAGCTGCTATGTTTCAACCCAGAGGTGGCTGCACTTTAGCAGTGAGGTGTGATCCCTGTGTGCACAGAATGCATAGTGCTTTGAGATCTATGAGGATGAAAGGTGCTAAGTAAATATAAGTCTTTAAAGATAAGCCTGGATCCAAAAGCATTAGGGAGGGAAGAAAGGATGGTGTCCTGCAGTGGGGGGGTGTGCATGGGGCCATTGGGAGCGAGGTGCTGGCAGGTTGTAGGCTACAGCCTCTCTGAAACAAGGCTCCCAAGTCTCATCTGCCAGAGGAGGATTTTGTGACACGAGAAAGTGTTGATTTCACTGGATGGAAATGGACAAACAAAGGTCCAACCAAGGCACTAGAACAAAATCCTCCCAGCTCTGCCAGCTCTGATTCCTACACTGCTTCCCTCCCACTTACCTGACCTATGCTGGGAGCGCACTTCCAGCTACCCCCAAGGCATTTGCAAGGAGGTAATGAATAACAGGGATGGATGGTCAGGCTCAAGGCTGTGCACCATTAAAACGCTGGGCCTGAAGCTGGAAGTGGGAGGTTTCTCCAGCTTGACAATGGCATAACAGAGAATAGAATTTGGACCAAAGTAAAGGGAAAAAAATAGAATAATGGAATCTGACCATATCACTGCTCCACTGGCCTGACTGCTGGCCCTGACACATCAGTGATGGGACGTGTCTGATTTCTCTCTGGCCCCATGTCTGACAAGCCATGTGCTCTCAGCCATGTGGCATTTTTGCACAGCTCAAGACACTTTACAGACACTCATGGATGAAGTCGCATAACTCCCAGGCAGCGAAAGGAGGCAAGATAGGCCAAAGCAGAGTGACATTTACCTGCCCCCCACAAAGCCTGAGAGGAATAGGGAGAAGTAACTAAGGGTGCGTCTACACTGCAGGCTTAAGTGTGACTGAAGCTGGGGTACATACACGTGCTAGTTTTATCCCCACTGGCATTGCAAAACAGCACTTCCGTCCTGGGCCAGTGGACCAATTTTAGACTTCTCCTGTGCCCAAAGAGCACCCCCTGTAACTCAGGCAAGGAGGACACCAAAGTCAGTTACAGCAGCTGATCTTGCATGGCATTGCAGCATGGGACACGTGACTTCCTGACTCTGACTGTGAACCCACTGGAACATTGTGAGTTTTTAAAATCTCCCCTGAACCTGAACATTACCGGGTTTGTGTTCTGCTAAGGGGAGAGACTGTAAACAGAGGGCAGAGAGTGGGGAGAACGGAAAGTGCAAGGACCCAGCAGGCCGACGGCTGGAACCAGGCATGAAAAACTAATAGAAAATGGGGGAAAAGAGATGAGAGAAATACAGAAAACAAACACCAGTGAACCACACTGCTCTCTGGCGTCAATCTGGAGTGACTCCATTGATTTCATGGGGCTAAATCCTCTGCTGAGGTAAATAGGCAGAGCTCCACTGAAGTCAAGGGAGCTGGGCACACTGACACCAGAAGAGTTGTGGCCCACTCTGTAGTTATTGGTCTAACAGAACAGAATTTGACCCATTCCACATACCAGCAGCCGCTCCAGCCAGCCTCACTTTGCCAGCCTCTATCTCTAGTGCCACACCCAGTGGTGCCTTATGCCAGAACCGCTTTGTTCCTCTGTCTGTCTCTCTGATGGGGGTGGGGTAGGAAACATGGATGGTGTGATTTATTTTGCTACTGTATGTTCCACCCTTCATTCCATTCCACAGGGATACACTTGCCCTCCCACGCATTACAAGGCTGGGAGGGGAAGCCTGAGTCCTGGAAGTGCCTAACGATAGATAGGAGGCCAACAGGGTTTTCAAGATGGAAGCCATCCAGGACAAACACAAGGGCCAAGCATGTGTGGTCTCCACAAATTAAAACTCTCAATTGGTTTAAAAGTGCTTTTTATGGAATAAAAGAGGGAATACTGACCAAACTGAGCACAGTGAAGTAGGCCCCTGTCCTGAGGAGAGAGGACTCTGCCATTTAGTTAAGTTGTCCATCAGTTATAATAGGATAAGTAGCCAAGAAAAATCTTTCCTGACATGTTTCTACAGATTTCCCTCCTGCTTCCCCCTCAACACCCTCCAGTGATATCTCCCCTGTCAACACACACACTTGTTCTAAAGCCCACTAGCAAAAGGGAAAAGTCTCCAAAAGTAGTAGGTGTCCTTAAGACCTGTCAAAATACATCACTGCTGTCTTTGGAGCACTGCTGGCCCTCAGCCTGACCCCTGGATCCAACAGCGCCAGCCTGGTCCCCACAGCAGTGAGGTAATTAGGGCTTGGGAATGAGCAGAGGGTGGGGGCAGGAATTTCTAATGTCTGAACTAGTGAGAAATGCCTTTCCTTCCCAGACCTTCCCCAGATAACTCCCCCCAACCTCTTATTTTGTGTACATATCAAGCATAGGGGTACTCGGTCTTGGTATGCTCTTGAAATATAGCCACAAGGTTGGGGACTGTGCAGCGAGGACCCAAAATAACAGCACCAAACAAACCACACTTCTTCCCTTTACAATACTAGATTGCATCCAGGTGTGTCCCACAGGGACCCAATGCATTTCAATCCATAGCAGCTGTGGTCCTTCTGTGCCAGGGCTTCGTGGGACCTCTGAGACACTCAGGCAGGTTAGCCTTGGAGCATCACTCCACCAAGAAAGGTCTGAATGATGTAATATTATCAGCAAGAGACATGAATCCAGGGGCGCAGGCTAGGGGATGGCCTTGTTGCATGCTCTGCTGCATCTCAAAGGGGGTGGCTATTGAACGGAGGAACTCATTGGAATGTACTGGGTTGAAAGGGGTAACATAATAGGCCAAATTCTTCTGTTCGCTTTGTGCCATTCATGTCAAGGAGGAGTAACTGAGCGGGCAGCATGGGCCACCTGTTAAAAGGAGTGACAGATGTTAATGGTTCAAATGCTTCCAATCAAGGAAGTCGCAAACTTTCCCTTGTCAAGGGAGAGACTATAGTCCTGATTGTTCTGTCTTTGTGGTGCATGGTGAATGCGGAGAAGCCTGTCTGCTCTGGAATGGCTGGTGGGAGGCTTTGCACTCTCAGGAGGAAGAGAGAGGGAAAAGCCTTTAGTAAACTAGAGCAAAACTACTTCTGAGAGAGCGGGAGGAGGAGGAGTGGAAACCTCCCAAAGTCATCAGCAAAACAGCTATTGTGGGGTAGCAGTTATTTCAGACTCCCAGATTAAGAAGCCTAGAGCATACCGAGAAAGGCCCCTCTGTTAAAACGGTACATCTACACTAGTTCATTGCTGGCCAGGAAGCCAAAGGGATCAGAAGGGAACTAAATTCTCATCTCTCTGAGACCCAGGGACTTTGGTGTAAGTTACTGGGAGGTTTTCCAAAGCGTGGATGTTTTATGTCTCTGGGATATTTTTTTCCCCATTTGGTTACATTCTGTGCTTGTGTCATGTTTATTATATCAGTGTTTCTCAGTGATCGGTCCGTGGGCTGGCATTGGTCCCTGAGATCTCCCTGACACAGTTTAGGAAGGCAGCAAGCCACTCCCTGGTCTCAAAAAGGTTGAGAAACACTGTATTATGTCATCAGGTTCTGGATTACTTTTTGACAAATATCCGCTGTCTCTGCTTCAAGACTACAGTATCGCCACCACATCCTCCCAGCTGAGAGTAAATCCTAATTGATCCTTGTGTAGATAGGCCACTACCACATGTTCTCTTCTCCAAGCCAAAAACTGTAGCAAAGAGCCGTAGAAGGGAGTTTGCAATAGTTCTATGTGACGCACAGGGAAGCAGATCTGTTAGTTTTACCAAATAGAAGTGCACCAATGGCTTCATTTAGGATAAAATTCTGTGCTCAGAGGTAGAGTTAAGCCACACATGATCTGAAATATGAATAACTTGAGCAGAAATTGCTTATGAATCCCAGAGTTTGCTATCAGGTCCCAGAGTTTCCTCTGAGTGAAAGCTATTTTTTTTTTAATCTAATATTATGTTAGCAGATAGTTCAGGCATATAGTTTTGCTCAGCACTTCAATAAGATTTTAAGAGTCCTTTGCCTAAAATATCTCATTTTAATGGTACCATAGATCATAGGCAAGCATAAAGAGTTGTGTAATATTCTTCAGAGACTGATTTTCAGCAAAGCTTAAGCATGGAGGTACTGGGATGGCATACACAGACTAGATAATTGTGTTTGCAAATACCCAGCTTCGGCCATTTGTATGTGCAGTTACCATTTTTTGCAAACACCCTTTCACAGGCCATTAGGGTGACTGTAAGTGCACACACAGGGCCAGTGTTTCTCAGCCTTTTCAGGCTGATGACCCTTTATTCAAAATCAAAAATTATTGCCATCCTTTTACATTTTCTATAAGAGTAAAACATTATCAGTGATGATAATGCTAAGCCGAGAGAGAGGGGTGTGTGTGGTTTTGAGAGGCTGACAGAGAATACTTGACCTCAAAGGGTAAAAGTAACAGGGTGTGTGGGAGTGAGATTTTCTTTGCTTTGGATTGTAATAAAAATGTCAACACCTCAAGACCTCACTGACTGACTTCTGTGCCCCCTCTTGTCAGGCCAAATCCTGCTCTCACTTCATCTGTACAATATCATTGCCTGTCCATCTTAATGAACATGCATTTTTACCAAACCAACCATCCATGCCCTTTCTGTTCAGCTTTATAAAGAAGATGTTCAGTAGAAGTAGTGTTTTGTTTATGCCTCCTGTTTTATAGGCTATCTCAGGAACTGAGCTCTGATGCTGTAACCAGAATGCCTGCTCTTCGTGGTTGACTCCCTCCATACTCATACTGTCCCACTCCAGCCTCCTCGCAGCACTGCGTACAGGTAGGAATAACAACCCCTCTCATTTCTGACCTTGTATTCAGCCCACAACTCCTGATTCTGCTTCCCTATGGCCAGTCAGTCTTTTTCTCTCTCTAATTAACAGGATACCAGACGATTGATCGATTGCTAGATTAAACAGATTGAGCGATCTATCAGAATTGTATGGCAAATTATTGATAGAGTGAGAAAACTGTCAATTAAAAGCACCTTTCGTTGCCTAGACTTTCACAAAATTGCACGGGAAATAGTGGATCAGATTCTGTTTTCCTTTACACTGGTGTAAATTTGGAACATCCCCACTTCATTTAACAGTGTTCCTCTGGAACTGGAACAGAATTGGGTCCATTCACCTAAAGCACACCAGAAAAACCTCCATTTATTCTTGCAGCCTAAAGCCATGTCCTTTTCACCCTGCCAGCTCAGAGTTCCAGCAAGGTCTGCCTGGGAAGTCCCAGATCATGTTCTTGCATACTTGCTTGATTTGTCAGCTTATGTTAAACAGTATCTTTTCCTGATTCCAAACCTACATGCACATTTAATAATGATATCACCTTCTAATCCCAGTCCACTGATTTTTTCTTCCCAAATATATAATCTTCCTCCTTGTGTCTGGCTCCCAGTGGCCAAATTCCACCATCCTTTACGCGGTTATATGCCCAGTGTGACTCCATTGACTTTGATAGTTACTCCAGATTTACACCAGAATAACAGACAGGAGAATCTGGCCTGTAATGTAGAGACTGGCTGAGTATAGTCTACGAAAAGAATCTAATTCTGTGCATATGCTCACAAAACTGAGCAGGAAAAAATGAAATCAAATTCTGGAAAACGATTCACAAGCAGGAGAATAATCAGAATAACTTTTAGAACTCAGGGTTTCTTCTTGCCAAGAGATAGGGGAACAGATGGAAATATTCCTGGTACCTTTTAAAACATCCATTACATCCCCAAATAACTCTAGCCCCGCACACCTCCAGATAGTACTTACCCCCATAAGTTCCTTGATTGGGCAAGTTGGTTAAGCTCTCTGCCTCAGTTTCCCTATCTGTAATTTGGGGTTAATATTTTTGCAAAGCTTGCGCCCCTTGGATGAAAATTCCCATGTAAGTGTAGGTTAATAATATCAATTCGGAAAAATTCATTTTCATTGATTTTTTTTTCTTTTCTGTCTGTTTAGAGATGAGCTCAAACTAGAACAAAACTCCTGTAAAGGTCAGTGGTGTTTGGGTCAAGGGATTTGGGCTTCTCTTTGCTATTAGACCTGTGTGTACACAAATTAGTCACTCACTGATACCCCTTTCAAGAGCACTGCCTTGGAGAATGGCAGAAATGCAAGGAAATGTCAATGTGCTGGTCAACAGTGCAGATAGAGGAACGCTTATTGTACACATGGGGGTTTCAGTGGTCATGTTCCCAACCTGTTCTAAACATCTCCAAAGCACAGACCTCTGCCCCTTGAGTTAAAGGAGGAGCTCAATTAGCTTATAGCAGTAGTAGGCTCTCATCTTCCATGTGAACCAGTCATTAGACGGGGGACACAACACACTTAGTCAATGTGTGACATAAGCAAGTGCAGATCCTCTTCAGTGAACTCCCACACGCCTTTAGCAGTGGGGACTGTGGCACTGGGAGAGGAAGATATGGGAGACTGAGAAAGAGGAAAAGAGATTAGAAGAGAAAAGGAAAGAATAGTAGATAGGGATCAAGAAGCTGAATGAATGAAGGTGAGCGAGAGAGAATGGCCTTTAGAGAAGTAATTTCTGATGCTAGATAATAATGTTTTACATAATAGTTTACATGCCTGTAGTAATTTTTTTTTTATCCCAAAGGATCCTAAAGCACTTTATAAATATAACATGCAAACTACTCCCAGGGACTGATGCACCCACCAGTCACACTGCTGGGGTGACTAGTAAGCATTACAGCTTACAATTTAGAAAGCTACTTGGTATCTGCAGCACCAGGAGATAATGCCAGGGTGAGCTATAGCAAGTGAGAGTCATTTTAGTTTGATGGTAAATACCAGTGAGCAGGATTTGTCAAAAAAAAAAACAACCTTCAACATTTAGACTTTTTTTCCAAAAAGCTTTTACAAAACAATTGTTACCATTTTTCAAGTGGTCGGAGCTTTTTGAACATTTAAAATTTCAGGAAAAATATTTGCAAAAAAGTTCTGGATTTTCCTGTGATTTTTTTTTTTTTTTCTGCCAGTCCTCTCCAGAGCTCTCCTACCCACCTAGTCCAGCTGACCCCTGAGAACACCCTCACACACACCTCTTATAACGGCTGAGACCAATGACAGCATTGGAAAACCTCCTTTAATTTTTGTTACCTGCTTTTTAAAAAAAAAAAATCTATAACTGTTTCAAGTCACCTCTGATGATCAGAAATTTGAACAAAGGGATAGAATAAGGTCAAAAAGCTGTCAGGTCCTGGAGGAGTGATAGAAGGAGGGTTGTGAGAGACAGCAGGTCCTAGCCTCACTAAATGATTGTGGTAGAAAATGATTGACTGGCAGAGGCTTTCTGCAGATGCAATACCCTTAGGTGAGTGTTGTATATGTGTCTAGACTAGAAAGCCAGTGGGAAACAAATGGCACCTCTTAGTCTTTCAGACATATGTTGTAACTGCATGGCCTAGACTTCCTTTGACAAATGTGAGAGAGATCTTTTTTATTTTTATGACTGTTATGTGTGCCTCTGTTTATCTGAGCTCACCCCATGTCAGACAATGGCTTTGGATACCAGTATTTAACTGACAATACAGATGTCAGAGTGTCACATGGTTCCTGGTCCCTTTATGAAGAGACGGGCCAAGTCCCACCTGTGATGCAATTAGTTCATCTCCCCACATTGGGGAGAATGAAGGTCCTATTACCAGTGGTCATGTGACGCACTCAGACGTCTACCATATTTAGTTCAGAGGGGCCTGAGTGGAAAGGAAGAGTGGGGCAGCAGATAGCTACAGAAACTGTAGAGAGCAAGAAGTTTCCTGTAGGGGATCCTGAGATAGCTGCACATATCCCTTAGTTTGGGACAAGGGCGGGAGTGAGGGGATGGACTGGACCTTCAGGGGGGAAATGCCAAAAACTTTGGAACTATTAAAAAGCACAGCCCTGATGAACAGAGGTGGAGGAGCAGAATGTGCAGAAAGCTGATAGAACCCTGTTTGCGGAGTAGTGGTGCCTGGGATAGATTGGGCCTAGAAGGAAATGGTAAGCTTTCGGTAAGGCTATATATGTAGTAGTCCTTTTCGGTTTGAACCCAGTCCTCTGATTGCTCTGTCCCTTTGGATAAATAAGTAACACTTGGTTTTGAAGAGGCTGCTCAGAGTCATTGTGTCACCTATTGGTCTGGAAAGAATCCATGCAGGTGACCAAACACAGTCAAGCCTGCAAAATAATCATGGTTGCCATAGCTTAAAGGTAGAGTGAGCTGTGGGATCCCATCCTAGGAGAAATGAAGGTACAAGGCCAGTCACTTGAAAAGGTACCCACAGAAAGACTTAGAGATCAAAGGTATAACTAGTCCTGAACCGTAACAACCTGTCTACAACTCTAGGCACTGTAAAAACTTCTCTGAACCTGCAGCAGGAATATATTCTGCCAAAGATTGACACCATACATACAATGGCAACAACTAAAAAGTGTGGCAAATTCACGCAGTCTGTGTGAATTGGCACCACATGCTGCAGAGCAACTACAGTGCTGTGTGTAATTCTGTGGCACCCCTGCAAAATCCTGTTTCAACCCCCATTTGAATCACACTACAGAGACCCAACCCTTGGGGGAAACCAGTCACTTGGCCAGAATTACTAAAGTTCAAGGGCCTTTGTGCTAAGCCCACTAGTTAAGCCTCAAATCTCTCATGTGGTAGATGTGATTTAGATCCCTTATGCAGATAGGGAAACTGAGGCAGTGAGAAGTTAAATGATGTGCCCAGGGGCACACAGTGACTAGCTGGCAAGAGAACCCAGAAGTCCCAACTCTGTTTGTTTGTTTGTTTGTTTGTTTGTTTTATACTCGAAACACTAGAGCATTAGGGTCCGTGTTTGGTGCTGGCCTGATTCTCTGGAAACTGAAGCTCTCTGTTTATCCACCGAACTGGTACTGCCTGGGCGTCAGCAGTTAACTTCTCTGATACTGCCCCATAATAGGCAGGAATGGAGCTCATTTCTCCATGGTCCGTTCATTGTTTGGCCTCTCTGTGGAGACTGCCAATGAAGGGTCCAATTAGTAGCGATTGCAGTGGTGGTTTTCATATGCCGACAGTTGGTCAGTGTTTGTGACACCTCAGTGCATCCATACAGGAAGGCAACATGTAGGCTGCCGTGGGATGAGTTATCTTCCTGTTAATTCAATAATTAGAAAAGTGAGGCTAGACCTAGTTGCCTTTATGAATAGCTTATAATACCTGTTTCTCTTCTCAGTCATGCTCATGAGAAGAGAGTCATCACCCATAATGAGTGAATGGCTTTGCGATTCTTGGCCTGGAATGGAATTAGGAGCATGGCAAACTGATGCACTCATCTTCTGTGTGGAGTGGCCAGGGCATCCTACTAATGGAAACTGTCTCTCCCCATACATGAAGGGACCACAGTAGCAAGTCGGCTTGCAGGGGTGATTGTAGGATCTATGAAGGCAGAGGGATCTGGCAGCCCACGCTTAGTCTGGGACCCTTCTGCCATCTGCAAGGATGGTGGTGAGAAGAGAAAGCAATGAGCCGCTCGGCTGGAATGGGTGGTCAGGAAAGCAGCCTGTCTGTGCTCTGGAGAGGACTGGAGCTTAGCTTGGGCACAGGTTGAGTGCAGCAGGATGGGACAGCTGTGCTCATATCACACTTCTTGGGCTCTGACAGGCCCATGGGTAAATAAACAGCTCCAGCTTCCTGCCAGTACTTTAACCTTTACAGTCAGAATTTTTTATTCAAAGTAAGCAAACACATGGCATTCCTGCTCTTTAATGTCTGACTGCAGGGAAAACTTGGCACAGGCGTGAACAGCAGCTGGGACTGAGCCAAATACTGCTCCAGCGTACATCCGGAATAACTCTACTGAAGGCAATTCATTAATGCAACTTCATTGAAATGGCTGACATTACACTGGTATAAGTGAGATCAGCATTTGGTCCACTGGGTTCAAACTCGTACAGCTCCCTTTATACACAGGACCTTGTATTACAGATCCCTGTGATTCCTAGGGCCTTTATATTGTGAGCCTGATGTCCCTCTCACGTACAGCCGTTTCATATCTGAGTAACTCCATTGCCAATGTCTCTCCTGCCAGTGGAGTTACACTGCTTACTTCTATCAGACTAGTGTGAGCGAGGGGAGAATCTGGTCCTTCATGTTCCATAGCACTTCTCTGTGAAGCGCAAACTCTGACTTGCCACCCTTGGAGCAGGGGTGCTGCACAAATACAGTTGAAATAACATTTACCAAGCCTTCAGAAAGCCAGGTCGTTCTACAGCCCTCTGGTTTATTCTGGCACATCTATATTTTAAAATCCCTCAGTTTACTGGCCTTCTTATTTCTGTGGCTGAAACCTGCTGATTTTCTGTCTCTTGTGGCAGACTCATGACCTAGGAGAGAGCCTCATTAATGAATATTTTGGGTGAAGCCATGCAGGTATTAATACACTTCAGACCCGGCAGGGATAAGGATCACCCATGCGGCAGAGGGCATATACTTGGTCTTGCTTCATTGAGACTCCCTGATTTTAAGTTAGCTTGATCAATTAAAGCCTGAGGTTTTGAGTTTCCTTTTTTTCTCTCACAGATGGTGAAACCTGGATATTCCAGATAAATGCTGGGGTGGTGCTCTATCAGCGTCTCCATTTCTACGGTCTGAACGGAGATTGGGAACTTTTACGTGGTGAGTTCTACCAAGACAGAAAGCAAAGATTAAAAATAATCTTTTTCCAGGGCAAGGCTGATTTCTGTTATGCCAGCATAAATCCAGAATAATTCTACTGCCTTGAAAATAACTCTAGATTTATGTCAATGTAACTAAGTCCCTAGAGCGGTGTGAAAAACCGGAAACTACATGAAACTTACAAAGCTCAACTGGTTTTGGGTTTCATTATAAAATCAAATCTTAGACCAGGCTCATCAAAAGATTTTTTAAGGTTCATGAACCTTTCAGTCAAACCTTGGCCAAGATTCAAGCCAATCGTGGTTTATTTATAGTTTTGTGTTGAAATGATGTAAAACCTGCGGTTTTATTTGCTCTTAATGCTGAAACTTGACGGGTTTTAGCTGAGTTTGGCTTCAAGATTTTGATTTTGTCTGAACATGAAACTCAAAACCAGATTCATGAGAGTCTATGCAGATGAAAAATAAAGGAAAACCCATCTGCAGTGAGGATGCTGACTTCTTTTCCCATCAGGGTCTATAGCTTATCAGCCCTCTGAGTACCAAAACAAACAGGCCCTGATAATATCCCTGAATGAATGTTGGCCCACGTGTCTTATCATTCCACTCCAAGTTTGAAGAACCTGGGCAAAAAATCAGGTGCAATTCACTTGGACATAAGAGCACTTAAGGATCATTTGAATCAGCTGGTGGTGGTTGTTGAATCAGCTAAGTGCTATTATCATTATTATGCTCTGATAATGCCTGCTACACTCTAAAGAGGCAGAAGATGATGGCATTCCTCTGATATTCCACTGGAGCATTGGTACTTCAGAGATGACATTGTTCCTGCTAGATGCATTTTGCCTGTCATACTGGGTATCACAGGCAGTTGCAAAGTGATTGACAATTTGGTTTGGCAACACAGATGCCACAGAGCATAGATCCACCCCAAAAATGCTGATGTTGAACTGGAGATGCCCCACTGCTCTCTTTCACAACAGTGAAATAATGCAAAACTTTTCCTTAATCAGGAGAGCATGTGGAAAAGCAGTCCTGGGCCCATAGTCTGTATTAGGTCAGCTTGTCTGAGCAGCTAGTTTCCCTTCCTAACCAATCTGTGATCTTGGACAAGTCACTTTACCTCCCAGTGCTTCAGTTTCCCTATCTGTACAATGGGGATAAGGATACTGACATCCTTTGTAAAGTGCTTTTAGTCCTACTGATAAGTGCTGTATAGGAGCTCGGTAGGAGTAATAGCAGGAAGTCCTTTTTCCACTACTTTAGAAAAAGCCCCATCCTGGAACAGGGCCTCTGGCTCAGTTCACAACACGAATGTCATCCATAATGGGGCCAATTCAACTCTAGAATGCACGGGCCCAATTCTGCTGAGGTCACCACTGCTCCTGTTCACAGGAGGGTTGAATCTGGCCCACTGGTTTATGTAAATAGAAAGTTTTGTATGGCGGAAGCCTCATCCCCACTCCAAACAGAAAACGGCAGTGACCCCAGTTCAGAGTTGCACACAGGGCCGGTGCAACCATTTAGGCGACCTAGGCGGCCCCCTAGGGCACTAGGATTTGTGGGGCGGCATTTTCTTCAGTAGCAAACGCAGCAGCCAGATCTTCAGCCACCTCGGTCGCTGCCGGCATTTAGGCAAAGGGAACTGGAGCAATGGGGCGCGGGGAGGGCCGCCTGCAGCAAGTAAGAGGGGGCGGCATGCAAGGGAACTCCCCGCTCCAGCTCACCCCTGCCCCGCCTCCTCCCCGAGCATGCCGTGGCTGCTTCACTTCTCCCACCTCCCAGGCTTGCAGCGCCAAAAGCGAAGCAGCGACAGCGTGCTCAGGGAGGAGGTGGGGTAGGGGTGAGCTGCTCACTTCTCCCGCCTCCTAGGCTTGCGGCACCTAAGTTGATTGGCCCCGCAAGCCTGGGAGGCGGAAGCAGTGAAGCAGTGATGGGGTGCTTGGGGTGGAGGCGAAGCAGGGGTGAGCTGGGGTTGGGGGGGGTCCCTCAAGGCAAAGTGGGGGAGCTGCTGCAGGGGGGGCTCCTCAGGGCAGGGGCTTGGGGACAGGGTGGGCGCAAGGTGAAAGTTTTGCCTAGGGCGCGAAACATCCTTGCACCGGCCCTGGCTGCACACTTCTCCCCTTTAGAGAGATGTTTTCTCAGAGGTTTATGGAGACAAGCAATGCAGCCTCCACTCTGACACGCTCCAAGCTACCTCTTCAAATAATGTAATGCTGGATGGTGGCTTTGCTTTTGACAGATGGCTGGATTAGCTGGCTCCCTGCGGAGAGCTACATGGTACATTAGATTTTCTGTTGGCTGGTTATATCTCTTCTGCTAGTTGGCTGGCTAAAGGAATGCCATGAGGTTAAAAATCATATATGTCTGAAAAGCCTGACCTGTGTAGTTTTCTTTGCTAATTAACTGTCTGTTTACTTGTTCTTGGCTCAGATGTTTATTTACTTGGGCTATTTATTCACTGGTTGGTTATTTAGTTGGGGCTTTAGTCCTTTTACAGTTTTATTATTATTTATATCACGGTGGTGCCTATGAACACCACCCAAGATCAGAACCCCATTGTGCCAAGCATAGTACAAACCCAGTCAGAAGCAGCCTCTGCCTCCAAAGAACTTACACCCTAAATAGACAAGACAGACAGAACGAGGGGAGAAGGAAGTGCTCTTTATCCCCACTTTGCAGACGAGGGATGAAGTGACTTGCCCAACGCTACACAGGAAGTCTATAGCAGAGTTAGGAACTGAACCCAGAGCTCCTATGCTTGAATTGCAAAACTGTCCTTCATTCTTCCTGACTCTGTGATGGGCTATTTATTGGAATGATTTGTTCATTGGTTAGTTAATTAATCAGCTAGCTGGTCCATTTACAGTTTGCTTGACTCTTTATTTGAACAGCACAATTATTATATCCTGGTTGATTAACTAATGTCTCAGCCGTAGCACTAGGTGAATTGCTGCTAATATCCATTTGCTTCAGTTATGTTCTCTTTCTGCAAACATTTCAGTGATTGAGGTTGATTGGCAAAATGATGCTTATCCAATCAGAGAACAGAAACAGTATCATGTAACTTACCTGACCAATCACAACTAACCAACACAGTTCAAATTTTAAGTTCCTGCCATTAATCTATAGAGTAAACAAGTCAAAAAGATACTCATGGAAAATCTATTTAAGGCAATTGCCATCTGCCAGCAGATATGCCCCAAGTAGAAAAAGACCAATTTGTCAGATAAATAACTCCCAGTGAATTATTTGCTCAACTCTAGTTAAGTGCTTGATTATGTGGGTCTTTGGTTAATTGACTTACTGAGCGGCTGGTGCAGATTTTTTGGCTGCTCATTCGCTCACCGCACATTTTTGCTATTAACTCAGCTGTTGGATGGAACAAGTAGTCTATTGTCTGTTTTTTTTGCTGGCTAGCCTGGTGTTTGGTTGGATATTGGCCCTTGGGCTAACTGAATACATCTGCTGGCTGGCTGTTTGGGCTGCTTGGTACACTGCTGGCTCTGTTTTGTTGCCTGCTTGATATGTTGGTGGCCCTGTTTTGTCACTCAGTGGTCCGATGGTTGGTTGGTCCAGAGTACGGTCGCTAACCAGTTTCCTGGTTTTATCCCAACTCACCTACATTAGGCAGCCAATGTCTCATCAGTAACCTTCAACTTTATATAGGACAATGGCTCATCCTCCCATGTCTCCTCTCCTTCCCCTGGCAAGCTGAATTCGGTACACTGTCTCTGAGGTGTTGGACTGTCAATGAAGTTTGGCTCAGTCTCTGGAAATCCCTTCCCAGTTGTAGCTGTACCCTGCAGCCCTGGCACTGATCCACCCTGACTTTCTATTTCTCTATTGAGTTCTTCAACCTCTCTTCCACTGGGAAATGTGGTGTGAGCACTCTAGGTTTAGACACAGGTGTGCTGCTGGCTCAGTGTTGGGCTTGAACTCAAGCACTGGAGAGTGGGAAGAAGAGAGAGAGGGGAAAAAACCTGGCAGGAAATGGTCTTTGGAAATCTAATAAGTCGTTCAATTGATTGTGACTGGCCTCTTGCTGCTTCTTGTTTGTTTCTGGCCAAGGCCTAACTTTGCTGCTTTAGGAAGTGTATTTTTCAACAGCAGCATTTAAACCATCTCACTTAGCGTTGGGCAGCCAAGAAATGAGCATGGTATGGGAAGAGGTGTCTTGGAAAGTGGAGATTGAAACCATAATAGGTGACCTTATGATGGACAAGTTTTGCATGCGTGCCTGTGTGTATTCTGCAAGCCCTCTCCATAACGGCTTTGCTGAAGCACCTGAAAGCTGTTAATACTCTCCACCCACGAAGCAGGAATGGCCTGGCAGTTCTCTGGTTGACAAGGGAGGTGTTGACTGTAGCTGATGCTGACTGACATGACCCCAGGGAGATGCTCAAATTAGCTTGTTTACATCTCGCCTGTTCTTTCATTTCATCTGGCTTGTGTTGTAAACCATTCTCAAAGAAAACACATCAGAGCGTCTGTCCCATTCAGTTTCCTGTTTATCTGAAGGAGTGCCTTTGCCCCGCTGGACAAGTCAGGGCATGCTCGACATAGATGCTGATAGTGTCTCTGTTCAGGCAGGCCATGGGTGTTCACTTTGTAGGCTTCCCCACACTGCCTCATTTATGCATCTCCACCCGTCACTGGGTGAATCACCTCTCGGGCTCAGAGGAAAGCTTGGCCTCCATAGTCCCTTTGACGCTTGGCCTCCATCCTGACACTGCCAGTGATGGTGCCAGTTACTACCAGATGTTTCTCCTTTTGCCTTCTGGTTAAAACACTGGGATTGTGCCCACTACCAGGATTGGCCTAAAAGGCTACAACCCAAGGGACTGGAAGAGAAGGCCACAAATCTTCCAATCCACTGCATCTCTCGCTCTGGCAGACAGAGTTGAAGGGGAGGCACATTACTGAGCAGTACCACAGCATGGGGCCCTGCCATACAGCTATCCACTCCATGATCATAGAATATCAGGGTTGGAAGGGACCTCAGGAGATCATCTAGTCCAACCCCCTGCTCAAAGCAGGACGAATCCTCAGACAGATTTTTACCCCAGTTCCCTAAGTGGCCCCTTCAAGGACTGAATTCACAAGCCTAGATTTAGCAGGCCAATGCTCGAACCACTGAGCCCGAGAGGTGATTCGCCAAGTGACGGGTGGAGATACATGGACAAGGTGATAGGAAACGTGCTAACTGCAACCCCATCCCGGTGGAAAGATCTTTCCACTCAGCCCCATGACTCTCAGCTGTGCACAGAGACCTGGTGGCCTGGCTGCTGTTGTGCATCATTGCATTAGTATTTATTGTCTAGGGATTTCACATTAAAAGTACTGTGCACTCAGGGCAGAGCCCATGTGTATTGTTTGAGCTATTGAATGTTACATGGCACTGCTTGGTCGAGGGGGGCCATAGCAATTTAATAGGCTGATCTCTCACTGGAAGTGTAGGGGCCGAGGTACATTCCTGTGTAACCAGAAATGGCTATTGACCAATCAGCACAGTTAATTTAGGGTTTAATGTTTTTTCCCATTAAAGAGAGTAATTTTTTGGTGCATTGTGCCTAACTGTTGCAGAACAGCACACCCAGGCATTGGCCTTCAAGCAGGCCATCGTGTATGGATGCACATGTGTGCAGCGTGGCTCTGTGAAATGAAATAGTGGACCTTGGACCAAGTGGAACCTACTCCACACACTTTGGATACAAAGAGCTGATGCTTCAGCCAAGCTGGAAGTGGAAGCAGAAGCAGATGGCAAGGGCTACCTACCTGCAGAGAGAACTGTGCAAGCTTTTCAGGAACCTGTCTGTGAACCTGGGTCAGTGCTGACTGACTCCTTCCTTCCAACAGGCTCTTGCTTCCCGCTTTGCCATGTTCTGCCTTCTGGTGGAGCAGGAGAAACAGTAGCTTGCAGACCCCCACCATGATCTCCAGTGACATCAACAATTAGTTAGCTGGCCACTGTCCTCTTCTTGGGCTGTGCATGGGGGGCTGAGCAGCCCATCTCTAATCTTGGGACCTGACAAAGAGGGCCCATCCACCCCACAAATCTCCTAGAAGGACCTTATAGGAAGCTGGCAGCAGAGTGCTCAGTTCTGCAACAGTAGGGTTCAAACAGACTCCACCATGCCCCACTAGTGCCATGCCAATGTACCTTGCGCGTAGACCTGAACACATGGCAGTCCCAGGCCCCAGACTGAGCTTAAATTGAGCACAAGACTCAGTGGAGCCCCTTGGCCATGGAAACTCAGCTTCTGTGTCGTCCCTAGAACTAGTATCTCCTGCTCAGGGCCGAGACACAGAGTCGGGAAGTTTGCCTTGCTGCTAAACAAGCTGTATTTGTTCTATGGACAAATACAGGACTCTAGTCAACAGTGCCCTCAGTGCAGCACCTTTGCTGAGTGCTAACATCATACAATTAAAAACCTGCTTCGTCCCCCTTGTTCTGTCTGGAAATTGCTGCAAGTCGTGAGTGTTCTTCCCTGGATGGAGAATGATCGAACCTATATGCCCAGTGATTTCACAGCTCCTCCCAGGTATATGGGAGCTTCCATCATTTTCCAATCTTAGTTGCTGGAATGTAAAGAGCATTAGCAGAACCCTGAATCTTGCTGACCCCAAGACTACCTGTAGGAGACCGTATCCCACTGACACACATGCTTACCCTGGGCCACCTTCATCCCTCTTCCATGCCCCTATGTAATTCCCTCTGTTCCAAATTTGGCTTAGTGGGAGGCCCAAGGCTGAGCTAGCACAGAGCCTGAATTAACTCTTGCTGTTATGAATGGGTTAGTCTGCCAGGTTAAGGTCATTGCCAGGGCAAAAGTGGGTAGGAAAGAGACTTGCATGGGATCTGCCTGCACAATACCTATCCTGAGAGTTTCTCTGTTGTTCCCTTTATTCTGCCTTGGAGGTTTGATCATCAGACTGAAGGAACCAAGACACTTTTTTAAGAAGGCTTCAAGGAGGTGAGGTTCTTCCTTTACTTTCAGTGACAAGGACTATTCCCAGGGATCATTTCAGGCTCTAATGGCTTGCCTAAGCAACTTCCTGGAATGGTGGCATTTCAGTATAAACCACTGGTTTTTCTGGAAGAGGAGGGCTTCTCACTTCAGCTGCTCACTTCCCAAACTCCCCATCAGCACTGGAGAGCAGTGGCATTTCCGGGCAAGGCAGTAATTAGGAGCAGCAGAGGACTTGGAAATAGGCATTGGGCACAGCTCCTGTCATGCTCCTTCCCACTGCAGTTGTGTTTCCTTTTGGAGATGGCCTGGAACCAATCTGCCACCCAGATCCAGCCAGCCCCAATCACAGGGTCTGAACTAAGATCAAGCCTTTGCAAATGGCCCCTCTCTCATATTGGGCCAAATCAGCTGTTTCCCCCCAGGCTGAGTATGCCTGACCAAGGTTTTGGCTTGAATTGTTGAAGCACGAGCCCATCTTTGGTTCACGCTCTGAATTTGGAGCCCTTTGGTGTTGGGTGTGTTTTATCCTTCTCCACTTAACCCGGTGTTGCTCCCATTGACATCAGTGGAAGCAGGGCTTGGCTCACTGAACCCATACCTACCACATTCTGCCTCTGGAGAGGCTGTTCTGTTAAACCCTTCCTCCCCGTGTTCCATTATAGCCTCTCTGCTACAGTTTCCTGGAGCTGGACCCTTTCGGGGTGATGTACCATGCCCCGGGACACACAATCATAGAAATGTAGGTCTGGAAGAAACCTCAGAATGTCCTCTAGTTCAACCTAGACCATCCCTGACAGTTGTTTGTCCAAGCTGTTCCTTAAAACCTCCAATGATGAAGGTTCCACAACCTCCTGGGAAGCCTATTCCAGTCCTTAACTACCCTTATAATTAGAAACTTTTTCCTAATGTCTAACCTAAATCTCCCTTGCTGCAGATTAAATCCATTACTTCTTGTCTTACCTTCAGTGGACGTGGAGAACAACTGATCCCCATCCTCTGTATAACAGCACTTAAGATATTTGAAGACTGTTATCAAGGCTCTCCACAATCTTCTTTTCTCAAGACAAAATGCCTAGGTTTTTTTTTAACCTTTCTTCATAGTCCAGGTTTCTGAACCTTTTATCATTTTTGTTGCTCTCCTCTGGATGCTCCCTCCAATTTGTCCACATCTTTCTTAAAGTGTGGAATCCAGAACTGGACAGTTGAGGCTTCAAAAGTACAGAGTAGAGCGGGACAATTACCTCTGTATCTAACAGAGAACACTCCTGTTAATACACCCCACAATGATAATAGCCTTTTTTTTTTTTTTTGCAACTTCATCACATAGCTGACACACATTCAATTTGTGATTCACTCTAACCCCCAAATTCTTTTCAGCAGTACTACTGCCTTGCCAGTTAGTTCCCATGTTTAAGCTGTGCATTTGATTTTTTCTTTTAAGTGCAGCACTGGTCTTTATTGATTTTCATCTTGTTGATTTCACACCAATTCTCCAAGTTGTCAAGGTTGTTTTAAATTCTAATCCTGCCCTCCACAGTGCTTGCAACCCCTCCCAGCTTGGTGTCATCTGCCAATTTTATAAGCATACTCTCATTCCATTAGCCAAGTCATTAATGAAAATGTTGAAAAGTACCAGACCCAGCACTGACCCCTGTGGGTCCCCATTAGATATATCCTCCTAGCTTGACAGTGATCTATTGATAACTACTCTTTGAGTACGGTCTTTCAACCAGTTGCGCACCCACCTTATAGTAGTTTCATCTAGAGCACATTTCCTTAATTTACGTACAAGAATGTCATGTGGGACTGTGACAAAAGCCTTACTAAAATCAAGATATATCATGTCTACTGCTTCCCCCCATCTGCTATGTCAGTAACCCTGTCAGAGAAGTAAATTTAGGTTGGTTTGGCATGATTTGTTCTTGACAAATCCATACTGGCTATTCCTTATAACTCTGATTGATTGTTTAGTAATTTGTTCCAGTATCTTTCCAGGTATCAAATTTAGGTTGACTGGTCTATAGTTCCCCGGGTCCTCTTTGTTTCCCTTTGTAAAGATAAGTACTGTGTTTGCCCTTCTCAAGTCCTCTGGGACCTTACCCATCCTCTGTGAGTTCTCAAAGATAATTGCTAATGGTTCTGTGATTGCTTCAGCTAGTTCCTTAAGTACCCTAGGGCGAATTTCATCAGGCCCTGCCGACTTGAAAACAACTACCTTATCTAAATATTCTTAACCCTGTCTTTCTTATTTCATGTTTGTGTTCTTTACTCCTTGTTGTTAATATTCACAGTGTCAAGTCTCTAGTCACAATTTAACTCTTTTTTAGTGAAGATTGATGCAAAATAGGCATTAAACACCTCAGCCTTTTTGATGCCCTCAGTTATTAGCTCTCCTTCCCTGCTAAGTAGTGGGCCTATATTTCTCCTTCTTCTTTCACTTGCCCCTAATATATTTATAGAACCTCTTCTTATTACCTTTTATGTCTCTTCCTAGGTGTTACTCATTTTGTGCCTCAGCCTTTCTGACTTTGTACCTATGTGCCTGTGCTACTCTTGTGTACTCATCCTTAGCAATTCATCCGTTTCCACTTTTTGTAGGGTTCCTTTTTGATCAGGTCATTAAAGATGGATAGAGCAATATTGGCCTCTTTCTATCTTTCCTTCATATCTGGAGGCATCTTAAGTAGAGCCCTGCGTGGATACAAAAAGGTGTATCTGCATCTGATCCGCAATCCGCAAAAATTGTGGATAACTGCACCTGGGGATACTGATAGCCGCAGATTTTCAGGGCTCTAAATAGCTCCACAGGTCACTGTGCAGCAGTGACGCAGGACTGTGTCAAGCCCCCCAGCCAGTCCCACTGCTCCCCAAAGACCTACCCTGCCACCTGCTCTGCCCCTGCTGTACCTCCTTCCCCACTCCTATGCAATTGCAGCAGCTCTAACGCATGCAGCCATCGCTGCCTCCTCGTTTAAAGAATAATCCCACCTTCAAAATGCTGCTTGGTTCACTCCTTTCTGGGAAATTGTAGTTTATCTCCTCCCTTTGAGCAAGCTAGGGACTACAACTCCAAGAATGCCCAGCATGCTGCTGCATGATTCAGAGAGACAGCCGCTCCATTCAGGTGAGCATGTGCTGCAGAGCTCTGTGCGGATATAAAATTTGTATCCACATCTGCACTGTGATCTGCAGAAATGGTCTTTAGATACCCACAGATTTGCAGGGCTCTAATCTTAAGCAACAGGTACCTGGAGCACTAGGCACTACAAGAGCAGTTATATGATAATCCATATGAAGTGGCAGAGTTCTTCCATGAAGGGGTAGGAGGCTCCATGTTTCTCCAGTGGACACACTCTTCTATTGGGTGGTTAAGGTTTGGAGCCAGCAAAGAACCCCCAGCACTACAGCAACGACTCACACCTTCTTCGTTATGGTCAGGACAAGAACTCCTCCCCCTCCTAGTACCTCCTTTCTAAATGCAGGACTGCTCCCAGAGTCTGCTTCCTTGTGGAGATGAAATGAGCTGTTTCTAGAGTAGGCCAACGGTGTCTAGTACTGACCCAGTGTGGAGAAAGGTGACTCCACTGGGGAGATCACTCCATGGCAACATGATGCACTTGAGACAGAATACCTGACTGAGGTCCGTGACAGCTGTGGATCTCTCCAAACATGCAATGGCCTCAATCTTCTGGCCAAATATGATGAATGAGGGCTTAAAACTCTGCATCCCCCTAGGAGCTTGGGTTCCCACTGGGATTAGAGGTTTACATTCCTGAGCAGAGAGTGCTTGGGCCAGAGCATTTAAGGCTAGCTGATTTCTAGCCTAAGCTGCTCAGAAATGTTCTTCTAAGTGCATCATGCCAGGTTCTGCACCTGAAAGAGGGGAGGGGGCAGCTGTTGTGTAAATATCCTGCTCATATTTGTATTTAGTTCTTTTTCTTTCTTTTTCTTTATTACCTTGTGCACTTTTGTGTCGTCTTCTGCAGCCATCCATCTAGGGTAGGTTATCAGGAAGCTCTCCTGGGGCATGAAATGGGATGGGGGCTGGTGGGGATGTCACGTCACCAAACTTCACCAAAGGTCACTGAAAGGTAAGAGAACAGAATAGACTGAATTCTATGCATTTTTGCCATTGTATGAAGTTTCTTCTGTGGTGGAAAATGCCTGCAGGGGTATTGCATTGGAATCCTGTGGAAAAACAAGGGACTTTGTGACTGAAGATGAAATGGGGGCGAGAGGGAGTTTGGGGAAGAAGGGGGGGAAAGATTGTAGTGCCTGGAGGGTTCCCAGTTATTGGGTTTTCATCTCCAGAGAAAATGGAAAGTGAGGGGGAGAGGGAACAAGAGACAGGAATGGAAAATGAGAAAAAATGGAAAACTGAATCAAAGAGCAGGGTCTGGAATTGTTTGCCTCCTACATCCATTGTTCTAGGATTTCATTGAGGATGATCCTGGGTCTGCAGACCTCTCCTGTAGGACATTAGATGGCCCTAAGCTGACTTTCAGAGCCTTTCTTGCATCATCCCTATGACACTGAGATTGGCCAATGGAACATTTTATCATGAAGTAGCACTATTGTGATGTGAGAATTGATCTGTCCAGACCATGAAATGTGGCACCTTTGGAAAAGACCCCTGTGTGGGAGCTGGCCTGTGTATGTTCATCCTGGCCTGTGTATGTAGTTGAGACTGGGATCCCTCCACTCCAGGAGCAACCCCTCTACTGGGGAGACCAAAAAGATAAGCTTGTAAGAGTGGAGCTATTGCCACTGCTGCTGGAAGTTACCCTGTGTCCCTCTGCATACCGGACAAGAGATAGCAGTAGTAGTTAATCTGTAGCTGCAGTTACAAGGCAAGTCATTTCCAGATACCTGAGGCTTCCAGCTTTTGGCATTTCTTTGCCTTGGTAATGGTAAATATTAGTTTATTCTGGAAACCGGAAGGCCTGGGTGTGACGTTTTGCTGGAATGTTTTGTAAATGATGAGATGTCCATGGTTGGCAGGGCTGTGCCTGAGTACAAATGCCAAGCACCACAACTAGTGTGGGTTTCAGTGGTCTCTAGGCCAGATCCTTGCATGTGCCCGAGCTCCGCTTAGCACAGCTGCAGCTCAAAACTGACTTGTAGGCCCCTGGAGCTGAATCAGCCCCAGGTAAAGTACAGTAGCCTCAAGGCTACTGTACAGCCCACAACAGTGTTCTGACTACTATGCCCACTCCAGGCAACAGCCCTGACATCGCCAATACACCAGGCCTGTGCAGACTAGTGTTGTAATCTCCAGCTGACCATCTACACACACTTGGGGGGGAGGGGCAAAAATAGAGGCAATTTCTCTGTCTGTGTGTGTGTGTCTCTCTCTCAAAGAAATAGAAAGCGACTCTACCACCTGAACTCCATGGAAATGAATGGGAACCATGCATACATAACTGGGAACAAAACTGGGCCCCACATGTCAGATTTCTGAATCCAAATATCTTGTCCCGTGTGCACCCTTAGCACAGCACATCACATTATATGTCCAATTGGAAAGATTAGGAATAAAGGGACACCTTTGGGTGGCCTTTAATTTTAATACACACAGCATGATCTGCTACGAAACCGACCAACTTCTTGTAATAGCATGATGGGTGTAGCCTAATAATTCAACTAACAAACAATGGAGAGTGACACTCACGGACAGAACTTAGCAATGTCCTTTTAAACATGTGGGTTGCCTGGGAGGCAGGTGATTTGTCTGTAGTGCCATCTGGTGGTAGGTAGCTTGCAGCCTAGGCACGTTTTTTCCTGTTGTCTTCTTGATCTCTTCTTCGTGCAATGCAGCTCGTGGGCAAGGGACAGAGGAGTCAAATTGGCCCTCTTCCTTCCAGATGCAAGCCTGCTGGCTGTGAGTCAGAAATTCTGCCTTCTGCATTGCCGTCGGTCCTACCGAAAGCTTGTGAGAGGATGCCATGGATCAAGATCTCCTTGCATTTTTGTCAAGCCTCCATTTACAGCCGTGGGAATGGCTATAAATCTGTCCCCTGAATAGGCTCCAGAAGCAGCAGTGCAGTCTCTTGGCTAGGGCACTGGACTGGGAGTTAGGAGACCTGGCTTCTCTTCCTGATTTGCCACTAACTTGCTAGGTGACTTAGAACAAGTCCCTTCGCTCTGAACCTCTTTTCCCCTCCCACGTTTTGACCGTTTAGACTGTATGCTCTTCAGGACTGGGACAGTCTCTCAGTGGGTGTCTGTACAGCCCTGAGCGTAATAGGGCTTGGATCTCGGTTGGGGCTGCAGGGAATACCGTGATATTACTACTAATAACGAATGCACTGGGTCAGGAGCTCCTCAGCCAGCTGGGTGCCATCGGGGCTGGGCAGAGAGGATGGGGCTATGTTTTCCTGTTCATACAGTCTCATTAACTTGTTCTCCCCTGCTATGGGCTCCCACCCTTCCCAAGCAGTGTAGCAGCAAAAGCACGCACACTCCTGGGTCCTCTCCCAGGCCTTGTCCCTCACAGAGTTCATGGCTCTTTTTAGCCATGACCTCTTGACAGAGGTAACGACTGAGAGCAGAGAAGGGAACCTTTTCTATTTTCCAGTCACAGGAGGTGTCAACATAACTTCCTCTCTCACAGGAACAACTTCAGGTAACAGCTGAGCACGTGGTGATGCAGCGAGTATTGAAATGGAGTGTGTGTGGGGGGTGATACTTGGTGTCTCATCGGCCTGTAATGTTAGTAGTTTGGATCTGAAATGCTGAGACTATGGGGCATATCTTACTCCTCTGTCCTGACCCTTTGTATTTATGTATCTAGGCTTCTGCATCTGTTTTGATTTTAGGAGACATGGGTAACTGACAGTCATATAAATTACTTTACAAGTTTATATGCTAGATTAGTTTTGCACAATCTAACCAGGGACTCCAGCAGTGAGAGTGGATTGACACAGAGCTGGATACATTTATGACAAGCAATAATTTTTGTGGTGTTGCAGGCTAAGGGAAGGGGGATCAAATGTCATGTTTCAGGGCATGAGTTGATCACTCCCAGGTTCAGGAAACAGCCCCCCACCCCCACCCACCCCCCGCTCCCATCTTCCCCCATGCAGACCTGCACAACTGACTGCATGGAGTAAGGGGTTTCACCTTCCTTAGCAGAATTGGTTGTACTGGCTACAATCAAAGGGAGGATGAGAGACTTAATGGCCCTGTCATAAACAGACAGTTAAGGGTTAATGTCTCTCTTTTACCTGTAAAGGGTTAAGAAGCTCAGTAAACCTGGCTGACACCTGACCAGAGGACCAATGGGGGGACAAGATACTTTCAAATCTTGGTGGAGGGAAGTCTTTTGTTTGTGCTCTTTGTTTTTGGGGGTTGTTCGCTCTTGGGACTAAGAGGGACCAGACGTCAATCCAGGCTTTCCAAATATTTCTGAATCAGTCTCTTATGTTTCAAACTTGTAAGTAACATCCAGGCAAGGCATGTTAGTCTTATTTTTGTTTTCTCAACTTGTAAATGTTCCTTTTTGCTGAGAGGATTTTACCTCTGTTTGCTGTAACTTTGAACCTAAGGCTAGAGAGGGTTCCTCTGGGCTATATGAATCTGATTACCCTGCAAAGTATTTTCCATCCTTGATTTTACAGAGAGATTTTACCTTTTCTTTCTTAATTACAAGCTTTCTTTTTAAGAACTGATTGATTTTTTCTTGTTTTAAGTCCAAGGGGATCGGATCTGGAGGGCTCGGGACGAGGAGGGGAGTGGGTGGGGAAGAGCGGAGGCACTAAAGGGGATGGTGAAATTTGCCTTGTGTTAAGATCCAAGGGGTTGGATCGGTGTTCACCAGGAACTTGGTGAAAAAGCCTCTCAAGGCTGCCCAGGGAGGGGAAGGTTTTGGGGGGGACAGGAAGTGATCCAAACACTGAAATTTCTGGATGGTGGCAGTGTTAACAGATCTAAGCTAGTAATTAAGCTTAGAAGTGTCCATGCAGGTCCCCACATCTGTACCCTAAAGTTTAGAGTGGGGGAGAAACCTTGACAGGCCCTATTAAACTCTGCTCTGTGATGGTAAATCCTGTGGCCCAGTAGAGAGTTTACCTCCATAGATGCTGAGAAGTTTCTGTTTCATGTCAGAACGTGACTGTCCCATTTAGAAGTGGAAGGGCCCAATTCTTCTATCGGATGTGCACCGCTGGGCCTGGCTCCCTGCTGCCCCGCAGCATGAGTTGTTCCTGACCCTGATGCAAAGTAGGCACAGAGCACCACTGCCACTCTGATTTGTTAGCCTTGTGCAACCACTTTGCCCTGGCGGAAATGATTGCAGCATTCTGGGCAAGGCAGTAGAGAATCAGGGCCACTGTCTTCAGGGGAGTTACTCCTAAGTGTCAGTGAAGAGAGCATCAGCCCCTTCAGGCCATTTCTCTGCAGCCTCCAATGCTGGCGTCTGCATAAGACGAGATGGCAGATGAGACGGAACCTTGTCGTGTCTGCTCTCAGACGGTGAGGATACGTATTTGTTGTTAGCCAAGTATTTCAGGTGTTTAGTTTCTGGGTTTCTCTATCTCATATACTTTTCTGGCCCCCATTGCTGTCATATCTGAGCACCTGTCAATGTTTAATATGTTCAGCCTTAGAATGCCCCTCTGAACTAGGGCAGTGCTCTTATCGCCATGTCACAGATGGCAAATTGAGCCTCCATGTCCACACTGGAGTAAAAGACCCACGCATGGTTGCAGCTGGCCTGGGTCAGCTGACTCAGGCTTGTGGCACTAAAAATTGCTGTTTAGACATTCAGGCTCAGGCTGGATCCTGGGCTCTGGAACTCTACCCATATTCCCCAGTCAGTTGACCTGGGCCAGCCACGGGTGTTTAGTTGCTGTGTTGACGTGCCCTAAGTGACTTACATACAAGACATCTGTGGTAGAGCGGTCTGTGAAATCCTAGGCTTGTGCCCTAACCACTGGACCATCTTTCGTCTCATATTGCTTAAACCATTACCCAGGCCAGTCCAAGAATGCCTGTGTCGTAAGGATCTCACTGAACCCTCCTCCACCTCTTTGCAAACTGGTAGCACCTTGAGCTCTGTTTATGCCTCCCATTATCTTGTTGGCTCAAGATCACAGTCTGCTTGATGGAAGCCAGAACTCAGCTGTGGCCTTTGCCAGGAAATTCTCAAATGCACCTTGAACTCCATTGTCTCCAGGTGTGTCTGTGTAAGCTGGTGCCATTTGCACCATGGTAGGGCATAGCAGGGGAGGGGAAGATCATAGACCTCCCATTGCTGCTTCTCCTTAGCATCCCGGTGGAGTCTTTCTTTAGATGTTTCACTGGACTGCTCCAGGCCAGCAGCACCTGTAACCAGTTAGCTGCAGTGGCACGGGCTGGTCTGAATTAAGTACTGAACATCTTTGTCAAGTTCAGAGCCATCTAGAAGGAAAGCTGGAGGGAGAGATGTGGCAGAAGGAGGAGGAAGAAACTCTACCACTTGTTTGGAGCCTAACTGAGTTCTCAGACTGATGCCAGTCTGCAGGAGGAACTCTTAGCCCTGCTCATCTGTAGACACAAATATTGATAACCCCTTGCAATGAAATAGCAGCATCTTTTAGCCACAGGTCTCAGAGCAACTTCCAAAAGGAGAAGTGAGTATTAGTACCCTTACTTCTATATAGCAAGGAAGCATTGTGTTGGATCAAACCTTTGAGTGAGTTGGTTTGGATTGTGTCCACCTCCCTGTCTTATGTTCACTCTCTGCGAATAGATGTGTTTACTAGCAGGGATGCTGGTGCAGATGTCAAATTTAGGGCCAGTCCTCCCCTGGGGTAAATGAGTGGAGCTCTATTCAAGTTGGTGGAGCTATGCTGATTGACACCAGCTGAACACCTGGCTCTTCAATGGGTAGGGGAAGAAAACTTGGAGTAAAACTTTCCAGCATTCACTCCTGGCCCTAAGGGTATATCTGCACTGCGGTGGCACAGCTAGGGTGCAGTAGCTGTGCTGCTGGAATGTAGACGCTTCCTACATTGACGGAAAGGGTTTCTACACTGACGTACAAAATCTGCCTTTTACAGATGGTAGGTAGGTTGGCTGATGAAATCTTTGGTTGACCTAGTTGTATTTACAATGGGGGTTAGGTTAGCCTAACTACATCACACGGGGCATGGAATTTTTCACAGCCCTGAGCAATGTAGCTAGATCAATCTAATTTTTAGATGTAGACCAGGCCTAAGAGTTGCATTCTTCCAGTCAGAGAACAGAAACGTACTATGTGACCTCTTTATCCAATCAAAACTAACCAGAACAGCTTGAACCTTGAATACTGTTGACAAGCTGCTCCCCAGTGATCTATGATTCATTGTTATTAGCAGGAATGACTTGGTGACTTGTTTTGCTCTTTGCAATCAGTCATAAGCTGCTTGGGGACAGTTCACACGTAGAAAAAGAGGTGAAATCTATAGGCTGAGGCCCAGCTCCTCAAAGATCTGTAAGTACCTAACTCCCATTAATATCAAGGAGAGTTAAGTGCCTAAATACCACAAGAGGAGCTGGTCCTACACAATTCACGACACAGTATTTGCCCTGCTCTAACCATTCTTCTCATTTTTAAATGGTGAAACTGAGGAACAGAGAGAAGCTAAGTGATTTGCCTAAGGCCACACAGTGAGTCAAGGTGAGAGCGCAGGTCTTCTGACTGCTAGTCCTTTTTCCTAACCACTAGACATTACTGCTTCCGTATGCAGTGGATCATGTAAAATCACCTAGTCTGCCAAGCCCCCCGCCCACCAGAGAACTGGGTTTTGAGCTCTTGATAATTGTTACATTTGTCTCAACTGTATCTCAGCAGCGGTTTTGTCTGACAGTTTTTGCTCCATTGACAAAGTTGGTGCCTCTCCCCCCCGAGGGTCTCAGATTCTCTGTTTCCTCCTGTGTCCCTCGCTTGCCCACTGATGGAAGTGCCTGATGTTGCGGGCTAGCCACACTACTAGCATTGGTATCGCTGGGGTCTGTGTGATTTGTCTGGCACCAGCTGCTTTACAGATAGGGAGAAGGACAAGGCCCCCTCCCTGAGAAGCTGGCACCCTGAACAGCCCTACCAGCTGGGGAGATCATTCTCTGGTTAAAAATCACATTGTCCTCAAACATTCTAAGCTCAAGGAGGAACATGTCAGTTCAAGCAACTCCCTGTGTCCTTCCACTGCCCCACCCCTGTCAACAGGAGCTGAGTACACCCAAGGCCTTCCACACCCACCGCAGTGGAACTGGGCTTCAGATGTGGAAAAGACCACAGAGCCATTCTTCACACTGCAGCATGCTGGCTGTGCCTGTCTCTCTGCCCTCACCGTGCTGTGGGGTTGGCACGGTCATGCTCCCACTTAGACCCTGAGAGCTGCTGGGAGGGAGGCTTTCAGTGCTGGAAAGTGTGGGAGCTGCGAGCAGGCGGCTCTGGCTTCTATCTTGTTTGGAGCTGGAGCCCACCCAGAAACAATAAACGGTAAAAGATGATTTGATGTGATTTAAGATTAAAAAGTAGGCGTAGGGTTTGCCCTCAGAGGGGAAGACTTTGCCTAATGCTCCCTTTTGACTTGGGTGAACTCTTGAACAAACTTTCACAAGTCTGGGCTTCCTGTGGGGCAGCACTGCCCAGGCTGTCTAGTCACTGGCTCCTCTTTGAGCTTTTGGTTGAACCAAACCCAACAACTTCGAGGTGGTGGGGAGTGAGGGCAGCTTCAGCCAAGGGGCCTCACTCCACCAGGGCTGAGCTGAAATGTGAGGGGGAAGTGGGCTGCTCTGTACTTACTGAGTGCTCTGGGGTGAGCATGACCCCCTAGTAGGTTCAGAGTGTCTGCCTCTTTGTCCTGGTCCCAGCAGGGAAACAACATCCTGTCTAACACACAACGTCTGGCCATGATCCCTCTAACTCCTTCCAGAGGCACCATAGACCCAGCCCTTAGTCCCTTCTGGGCCGCTGAGCACCCAGTCCCACAGCCAAGGAGTCTGCGGCAGGCAGGGCGAAGCAGGTTGAACACTGGATATTGGGCCTTGCAACCCTGAAACCCAGTTGAACAGGGGTCGAACAGGGCAGGATACTTGGAAGCAGGGCGGAAGCAAAGGGACCCAGACCCAGCCTAGGAGAGGCCCAGCGCTTGGAAATGGAGTGGCATTGTCATGGCACGTCAGTGGTATTACGAAGGGCACAATCCAAGGAAAGGGAGCAGAATTGATGACACACAAGGCAGGAGCAGTCGGACGCATGGCAATTGAGCAGGAGAGTAGGGAGAGGGCCATGGAGCAGAGGCAGCCAGACCCATTGATACCCAATGGGAACAGCAGCACAGAGAGAGTTTTAAAGGCTACAATGGTTTTAAGTTGCTAAAGAAAAACCCGCCTGACAAATGTTACCTTCATTCCAGCGCTGGCCCCCACCTTGTGCCTACCCTTGAAAGCCCTGAGAGGTGGTGAGTGACCCCTACTAGCAACCCCCAGGCAGTTCCATTTCAGCCCATGATGGCAGGGCTCAGGCCCCTTGGTGTCATTCCCTGTCACCCACCATTTAAGAAGCAGAACAAAGCAGGAGATCTCAGCAGGTTAACACTGCAGCCTTCTGCCTCCGAAGACCTGGGTTCAATGCCTTCGTTGAAATGAGCATTGAGCCTGAATTCCTCTTGCATACCAGCAAGAGTGCATGCAGGGGTCCCAGGGTAGGTACATTCTTGGAGCCTGCAGAGAGAATCCAGGCACAGCATTCAGCTTCCTGTGCTACAGGTGGATGGTTCAAAAGAGCTGGGGGTCGGGGGGCAGGTCCTGCAATGGTATCTGTAGATCATTTTCCTTTCCAGTGCCAAATATCCCAGAAAGAGAACAAATTACATTGTCTGTAAAAAGAGAGTTCCGGTTGTGTAGCTCCAAGCACATGTGCCTCTGCTGGCCCGTGTGTTTCACACATGGTTTATTATCAGTGTCAGCCCATAAGGGGAACCAATTATTTATCTTCACAACACGCCTGAGAATGCAAGTTGTGAAACCAAGTTTATATACTGAAGGAATCGGGAAAGGGAGTTCAAGCTTGCTGCTTTCTGCTTTTCTCCCTAAAGGAGTCCAAGCTGCAGAACGAAGGGGATTCAAATCAGAGGGTGGTTTTGGTTCAGAAGGGGGACAACAGTGAATTTTTGGATCCACAGTGAGAGGGGTTCTGAATCTGATCTAGGAGTGTTCAGATCCAGAAGAAGGAGGGGTTCTGATCTAGGAGAGTTCAGATTCACATGTGGGGGGTGAGGTCTGTTCTGGGAGTGTTCAGATCCATATTGGAAGGGTTAAACCCAGGGGTTTGTTTGAACCCAGATCTATTTTCCCCGCTGTCTCCTGTGGTGGGAGAAGGCTCACAAGTTCCTACCAGTGCGAAGACTCTTGCTATGCAAGCCATTTCCTCAAAAGTCCAAAACCAGCCCGGGTTCAGCCAAAGCTTCCCTGAGTCCCACCAACTTTTCAGTTGAACCTGGACCCTGTTTATTATTGAGGGCGGATTGCAGTTTTGCAAAAGTTTCAATTCAAAAGCAGGTGAATTTCTGTGGTTTTGTTTGAGTTATGCTTGGAGTTTTAGGATTTAGATTCAAACCTGAACTCAGGGTTGTGATTCCACATGAACCAAAACCAAAGCAAATATTTGCACAATTCTGCAGCTCTCCTAATGCCTCAATATCCCCCCCTCACACACACAGTCGCTAGCATATTACACAATTCTAGGGGGATACTAACAGGATGCTGGAAACAGGTATGGCACAAGGAGTAATGGGATGAAATTAAGAACATTGCAATTTTGGGTGAATATCAGAAAAAAATTCCTGATGGTGAGATCTGTCCAGCTGTACAATACCTCCCAAGGGAGGTGATGGGTGCTGTGTTGCTTGGGCTATTGAAAATGGGACTAGAGAATTTAGTGGAAGGAGCAGTCCCTCACTGGCTGTGATGTGGCAGGGGAGGGAAAAGTCTAGATGACCTGACCGTGCTTTTCCCACTCTGATTTCTCATTATATGACCCCGTTGAACCCCCAAACATCTTTTCTCCCAGGTAGCCTCAGTGCAGTGGTTTTGCTTGCAATTCCTTTGCCTGTGCATTTCTGCTTCGGGGTGGTGATGGAGGGGACAGGAACCCAGTGGTATTCCACATTCTTCTGCTGGGCAGGTTACAAGCAAAACAAAACAGGAGAGTGCAAAAGGGGGAATGCTCGAAGCACAACCCACAGTGAACAGGACTCCAGCCCTGGGAAGCAGCCTGTGTCACACCGAGCACTTAAAAGAGAGCTCAAGGTTGACTGAGCAGGGAGATTAATGTCATCTCTCCCCTGTGCAGAAGGTCCTTCCAGGTCAAGGTTTAGTTGTATTAGGAGGGAAGGGGAAACCCCAACCTGTCTGAAAGTTCATGCACAGACCCTCTCCTAATTCTAGGAGTCAGTCTCTCTGTCCCCCTCTACCTCTCTTTCTTTCTTTTCCCCCACTGCTTAGAAAGATTAAAATACTTTGATGGAGAAATATGATTGAAGCCAGGCCTGGATATAATGTGCATAGCAATAACATTCTCAGAGTTCTCTCTCCCTCCCTTCCCCATCTCTGAGATGGCTGTGGTACAATACATTAGCACAACTGTGTGTGGGAAAGTCCCTACCTTTACTATCCTGGGCCATGACCTATGCAGAAGACAAGCAGGTGGGATTATCCAGAGATCTGCCAAATTGCAACTAAGAGGCTGCCAAGGTTTGCAATTTGCCGGTGCTTACATTTATGTCTTGTGACACCTCCCTGCGGGTTCCTGTTAGGGAGAGTAGGCCAGATTCTGATCTCAGCTACACTTCAGTAGAGTTTCTCTAGGCGTGACTGAGCTCAGAAGCTAGCCCTGCACACTCAGCTTTGTAGGCTTTCAGCGGCATATTTCCAAACCAGACAAGGGAAGGGAAGAAATCATGTGCAGACGTAATAGAAAGGTCACTCTTTGCATGACCCTTCCCTGTTGTGCTTGAAAACCGCAACAACAAGTATACAGTCACAAGGCCAAATTCTCCGCTCAGTCACACCAAGTGACTCCCGTTGAGCTGCAGCCGTGGAAATAAGCCCAGACACTACAGTGATGAGTGATGGTGAAAAACTCTAAGATATGATAGAAATTCAGCCCAGACAGAAAACTTTAAAAACTACCCACAAATTACCTATCATATCTATATTTATACAGCTCTAGTCATCCTAGCGTCTAGGTGCTGAGGTGTCAGATACAGTCCCCTCTTATATAAACACACACAAGAGGGGATGAATATTTTGCAGAAGACGTGTCTCTTTTAAAAGGGGAATGGCATGGGGGATAGGAGGGCAGCGAATGAAGAAGCAGACTCCGAGAAGTACCTGGTGGATGCAGAAATCCAGGCCGGCATTTGCTTCTCATTATCCATCCCAGGAGAAAATGAAATGTGCCTTAGGGTCAGAGAGGTAAAGGACTCCAGCAGTCTGTTCATTCACTTGGAATAAGAAGGGGAAGAATGTGGAGTGGATTTCTGTGCTGAATGGGAATAAATTTGTGGGTAACAATAGGCACTAGAGGGGGGTAAATTGAAAGAGATCATTGTGTGTGTGTGTCTTCCGGAACCTTATAGCGGACCAGTTCCTCTCCTAATGCTAAGTGAAATGGTGGTGATGCCTGAGTTGGATTCTCAAAGCCATGAGCAAGAAGAAGTGAAAATAAGCCCCATTCTCCTACAGCATGTTTGAAGTGGCCTGGAGGTTTCTGCTAGCCTGTGAGAGTGCCACTGGACAGAGCTGCACAGAAGAGAAACCTGATGGCACAGTTCTGATACCTTGTCAACCACACTTCTCTCCTTGCCCCCATACCCAATAATATGAATCACTGACTCTATTTTCCTTTGTATCTTAGAATATAAACGTTTTACAGGAGATGTGATCTCCTAAATGAGCTGCCTTAAAGGGTTTGTGGGAGTTCATGGAAGTTGATTGGGAGAGGCCAAGTTACCCAGGCATAGAGCAATGGACTGGAATGCAGAAGGTTTGGGTTCTATTCCCAGATTGGCCCCTGGCCTGCTGGATGACCTTGGGCAAGTCACTGTCCCTCTGTGCCTCAGTTTCCAAGTCTGTAAAATAATGACACTGACTTGACCTCCTTTGAGATCTAGAGATCTCAAAAAAAAAAAAAAAAAAAAAAAAAAGGAAAGGAGGAGGATCCAGGGAAGCTTAGCAGGCACATCAACTCCTCACTCAGTCCTGGAAAAATCTATAGCAGCACGTCCTACAAAGGAATCAATTCACTGAAGCACTTAGAAGGAGAGGAAGACGTGTTCAGGAACACTCAGCTATGTGGATTACCATCACGCGAGCAATTGATTCCAGTTGACCTAAATCATTAACCTAATCTCCGCCTTCTACTGAAGACGATCACTACTTGGCTCTGGGTGAGCGATGAAGCAGGAACCGCATCGCGCATAGTAGTAAGTTTCTTGCAACTCGTACACAACAGCTTTTATTTGAGTATTACGAGTATTTCTTTTACACAGTATTTAAATACCTTCGCCGGACTATAGACTATCAGCAAGTGCATCCGCACCGCCCTCAGGACTGAACTGGACTCATATCACCAGCCGGCGTCGGATCACGACAAACGCCTCGGCTAGATCATCGGGGCTCAACCCACGGTAGTCAATCAAACTGGCCTCCATGGTACTCCAAGCGGCAGTGCCCAAGATCAGTCCCTGGGAACTGGTCTTTGGTACAACATATCTTCAATTAAGGACTCTGGCAGGATCGGTGTGGACGCACCCCTCAGCCTCCGTGGCTACTGCACCATCGACATTAACACCTGGAGGCCGGTCGGCTTACGCATTATCACCTACCTGGCGCGGTACCGCGGAATACAGAGGGACGCTAAGACAAATTAAGAAGAGATGAGCCCAAAAATAAATTTGATCAGGTTCAAACAAGGACAAGTGCAACACGATCCTCGCACTTAGGATTGACAAAATCCCCATGCAACCTGCTACTAGACGACTCCAGGGACCTCGAAAAATGGTAAGCTTCAACGCAGAGCCAGTTCTGCCAGAAAAGGACCTAAGGGGTTACACGTGGATGCCAAGAAGCCTGAAACTCATGAACTCCAGACCCAGTCGCCTACTCCTCTGCACGTGGCGCCCGCCCAGCGAGGCCAATTCCGGGGGCCTTGGGGTGCGTGCACAGACCGGCCCAGTGCGAGCATCCGCAGGCATGCCTGCGGAGAGTCCACCGGAGCCGTGGGAGCAGTGGAGCCGCTCCCGCCAACCCAACGCCTGCGGCGAGGTCCACCTGGAGCCCGCCCGGCGACTCGACAAGATGGCAGGGCACCCCCCGACTCGCCGGTCGTATAATATTGGTCTCATAACGACCGGCCCTAAGTTATTCGGTAGCCATACATACCCCTACCGGATTTTTATAGTTTACTGGCCAGGCGGCCACTTTCCTCGCGTAGCCCTTTCCAATTCCACAAGGACCTCGCTCACGCCGCACCTAAAATCTTAAGTAGTCCTCTAGAAGTCACGACAGACTGTCTGCGGTCCAGGGGGCCCCCGCACGGATAGAAATTACGCACCCACGAAGCGGGTCTTCTACTGCGATGACCACACCACGCCTAACAGCTGCAACGCCCGCTCTGTTTTCTAGCGGGTAATCGGTGCAGGGGGCCCCCTCCATCAGGGTGCTTCGGGCACTTTCGGCGCAGGTCAGCGGAACAGAAGGGTCCCCTGCAGCCGAATTACCGCACCGAAGTACCGGTTGCACTTTCGGCGGCAAGGTCCCACCTTTGGTGGTAATTCACTTGGCGGGGCGGTCCTCCGCCTCCGGAGAGGAAGGACCCTCCCTGCCCGGCAAAGCCGGGAGCCGGTAAGAAAGCTCTGGGGCCGACACGTCCGCAAGAGTTTTCCGGTGACCATCACGCCGGAGCGAGTGAAGGACCCCCTCAGGGGACCGGCCGAAAACTCTCATCGGGCGTCCCCTCGGAGCCCCGGGGTCCTGGGGCAATTGGCCCTCTCTTGCCCGACTCTGGGAACGGAACCCTATGTTACCCTTGTTAGGCCCAAAGAAGGGCTAAATGGCATTTTAGGGCTGTAATAAAGTAGGCAGGCCTATTGCCTAGCAGAATCAATCGGACAACATTGATGCATATCCCGCTCTAATTTGACCATCTGGTGATGGCCTCATCTTGAGTTATCTTCGTGTCCAGTTTTTGAGCCCCACACGAAGGATGTTGGCAAACAGTTGGAAAAGAGTCCTAATAGTCGGAGGGCAATCAAAAAATGATTAGGCGGAGCTTGGACGCACAATGACCTTATCAAGGAGAGGCCTGAAAGGAACTCGCGGATTCGTTTTAATCTCTGCAGAATAGAAGAGATAGAAGGGGGATTTTGATAGCCTGCTTCCAACTTACCTGAAAGGAAGTTTCTAAAGAGGATGGATTTTAAGACTGTTCTCAGTAGTCAGGCAGAACTGAACAGAACAAGGAGAAATGGTCTCAAGTAGCAGTGGGAGAGGTTTAGGTTGGATAATAGGAAAAACTTTTTCACTAGGAGTGTGGTGAAGTACTGGAATGTGTTACCTAGGGAGGTGATGGAATCTCCTTCCTTAGAGGTTTTTAAGGTCAGACTTGACAAAGCCCTGGCTGGGATGATTTAGTTGGGGATTGGTCCTGCTTTGAGCAGGGGGTTAGATTAGATGATCTCCTGAGGTCCCTTCCAACCCTGATATTCTATGATGGAAAGTGCTGTATCAGAGCTGGTCATTATTATTTTTTATTTATGAATGGAGCAGAAGCCCTAGGAGAAACTACGGACAAGCAGAGGGGCTCCATGTTTGATTTATTCTCCTGTTGTGCTATAGAAACAAACACCTCACACTCATGACAAACCCAACTGGCGTATTTGGGTGAAGGCTTGACATCATGAAGCCATCATCCTGATGCTAATTTTAATGACACCATATCATTCCCCCCACCACACCCCCGGCCATGTGGGGGTTTCTCAGTTTTGTCAAACCAGGCAATATACAGCTGCAATGATGCTCTCTCACCCGCACAGTCTGGCCCTATCCCCAGATGCTGACACCACTGCCTAAAATGGGAACAATCTGTAACATTTTTTTGACCATCTAAAGTGTCCCCATCTCTCGATAAACAGGGCTGTTTTAAAAAAAAAACTTGCACTGCTGCAAGTTTGGACTTGAGTCCATATGCACAGGTATGCGGCCTATGAATCCTCAGGCGGACTTGACCTGGGCCTTTTGATGCAGCAGATAGGCAGGCAGCGGCTGTGGCCTGGGATACTGTACCAGTGTAAGATGGCACTCACATACCTATGTAGCAGTATGCTGAAACCCCGGTGAGCTCTGGAAATGTAGCCTCATGGATTTACACAATAACCTCTCAGACTGTCAGGTAATGTGTGTGCGTGTGATTTATTACATTCACTTTGCAAGTGCCAGGCTTGTTTGTGCATCTGTACCTGATAGACGGGCAAAAGGGGTGGCGGGGGGGAACAGGCTTATTTACAGACATTTTTTTTACTGGCGGTAATATCTATGAGACTGTTGGATACTCTCTCAAGATGCGCTACTTTTGAGACACTGAAAATGGTACTGGGCAAACATTCAAGAATGGAGCTAGCTGGACTATTAGTTAAGAATAATTTAAGGCCAAATTATGAATCCTTTATTCACACTGGTAAGCAGTTACTCACATAAGTGACTCTATTGACTTCAGCGGGACTCCTCATGTGAGTAACTGTTCATCAGTTGGAGTAACATGCCCTAACAATTTAACCCCTTTTATGATGATTGAATTTTTCATGAACTGATCCCCATTTTCCTTGAATGTATTTATTTGCACGTATTTGCTGGGTGAACAATTTTCAGCATAGGGGTTGTTTATACGCTGTTCACTCTGCCTATTTTCTCCCGGACATTTGTTGTTTATGTAGTGTGATTGGTCACATAAGTCACATGGTGTTATTTTTGCTCTCTGTTTGGATGACAAGATAATAATGAATAGTGAATAACAGAGTTTCCAGTTTTCACAAGCATTGTTCATGTAAAATTTATAAAACTTTTGTGATTCACAGACACTTTTGTGAACAGCTGCTTTTGGAATATTCATGAATAAAACCTGCAAATCAAACTCCTAGAATCAAAGGGAACTGAACTTGAGCTTTTATTCACTAATATTCACCAATCACTTTTTTTCCCTATTTGACCAGCTGTTGGGTAGACATGGTCTTGCACCGATGGGGTAGTAAGGAGACAAAGGTGACCAAAGAATCAGTAGGTCTTTTGCAACATACTTCATGTGGGCTGATTCTTTTAACTGGTGTAAATTGGTGTAGTTTCACTGATTACACTGGAGCAATGCTGCTTTACACCAGTTGAGGATCTGGCCCTATGAATCCAATCAATTACACTTTCTCTTTGGTGTCTCCTGGAAGATCACACACTTCTGCCTTCTCCAGCGTCTTTGGAAAATCCAAGTGTAATATTGGGCTCTCACCTCTAATTTACAACCAGAAAGTTCTGGAACAAAGCAGCTGTGACAAAGTGTTATGCTGGAGTCTTCAAATCACTGGCAGTTTGGAGAGCTCTGTAGCTGTTGGTTACTGAGTCTTAGGTGAATTTGCATGAATCCTCCATAATTTTCCTTCTTGGTCAGTGCTTGGCTCCCAGTCCCTGAGATTTCCACAGTGCCTGTTCAGCATTTTGTTGGAGTCAGGGAATGAGGCTGGAACAGCTCTAACTACGCTTGTGAAACTGACACTTAGAGCCAGTTGCTTCTGCTGTGGATATACCGCAAGGCCTCTGAGACCGGAAAGATACCTTTACGGACACTCCCAGGGTAGCAAATTCTTCAACAGCTGGGAGGAAAATGAATTTATTCATAGCAAAAAGTTGATCTCGTGCCATTTTATTCCACTAATAATGGAACAAAGGGAAAATGCAGTATTTTATCGCTACTTAATACCCCACTCCTGCAATGAGTGCCGGGGATCCTTAATGACCCCCAAGTTTTCCTTCTCATCCCGCAGTTCGGGTGTTGATTCAGACAGAGGAGTGCCATCTATCACTGAAATCAATGGGAGCTTTGCTGTAGATGTCAGTGGGAGCAGTACCTGATCCTTTGCCAGCATGGCACGGCTCTACAGAATATCTCTCATGCAAATGTCACGGGTCTGACCTGCTACCATGCACAGGCATTCCTGGAGTGGGCAGGGGATTTCAGTGGCCAGGCTACATTGTTTCCCACCCCACAAAATCCTGCTCTATAAGTGCACTGTGGGGTCAGGGTTCTGTGCATTGGGGCAGCAACCTGGGGATGGGCCATTCTCCTTCACACCATCCTCCTGAGCCATGAGAGACTGGGACACATAAGATAATGTGACTCTGCCAGCATTTCCCTCTGCTGCTGGCACCTCTGCTCAATGACTCCCTCTCGGAAGGGATGCTCAGGGGCAGTGACTGGTGAGTGCATCACAGGATGGAGCCATGCTACTGTGGGGAATTGTGCAAATGCACTGGTCTCCTGAGAGCTGTGCAGACCTTGGGCCACTTGCATGGGTGGAGGGCTGGCATGAACCTTTGCCTGCTCCATGGGGATGAAGGGCTGGCAATGGAGTGATTAGGCAGAAACTCCACTAGATGAAAGTCGTGGAGTGTCCTGGTCTCTTGACTGTTTTTCCCCATGTAGGAATGCTCTAGCTAGACCCACTGGCACCTTTTAAATAAAAGCTCTTACTCCTGGAGTTGGTGGAACCATACCTGAATTTGGCCCTTTGGTTTGATTCACCCCCACTGGTTTAGGGGGTTGCAACTACACTCTCTTCCCTCTGCACCAGTGGTGGCTTCTGCTCTGCAAGGGATTCACTCTGCATGGAAAGCCAGGCAGCACTTGCATCACTCCCCTCCCCTAGGGAACTCCAGCAGAGGGAAGCAGCTTCAAGAGGGGATGCCATTTTAGATTTGGTTTTGGTGAGCAGTGAGGACCTCGTAGAAGAAATGGTTGTAGGGGACAACCTTGCTTCGAGTGATCATGAACTAATTCAGTTCAAACTAGATGGAAGGATAAACAAAAATAGATCTGGGATTAGGGTTTTTGACTTCAAATGGGCTAACTTTACAGAGTTAAGAAAATTAGTCAGGGAAGTGGATTGGCCTGCAGAACTTGTGGATATAAATGCGGAGGAGGCCTGGAATTACTTTAAGTCTAAGCTGCAGAAACTATCGGAAGCCTGCATCCCAAGAAAGGGGAAAAAGACCACAGGCAGGAAGTATACACCGAGCTGGATGAGCAAGCATCTCAGAGAGGTGATTAAGAAAAAGCAGAAAGCCTACAAGGAGTGGAAGAAAGGTAGGATTAGCAAGGGAAGCCACCTTAGTGAGGTCAGAACATGTAGGGATAAAGTGAGGAAGGCTAAAAGTCGTGTAGAGTTGAACCTTGCAAAGGGAATTAAAACCAATAGTAAAAGGATCTATAGCCACATAAATAAGAAGAAAACAAAGAAAGAAGA